>NC_056438.1:67762879-68077879 GCF_018296145.1 Oncorhynchus tshawytscha
CTCCAAACTCATCATTAAGCTTGAGACCCTGGGTCTCAACTCCGCCCTGTGCAACTAAGTCCTGGACTTCCTGAAGGGCTGCCCCCAGGTGGTGAAGGTAGGAAACAACATCTCCACTCCGCTGATCCTCAACACTGGGGCCCCACAAAGGTGCACAAAGGTGTTCTCAGCCCTCTACTGTACTCCCTGTTCACCCATGACTGCGTGAATTTCACGCCTCCAACTCAATCATCAAGTTTGCAGACGACACTACAGTGGTAGGCTTGATTACCAACAACGACAAGACAGCCGACAAGGAGGAGGTGAGGGCCCTCGGAGTGTGGTGTCAGGAAAATAACCTCTTACTCAATGTCAGCAAAACAAAGGAGATGATCGTGGACTTCAGGAAACAGCAAAGGGAGCAGCCCCCTATCCACATTGACGGGAGAGCAGTGGAGGTGGAAAGTTTTAAGTTCCTTTTTGTACATATCACTGACAAACTGAAATGGTCCACGCACACAGACAGTGTGGTGAGGAAGGCGCAACAGCACCTCTTCAACCTCAGGAGGCTGAAAAAATGTGACTTGTCTTCGAAAACACTCACTAACTTTTACAGGTGCACAATTGAGAGCGTCCTGTTGGGCTGTATCACCGCCTGCTACACTCGCAGTAACATCTGCTAACCATGTGTATGTGACCAATACAATTTGATTTCAAATAGCAGGTGTGCCTTGTTAAAAGTTAATTTGTGGAATTTCTTTTTCTTTTCTTTTTCGTTTGAGACAATCAGTTGTGTTGTGACAAGATAGGGGTGGTATACAGAAGATAGCCCTATTTGGTAAAAGACCAAGTCCATATTATGGCAAGAACAGCTCAAATAAGCAAAGAGAAATGACAGTCCATCATTACTTTAAGACATAAAGGTCAGTCAATCCGGAAAATCTGGGACTGGTCACCTCCCCCTATTCATTACAGCATTAATGTAGAGGTCCATCCATTCATGTAGAGGCCAATCCATTCATGTAGAGGTCCATCCATTCATGTAGAGGTCCATCCATTCATGTAGAGGTCCATCCATTCATGTAGAGGTCCATCCATTCATGTAGAGGTCCATCCATTCATGTAGATGTCCATCCATTCATGTAGATGTCCATCCATTCATGTAGATGTCCATCCATTCATGTAGAGGCCCATCCATTCATGTAGAGCTCAATCCATTCATGTAGAGGTCCATCCATTCATGTAGAGGTCCATCCATTCATGTAGAGGTCCATCCATTCATGTAGAGGCCAATCCATTCATGTAGAGGTCCATCCATTCATGTAGAGGTCCATCCATTCATGTAGATGTCCATCCATTCATGTAGATGTCCATCCATTCATGTAGATGTCCATCCATTCATGTAGAGGCCAATCCATTCATGTAGAGGTCCATCCATTCATGTAGAGGTCCATCCATTCATGTAGATGTCCATCCATTCATGTAGATGTCCATCCATTCATGTAGATGTCCATCCATTCATGTAGAGGCCAATCCATTCATGTAGAGGTCCATCCATTAATGTAGAGGCCAAACCATTCATGTAGAGGTCCATCCATTCATGTAGAGGTCCATCCATTCATGTAGAGTTCCATCCATTCATGTAGAGTTCCAACCATTCATGTAGAGGTCCATCCATTCATGTAGAGGTCCATCCATTCATGTAGAGGTCCATCCATTCATGTAGAGGTCCATCCATTCATGTAGAGGTCCATCCATTCATGAGGTAAATACAGTATGTAATATTAACCCTGTCTCTCTAAGTGTGGCAGTAATGTAGTGGAGGACTCATTCATCCTGCAGGCGCTCTATTTGAATCCTTTGTTGTCTGGTCCTGCAGTGTTAGGGTGGTGCTGTGATGTCCAGTTAGTCTGTCAGATAGCCTAGTCTCTCTCTCTCTCTCTCTCTCTCTCTCTCTCTCTCTCTCTCTCTCTCTCTCTCTCTCTATGTCTCTCTCTCTCTCCCTCTCTATGTCTCTCTCTCTCTCTCTCTCTCTCTCTCTCTCTCTCTCTCTCTCTCTCTCTCTCTCTCATAGGCTACTAATGTTTATGCCTAAATCTCTTCTCGCGCTCACCCACCCCTTCTCTGTCTCACTGTCCTCTTCCTTTAAGCCTCATCCACTATAAGTGCTTGTGTGATGGAATAACTAAATGGATGCAGATTTTATTCAGGCTATTTTCAACCAATGCATGTGCTTCAGCCAGCGAGACACTTTTTTAATGACTCTCCTAACTCAACGCATGCCACCCTTCAGAAGAAACAGAAAGCCTCCTCCTCAGATAAGACAGGTTTTACTCCTCTTTTTCTCCCTGTCTCTCGGACCTCTCCTCTCCAAGAGTTATTACTACCGTAGCCAGCCCTGCAGTCACTACTCCCTGCTGTCCTCTTCTCTCTTTTTATTATTAGTGTATCCAGCCCTGCAGTGAGTCACTACTCCTTGCTGTCCTCTTCTCTCTTTTTATTATTAGTGTATCCAGCCCTGCAGTGAGTCACTACTCCCTGCTGTCCTCTTCTCTCTTTTTATTATTAGTGTATCCAGCCCTGCAGTGAGTCACTACTCCCTGCTGTCCTCTTCTCTCTTTTTATTATTAGTGTTCCAGCCCTGCAGTGAGTCACTACTCCCTGCTGTCCTCTTCTCTCTTTTTATTATTAGTGTATCCAGCCCTGCAGTGAGTCACTACTCCCTGCTGTCCTCTTCTCTCTTTTTATTATTAGTGTATCCAGCCCTGCAGTGAGTCACTACTCCTTGCTGTCCTCTTCTCTCTTTTTATTATTAGTGTATCCAGCTCTGCAGTGAGTCACTACTCCCTGCTGTCCTCTTCTCTCTTTTTATTATTAGTGTATCCAGCCCTGCAGTGAGTCACTACTCCCTGCTGTCCTCTTCTCTCTTTTTATTATTCGTGTATCCAGCCCTGCAGTGAGTCACTACTCCCTGCTGTCCTCTTCACTCTTTTTATTATTAGTGTATCCAGCCCTGCAGTGAGTCACTACTCCTTGCTGTCCTCTTCTCTCTTTTTATTATTAGTGTATCCTGCCCTGCAGTGAGTCACTACTCCCTGCTGTCCTCTTCTCTCTTTTTATTATTAGTGTATCCAGCCCTGCAGTGAGTCACTACTCCCTGCTGTCCTCTTCTCTCTTTTTATTATTAGTGTATCCAGCCCTGCAGTGAGTCACTACTCCCTGCTGTCCTCTTCTCTCTTTTTATTATTAGTGTATCCAGCCCTGCAGTGAGTCACTACTCCCTGCTGTCCTCTTCTCTCTTTTTCTTATTAGTGTATCCAGCTCTGCAGTGAGTCACTACTCCCTGCTGTCCTCTTCTCTCTTTTTATTAGTAGTGTATCCAGCCCTGCAGTGAGTCACTACTCCCTGCTGTCCTCTTCTCTCTTTTTATTATTAGTGTATCCAGCCCTGCAGTGAGTCACTACTCCCTGCTGTCCTCTTCTCTCTTTTTATTATTAGTGTATCCAGCCCTGCAGTGAGTCACTACTCCCTGCTGTCCTCTTCTCTCTTTTTATTATTAGTGTATCCAGCCCTGCAGTTAGTCACTACTCCCTGCTGTCCTCTTCTCTCTTTTTATTATTAGTGTATCCAGCCCTGCAGTGAGTCACTACTCCCTGCTGTCCTCTTCTCTCTTTTTATTATTAGTGTATCCAGCCCTGCAGTGAGTCACTACTCCCTGCTGTCCTCTTCTCTCTTTTTCTTATTAGTGTATCCAGGTCTGCAGTGAGTCACTACTCCCTGCTGTCCTCTTCTCTCTTTTTATTAGTAGTGTATCCAGCCCTGCAGTGAGTCACTACTCCCTGCTGTCCTCTTCTCTCTTTTTATTATTAGTGTATCCGGCCCTGCAGTGAGTCACTACTCCCTGCTGTCCTCTTCTCTTTTTATTATTAGTGTATCCAGCCCTGCAGTGAGTCACTACTCCTTGCTGTCCTCTTCTCTCTTTTTATTATTAGTGTATCCAGCCCTGCAGTGAGTCACTACTCCCTGCTGTCCTCTTCTCTCTTTTTATTATTTGTGTATCCAGCCCTGCAGTGAGTCACTACTCCCTGCTGTCCTCTTCTCTCTTTTTATTATTTGTGTATCCAGCCCTGCAGTGAGTCACTACTCCCTGCTGTCCTCTTCTCTCTTTTTATTATTAGTGTATCCAGCCCTGCAGTGAGTCACTACTCCCTGCTGTCCTCTTCTCTCTTTTTATTATTTGTGTATCCAGCCCTGCAGTGAGTCACTACTCCTTGCTGTCCTCTTCTCTCTTTTTATTATTAGTGTATCCAGCCCTGCAGTGAGTCACTACTCCCTGCTGTCCTCTCTCTCTTTTTATTATTAGTGTATCCAGCCCTGCAGTGAGTCACTACTCCCTGCTGTCCTCTTCTCTCTTTTTTTACTATTAGTGTATCCAGCCCTGAACTGAGTCACTACTCCCTGCTGTCCTCTTCTCTCTTTTTATTATTAGTGTATCCAGCCCTGCAGTGAGTCACTACTCCTTGCTGTCCTTTTCTCTCTTTTTATTATTAGTGTATCCAGCCCTGCAGTGAGTCACTACTCCCTGCTGTCCTCTTCTCTCTTTTTATTATTAGTGTATCCAGCCCTGCAGTGAGTCACTACTCCCTGCTGTCCTCTTCTCTCTTTTTATTATTAGTGTATCCTGCCCTGCAGTGAGTCACTACTCCCTGCTGTCCTCTTCTCTCTTTTTATTATTAGTGTATCCAGCCCTGCAGTGAGTCACTACTCCCTGCTGTCCTCTTCTCTCTTTTTATTATTAGTGTATCCAGCCCTGCAGTGAGTCACTACTCCCTGCTGTCCTCTTCTCTCTTTTTATTATTAGTGTATCCAGCCCTGCAGTGAGTCACTACTCCCTGCTGTCCTCTTCTCTCTTTTTATTATTAGTGTATCCAGCCCTGCAGTGAGTCACTACTCCCTGCTGTCCTCTTCTCTCTTTTTATTATTTGTGTATCCAGCCCTGCAGTGAGTCACTACTCCCTGCTGTCCTCTTCTCTCTTTTTATTATTAGTGTATCCAGCCCTGCAGTGAGTCACTACTCCCTGCTGTCCTCTTCTCTCTTTTTATTATTAGTGTATCCAGCCCTGCAGTGAGTCACTACTCCCTGCTGTCCTCTTCTCTCTTTTTATTATTAGTGTATCCAGCCCTGCAGTGAGTCACTACTCCCTGCTGTCCTCTTCTCTCTTTTTATTATTAGTGTATCCAGCCCTGCAGTGAGTCACTACTCCCTGCTGTCCTCTTCTCTCTTTTTATTATTAGTGTATCCAGCCCTGCAGTGAGTCACTACTCCCTGCTGTCCTCTTCTCTCTTTTTATTATTAGTGTATCCAGCCCTGCAGTGAGTCACTACTCCCTGCTGTCCTCTTCTCTCTTTTTATTATTAGTGTATCCAGCCCTGCAGTGAGTCACTACTCCTTGCTGTCCTCTTCTCTCTTTTTATTATTAGTGTATCCAGCCCTGCAGTGAGTCACTACTCCCTGCTGTCCTCTTCTCTCTTTTTATTATTAGTGTATCCAGCCCTGCAGTGAGTCACTACTCCCTGCTGTCCTCTTCTCTGTTTTTCTTATTAGGGTATCCAGCTCTGCAGTGAGTCACTACTCCCTGCTGTCCTCTTCTCTCTTTTTATTAGTAGTGTATCCAGCCCTGCAGTGAGTCACTACTCCCTGCTGTCCTCTTCTCTCTTTTTATTATTAGTGTATCCAGCCCTGCAGTGAGTCACTACTCCCTGCTGTCCTCTTCTCTCTTTTTATTATTAGTGTATCCAGCCCTGCAGTGAGTCACTACTCCTTGCTGTCCTCTTCTCTCTTTTTATTATTAGTGTACCCAGCCCTGCAGTGAGTCACTACTCCCTGCTGTCCTCTTCTCTCTTTTTATTATTCGTGTATCCAGCCCTGCAGTGAGTCACTACTCCCTGCTGTCCTCTTCTCTCTTTTTATTATTAGTGTATCCAGCCCTGCAGTGAGTCACTACTCCCTGCTGTCCTCTTCTCTCTTTTTATTATTAGTGTATCCAGCCCTGCAGTGAGTCACTACTCCCTGCTGTCCTCTTCTCTCTTTTTATTATTAGTGTATCCAGCCCTGCAGTGAGTCACTACTCCCTGCTGTCCTCTTCTCTCTTTTTATTATTAGTGTATCCAGCCCTGCAGTGAGTCACTACTCCCTGCTGTCCTGTCCTCTCTTCTCTCTTTTCCTTTTCATTTCACGGAATTCACAACCCATGACCCCTTTCCACTATCGATTTTACTACTAGTCACCTCCTCTCTCCTTATCTTTCTTTCACT
Organism: Oncorhynchus tshawytscha; assembly: GCF_018296145.1. Lineage (NCBI taxonomy): Eukaryota > Metazoa > Chordata > Actinopteri > Salmoniformes > Salmonidae > Oncorhynchus > Oncorhynchus tshawytscha. Next base: position 67,769,174 of record NC_056438.1, read on the forward strand.
CCCATTCCTCATCCTCTTCCCTCCATCCTCCTCATCCTCCTGTGTCAGTGTGATGTCACTCTTTAGGTCTTATTTACAGGAATAAACCTGTATTAAACTACATCCGCCCCTAATTAACTCCCACTGGCTGTCACTTCACTAATCTCCCCATCAACTGTGGCTCGTTTCCACCAATCACCACGCTTTACCCGGGAACCATAACCAATCACGGTGTCCGTAAGTGAACCATGGAACAAGTGAAGTAGTCTGAGAAAAAAAATGTTCTCCTGTGAGGTGAGGGGGATGATGGTGAGGAGCAGAAGGTGTCTGTTAGAAATGGGTTTGAGCAGAGCACAGTGAAGGACTTCGATTCTCTTTCCTGAGCACAATTACCAGGGCCTGGTGGGGAGCGCTTTATCAGAGAGGCATAGAACATTGAGCCTGTGTCCTCATCCCCGGAGACTGCTGAGGTGAGAGCGGCTCATAATAATGGCCGGAACGAAGCAAATGGAATGGCATCAAACACCTGAAACCCATGTGTTTGATGTATTTGATACCATTCCACTAATTCCGCTCCAGTCATTACCACGAGCCTGTTCTCCCCAATTAAGGTGCCACCAACCTCCTTTGGTCCCCATGCTGTTTCACCACATCACACCATAATGGCCAGAGCCAGGAGAATAGAGACCAGGGGAGATCACATGTTCTGTTCCTTCCTGTCTTTAAGAGGGCTTGATTTTCCTGTTTCAAGTGAAGTGTAATTATTGTTGCGTTAGCATCCTGTCCTTGTATAATTTGGAGCTATTATTTCCACTCTGTGTCCCTCTCGCCTGGTCCAGTGAATATGATGAATGATTTCTGTTGCCAGTTTCACTATACATGGTGAGAGGAAAGCTGATAATGACTACTTTGCCATTGCCACCACACCTCCCCCCATTCACTCAAGCACTTCTACAGCTGTGTCTGTGTGTGTGTGTGTATCACTGCTCTTGTGTAACATAGCTTTTCTGAGATGTACGATTGCCTTCAAGTAGTATATCAACATACAGACTACTGTTCAAGTTTTGTATGTTAATGACAGAGAGGGATTTTCTCATCTGTAGAATGGATCTATTTTGGGGTGTCATTAGTAATAGGATTTTTTGGTGGGCTGTTTTTTTTATTCTGGTGCCCAGTGTCCCAGACGGTTGATTCATAGTCATGGCACATAAGCTGATATGTAATGTTGATTCACTGGCACATGTCCACTTCAGTAGGCAGGCCCATGCCTTGGCCCAGAGTCTTGTGGGCATAAGCATGCTGAGTTTCATGTTTCACTGCCTTAGAAGATGAATTGTACGTTATATACATGGTTTGTTCTTTCTCTATTACAATACAACGAATAGGTATTTATTATTCATAGCCTGTATCTTTTTGCTGACATAGTGCCCAGCCAACCCCATAGGACACCACACCCACACACAGAAGGGACAGAAGTTTTTCCTGACCAACATGATGAGGAAACTGTTAAAGGAATTTAATTCCTATATGTGCATTAACCAATTCAATTAAAACACTCCGTCCATTTCTAAGAATTTGTGAGATACTTATTTGTATAAAATGGACAGAGACCAGTCTCAAAATCAATTTGTAGAGTTTATTCTCGAGAGTACTGAACATAATCACAAAGTACCTCAGTTTATATATCCCACATTGCGTCATGTCTTACGGAAATGTCTCTCCTCCTCCTGGACCATGACAAAGCTGTTTTTCAATTCCATTCCAACACATACATTGCTTATCGCCTGCTACCATATGTTACACAATCTACTCCACACCCAACGGTTTCTCCCCACCCTGGTTGGGGACCAGACATCTTTCCCGTTGTTAGTTTCACTGTGGTCACGAGTTGTCTGTTGACCCTTCCTCTTTGCCTATGTACCAACACATTCCTTAACAGACAACTTATAACTCTGTGAGTTATAACTCTATTTCTAATGTATAAATTATTTAGTCAACATTGACAAAATTCCTTCAACAGAGACATGACCAGCAAAAACCATGGGTTTTTGTGGTCAGGAAAAATGATAGGATTGGGATAGGACAAGCTGTTCCTAAATCAGTTGTTAAGCAAAGACAGCTGCTAGAGTGCATGAGGAAGGTGGTCATTGCATGGACCATATGATCAAAGAGCAGGTGAAGGACCCGAGAGAGTAGTTTTCTCTCAAGGGCCACTGCAGTCCCCTGAAGGACCACTAAGGGCCCCAGCTGATGCTCTTGGATGTTGTACTGCCCCCCCATTGTCCTCATGTTTGAAGTAGAACATAAACACGATTTTTGCTTTCGCCTAATCTTTAAAGTGATGGCTAACGTCATATTCTCCCATAAATCATCCTTTGTATCGATTGGTTTGAACCTTTTTCCTGTGTTTTGTTGAGAGGTGATAACGTCCTTATCTAAAGAACATAAACAGGACAGCACTCTGTTGAATAAACTTACATTTACATATTTTTATTGCCGCTCGAACGCTTTGCGTATGAGCCCTTCTTCAGCATGCAAAGGCAATGGCAATCAATATCACGACAACAATACCACAGAGGTTAAAAGGCATAATTATGAATTCTCAGTCAGTATTGGCCCTATCAAGAGATCCCAGCAGAGGGACAAAACAGAGATGCTTGTTCTAGGTCCCAAGAAACAAAGAGATCTTCTGTTGAATCTGACAATTAATCTTAATGGTTGTACAGTCGTCTCAAATTAACCTGTGAAGGACCTCTGCGTTACTCTGGACCCTGGTCTCTCTTTTGACGAACATATCAAGACTGTTTCAAGGAAGCTTTTTTCCATCTACATAACATTGCAAAAATCAGAAACTTTCTGTCCAAAAATGATGCAGAAAAATGAATCCATGCTTTTGTTACTTCTAGGTTAGACTACTACAATGCTCTACTTTCCGGCTACCCAGATAAAGCACTAAATAAACTTCAGTTAGTGCTAAATACGGCTGCTAGAATCCTGACTAGAACCAACATTTTTTATCATATTACTCCAGTGCTAGCCTCCCTACACTGGCTTCCTGTCAAGGCAAGGGCTGATTTCAAGATTTTACTGCTAACCTACAAAGCATTACATGGGCTTGCTCCTACCTATCTCTCTGATTTGGTCCTGCCGTACATACTTACACGTACGCTACGGTCACAAGACGCAGGCCTCCTAATTGTCCCTAGAATTTCTATGCAAACAGCTGGAGGCTGGGCTTTCTCCTACAGAGCTCCATTTTTATGGAATGGTCTGCCTACCCATGTCAGAGAGGCAAACTCGGTCTCAACCTTTAAGTCTTTACTGAAGACTCATCTCTTCAGTGGGTCATATGTTTGAGTGTAGTCTGGCCTAGGAGTGTGAAGGTGAACGGAAAGGCTCTGGAGCAACGAACCGCCCTTGCTGTCTCTGCCTGGCCGGTTCCCCTCTTTCCACTGGGATTCTCTGCCTCTAACCCTATTACAGGGGCTGAGTCACTGGCTTACTGGTGCTCTTTCTTGCCATCCCTAGGAGGGGTGTGTCACTTGAGTGGGTTGAGTCACTGATGTGATCTTCCTGTCTGGGTTAGCGCCCCCCCTTGGGTTGTGCCGTGGCGGAGATCTTTGTGGGCTATACTCGGCCTTGTCTCAGGATGGTGGTTGGTGGTTGAAGATATCCCTCTAGTGGTGTGGGGGCTGTGCTTTGGCACAGTGGGTGGGGTTATAGCCTTCCTGTTTGGCTCTGTCCAGGGGTATCATCGGATGGGGCCACAGGGTCTCCTGACCCCTCCTGTCTCAGCCTCCAGTATTTATGCTGCAGTAGTTTACATGTCGGGGGGCTAGGTTCAGTTTGTTATATCTGGAGTACTTCTCCTGTTTTATCCAGTGTCCTGTGTGAATTTAAGTATGCTCTCTCTAATTCTCTCTTTCTTTCTCTCTCTCTGAGGACCTGAGCCCTAGGACCATGCCTCAGGACTACCTGGCATGATGACTCCTTGCTGTCCCCAGTCCACCTGGCCGTGCTGCTGCTCCAGTTTCAACTGTTCTGCCTGCGGCTATGGAATCCTGACCTGTTCACCGGACGTGCTTACCTGTCCCAAACCTATTATTTGACCATGCTGATCATTTATGAACATTTGAACATCTTGACCATGTTCTGTTATAATCTCCACCCGGCACAGCCAGAAGCAGACTGGCCACCCCTCATAGCCTGGTTCCTCTCTAGGTTTCTTCCTAGGTTTTGGACTTTCTAGGGAGTTTTTCCTAGCCAATGTGCTTCAACACCTGCATTGCTTGCTGTTTGGGGTTTTAGGCTGGGTTTCTGTACAGCACTTTGAGATATCAGCTGATGTGCGAAGGGCTATATAAATACATTTGATTTGATTTGATTTGCGGGAGCTGTGGGGGAAACTAACAATATATAAAAATAACAATATACTGTAGCTATAAACACACAATACAGACACATTATGATGTCATTGCCTAAATGTTTGGCCTACATATTTATAACCTACCACAAAAAAAAGAAGAGCATTCCTCATTGAGGCCTGCTGTGGTAAGAGTGCTCAAGCAGTCTATCCAATATGCTTCTCTGGAGAAGTCATTTATTTCTATCTCTCCCGTACATGGTGCCTTCCCCAATTCAATGCCCATATAACGCAAGGCACTTAGTTTATGATTATGGCTATTGAAATGCCTGGCAACAGGGGATTTTTCATCATGGTTGCAAATGGAGCACTCACAGTTGAAGTCGGAAGTTTACATACACTTAGGTTGGAGTCATTAAAACTTGTTGTTCAACCACTCCAGAAATTTCTTGTTAACAAACTATAGATTTGGCAAGTCAGTTAGGACATCTACTTTGTGCATAACACAAGTCATTTTACCCAACACTTTTTTACAGACAGATGATTTAACTTATAATTCACTGCATCACAATTCCAGTGGGTTAGAAGTTTACATACACTAAGTTGAGTGTGCCTTTAAACAGCTTGGAAAATTTTAGAAGCTTCTGATAGGCTAATTGATATAATTTGAGTCAATTTGAGGTGTACCTGTGGATGTATTTCAAGGCCTACCTTCAAACTCAGTGCCTCTTTGCATGACATCATGGGAAAATCCAAAGAAATCAGCCAAGACCCCAGAAAGAAAATTGTAGACCAATTTCCAAATGCCTTAAGGTACCATGTTAATCTGTACAAACAATAGTATGCAAGTATAAACACCATGAGACCACGCAGCTGTCATACCGCTCAGGAAGGCGATGCGTTCTGTCTCCTAGAGATGAACGTACTTTGGTGCAAAAAGTGCAAATCAATCCCAGAACAACAGCAAAGAACCTTGTGAAGATGCTGGAGGAAACAGGTAAAAAAGTATCAACATCCACAGTGAAACGAGTCCTATATCGACATAACCTGAAAGGCCGCTCAGCGAGGAAGAAGCCATTGCTCCAAAACCTCCATAAAAAGCCAAACTACGGTTTGCAACTGCACATGGGGACAAAGATCGTACTTTTTGGAGAAATGTCCTCTGGTCTGATGAAACAAAAATAGAACTGTTTGGTCATAATGCCCAGGGACTGGTGCACTTCACAAAATAGATGGCATCATGAGGTAGAAAAATGATGTGGATATATTGAAGCAACATCTCAAGACATCATCAGTAAGGAAGTTAAAGCTTGGTCGCAAATGGGTCTTCCAAATGGACAATGACCCCAAGCATACTTCCAAAGTTGTGGCAAAATGGCTTAAGGACAACAAAGTCAAGGTATTGGAGTGGCCATCACAAAGACCTGACCTCAATCCTATAGAAAATGTGTGGGCAGAACTGATAAAGTGTGTGCGAGCAAGGATGCCTACAAAACTGACTCAGTTACACCAGCTCTGTCAGGAGGAATGGGCCAAAATTCACCCAACTTATTGTGGGAAGCTTGTGGAAGGCTACCCGAAATGTTTGACCAAAGTTAAACTATTTAAAGGCAATGCTATCAAATACTAATTGAGTGTATGTAAACTTCTGACCCATGTGATGAAAGAAATAAAAGCTGAAATAAATCATTCTCTCTACTATTATTCTGACATTTCACATTCTTAAAATAAATTGGTGATCCTAACTGACCTAAAACAGGGAATTTTTATTAGAATTAAATGTCAGGAGTTGTAATAAACTGAGTTGAAATGTATTTGGCTAAGGTGTATGTAAACTTCCGACTTCAACTGTATGCTCACATGTCCTTGTCTTAAGTCCACGTTTGGTCTTACCCACATAAAGTCGAGCACATTGTTTATCTTTTCATAACGTCCTTATCTACCATTTGTCTTATTCTGATGTGGGTGGATAAATCCTTTATCTTACTCCTCGTGTGTTTGACGTAGTCGTGATGTTGTCTGGCTAAAGTGCTGGCTATCATTTTTACTTTACAAAGCGCCGCTTACAATGTTATTCTGTCTGAGCCCCGGAGTTTATCTGATTTTTCCACCAATAACTAGTTGTACTGTACATAGCTGCTCTGCTGAATGGGCACGTACATTTTGTGCGTGTAAGGCAAAAAATATATATCTTTCTTTCTTTCTCCCCACCTCCCTCGAACATGTCACTTGAGTCAATGGTCCGTATGCAGTAAACGACTGAAGTGAAGTTTAAGGAATGGACTGTGTGTGAGCAATGCCGAGTTGTTACTGAGTTAGCTCCTGTACTGCTCTTTTCCAGACAGAGAGTGAGTCATGGGATCTGTGTATTTCACGGTAATATAAACTGTAGCTCCAACAAAAGGGTATTTTAATGTGGTGATTTAATGTGAAGAGCACTAAAAGGTAAATGCCCCTGCATGTTTAAACATGACTGAGTGGAGAGGAACCACAGGCTTATTATCTGTCCTTGATGAATAGTCAAGCTTGTTAGCGGAGAAGAAATAACAGCAGGAGACAGACACAGTCATTGACATTTGATGAGTCCTCTCTATCTCGCCTCACCAAACACAAACAACATAAACAAGATAAATAAGTGCTGTGTAACCTTCAGCGCCTGTGATGTCGCTGTCTCCTACCACGCCCTCATTTCACTCTCTATCACCCTTTTTCTCCCTCAGCACCTCCTCCCTGTTGTACAGTACATCAAATCCCTTGTCTAAATCTCTCTTTTTCCTTCCTTCCTTCCTTCCTTCCTTCCTTCCTTCCTTCCTTCCTTCCTTCCTGCCTCCTCCCTCTCTCCAGGTATGTGGTCCTTCTCTGTGTCAGAGCTGGCTGTTCTGGGGGCGGAGGTGGGCCGTATCTCAGCAACAGACGCTGACCTAGGCGACAATGCCAAGCTGGAATATACTGTCCTGGAAGGAGAGACGGGGGACACCTTCAACATCAGCGGAACGAACCAAGAGGCCGTGATCACCCTGAACAAGGTGAGAGGGAAGAGGTATGTAGGAGTGAGCAATGGAGCATGTTGGGTGTCAGCCGACAGAGAGGGATGGAGGGAATGAGGGAGGGCAGAACAGGATGGAATAATGGAACAGATGATGAGAAGGAGGAGAGGAGGACACAGGTGAGCCTGTTGATTTGGCCTGTTCTCCCTCAAAACGCTCCAGAGAAGCTGTGCAGTCACTGCTATGCTGGATAGATATATATCTAGTGTTTTCTCTGTGAGTCAGATGGCCATATCTGTGTGTGTGCTTATTTAATCAGCTCATTTCCGTTGATGCTGTCTGATTCTAGATGATTCCCACTAGAACTGACTGTCACTCTGGGTTATCACACAAGCAACTCCAATAATGAAGTGTGGTTGGTGATGAGAGATGACACTCGGTGTGTATGTTGCATGTTACATTTGCGTGTTACGTGTGTGTGTTACGTGTTTGTGCGTGTCTCACACCTGTGAGTAGGCCTCTCATGTGTGATGTTGACTGACATCAATAGCAGCAAACCAAAGACCTCTAGTCTGTCTCAGACATGATATATGCTATTAGAAGCTGAATTAGCCTTTCAAAAGGCACAGACAGTGTGTGAGTGTTAAAAATATACACTGCTCTTTAATATAGCCTGCCACTTAGATCTGAGATAAGAGAGAATCTGACGCACCTCTGGTGGTCACCCAGTGTGAATGCTGAGTGAGTGTGTGGATTTGTGTTTTTGTGTCTTTGAGTAGTTTAACCTGTCTGTGTGTGTAGTGTTTGTGTGTGTGTGTGTGTGTGTGTCACTGTGACAGCCCCCCAGGGTTTGTGAGGTGAGTTGGAAGGGATTTCCAGGCCCTGGGATGAGTTACTGTGATAAGAGAAAGAGTATAGGGAGGGGGAAGAGAGAGAGAGTGAGAGTTGGGAGAGGGAAGGGGAGAGTGAAATTAGCGAGGCAGCCAGAACAAAAACACCAGGAAGAGAGAGAGTGAGAGAGAGTGGGTGAAAGAGAGAGACAATGAGGCAGAACAAGACATCCAAAGGAAGACAGGCAGGCTGAAAAAGAGGTTTGTTTGAGCTGCAGAGAGTTGGAGAGGGAGAGAGAAAACAACATAGAGAGAACGTCTAAGCAGCATCCTGCAGAGAGTTGGAGAGGGAGAGAGAAAACAACATAGAGAGAACGTCTAAGCAGCATCCTGCAGAGAGTTGGAGAGGGAGAGAGAAAACAACATAGAGAGAACGTCTAAGCAGCATCCTGCAGAGAGTTGGAGAGGGAGAGAGAAAACAACATAGAGAGAACGTCTAAGCAGCATCCTGCAGAGAGTTGGAGAGGGAGAGAGAAAACAACATAGAGAGAACGTCTAAGCAGCATCCTACAGAGAGTTGGAGAGGGAGAGAGAAAACAACATAGAGAGAACGTCTAAGCAGCATCCTGCAGAGAGTTGGAGAGGGAGAGAGAAAACAACATAGAGAGAACGTCTAAGCAGCATCCTGCAGAGAGTTGGAGAGGGAGAGAGAAAACAACATAGAGAGAACGTCTAAGCAGCATCCTGCAGAGAGTTGGAGAGGGAGAGAGAAAACAACATAGAGAGAACGTCTAAGCAGCATCCTGCAGAGAGAGATAGAAGTGATCAATTCACTGTGTGCTCAGTGACTGGAGAAATGACATGAAAACAAATAAACACCTCCTCTCACCTCCTTCACCTATCTCCCCTCGGATTCAGACGCCAAACAAAACCTACAATTACTCTTCCAACATGGAGCTTTTATCTCACTTCTCCCCCCAAAATATTATTATAGCATGAAATAGAAGATATTGAACCAAAATTATTTTAGGGCTGTCGTCTCTCGGTCTTAAATATTGGCTCAGGGAATATAAGGTTTTCAATGTGAAAGGGGGAGAATAAGGTGGGCAGGCGGAGGCTAGGTAGGTAGGTAGGTAGGTAGGTAGGTAAATAGGTAGGTAGGTAGGTAGGTAGGTAAGTAGGTAGGTAGGTAGGTAGGTAGGTAGGTCTACAGTAGGTAGGTGGGTAGGTAGGTGTACAGTAGGTAGGTGGGTAGGTATACAGTAGGTAGGTGGGTAGGTAGGTATACAGATGGTAGATGGGCAGGGCAGGCAAGCAGGCAGGCAGGCAGGCAGGCAGGCAAGTAGGCAGGCAGGCAGGCAGGCAGGCAGGTAGGTAGGTAGGTAGGTAGGTAGGTAGGTGGGTCTACAGTAGGTAGGTGGGTATACAGTAGGTATGTGGGTATACAGTAGGTAGGTGGGTAGGTAGGTATACAGTAGGTAGGTATACAGATGGTAGATAGGTAGGTGGGTATACAGTATGTAGGTGGGTATAGAGTAGATATGTGGCTATACCGTAGGTAGGTATACAGTAGGTAGGTAGGTAGGTAGGTAGATAGGTAGGTGGGTCTACAGTAGGTAGGTGGGTAGGTATAAAGTAGGTAGGTGGGTAGGTGGGTATACAGTAGGTAGGTGGGTATACAGTAGGTAGGTGGGTAGGTAGGTATACAGTAGGTAGGTGGGTAGGTGGGTAAACAGTTGGTAGGTGGGTAGGTGGGTATACAGTAGGTAGGTAGGTGGGTATACAGTAGGTAGGTGGGTAGGTAGGTATACAGTAGGTAGGTATACAGATGGTACATAGGTAGGTGGGTATATAGTAGGTAGGTGGGTATACAGTAGATATGTGGCTATACAGTAGGTAGGTAGGTAGGTAGGTAGGTAGGTAGGTAGGTAGGTAGGTAGGTAGGTAGGTAGGTAGGTATACAGTAGGTATGTGGGTATACAGTAGGTAGGTGAGTAGGTGGGTATACAGTAGGTAGGTATACAGATGGTAGATAGGTAGGTGGGTATACAGTAGGTATGTGGGTATACAGTATGTAGGTGGGTATACAGTAGGTAGGTGGGTAAGTAGGTTAACAGTTGGTATGTGGGTATACAGTAGGTAGGTGAGTAGGTGGGTATTCAGTAGGTAGGTGGGTAGGTAGGTATACAGTAGGTAGGTGGGTAGGTATACAGTAGGTAGGTGGGTAGGTAGGTATACAGATGGTAGATAGGTAGGGGGTATACAGTAGGTATGTGGGTATACAGTATGTAGGTGGGTACACAGTAGATAGGTGGGTAGGTGGGTATACAGTTGATAGATGGGTAAGTAGGTAAACAGTTGGTAGGTGGGTGGGTGTATATACAGTAGGTAGGTGTGTATGCAGTAGGTAGGTGAGTAGGTGGGTATTCAGTAGGTAGGTGGGTAGGTGGGTAAACAGTTGGTAGGTGGGTAGGTGGGAACACAGTAGATAGGTGGGTAGGTGGGTATACAGTAGGTAGGTGGGTAGGTGGGTATACAGTAGGTAGGTGGGTAGGTGGGTAAGTCGGTGGGTGGGTAGGTGGGTAGGTGGGTATACAGTAGGTAGGTGGGTAGGTGGGTAAGTAGGTGGGTGGGAAGGTGGGTATACAGTAGGTAGGTGGGTAAGTAGGTAAACAGTTGGTAGGTGGGTAGGTGGGTATACAGTAGGTAGGTGGGTGGGTGGGTATACAGTAGGTAGGTGGGTAGGTGGGTATACAGTAGGTAGGTGAGTATGTGGGTATACAGTAGGTAGGTGGGTAGGTGGGTAAGTAGGTGGGTGGGTAGGTGGGTATACAGTAGGTAGGTGGGTAAGTAGGTAAACAGTTGGTAGGTGGGTAGGTGGGTATACAGTAGGTATGTGGGTATACAGTATGTAGGTGGGTACACAGTAGATAGGTGGGTAGGTGGGTATACAGTTGATAGATGGGTAAGTAGGTAAACAGTTGGTAGGTGGGTAGGTGGGTATACAGTAGGTAGGTGGGTAGGTAGGTATACAGTAGGTAGGTATACAGATGGTAGATAGGTAGGGGGTATACAGTAGGTATGTGGGTATACAGTATGTAGGTGGGTATACAGTAGGTAGGTAGGTATACAGTTGGTAGGTGGGTAGGTCGGTCTACAGTAGGTAGGTGAGTAGGTGGGTAAACAGTTGGTAGATGGGTAGGTCGGTATTCAGTAGGTAGGTGGGTAGGTGGGTATACAGTAGGTAGGTGGGTAAGTAGGTAAACAGTTGGTATGTGGGTATACAGTAGGTAGGTGGGTAGGTAGGTATACAGTTGGTAGGTGGGTACACAGTAGGTAGGTGAGTAGGTGGGTATTCAGTAGGTAGGTGGGTAGGTGGGTAAACAGTTGGTAGGTGGGTAGGTCGGTATTCAGTAGGTAGGTGGGTAGGTGGGTATACAGTAGGTAGGTGGGTAAGTAGGTAAACAGTTGGTATGTGGGTATACAGTAGGTAGGTGGGTAGGTGGGTATACAGTTGGTAGGTGGGTAAATAGGTAAACAGTTGGTAGGTGGGTAGGTGGGTATACAGTAGGTAGGTGGGTGGGTGGGTATACAGTAGGTAGGTGGGTAGGTGGGTATACAGTAGGTAGGTGAGTAGGTGGGCATACAGTAGGTAGGTGGGTAGGTGGGTAAGTAGGTGGGTGGGTAGGTGGGTATACAGTAGGTAGGTGGGTAAGTAGGTAAACAGTTGGTAGGTGGGTATACAGTAGGTAGGTGGGTAGGTGGGTATACAGTAGGTAGGTGGGTAGGTGGGTAAGTCGGTGGGTGGGTAGGTGGGTATACAGTAGGTAGGTGGGTAGGTGGGTAAGTAGGTGGGTGGGAAGGTGGGTATACAGTAGGTAGGTGGGTAAGTAGGTAAACAGTTGGTAGGTGGGTAGGTGGGTATACAGTAGGTAGGTGGGTGGGTGGGTATACAGTAGGTAGGTGGGTAGGTGGGTATACAGTAGGTAGGTGAGTAGGTGGGTATACAGTAGGTAGGTGGGTAAGTAGGTAAACAGTTGGTAGGTGGGTAGGTGGGTGGGTATACAGTAGGTAGGTGGGTAGGTGGGTATACAGTAGGTAGCTGTGTAAGTAGGTAAACAGTTGGTAGGTGGGTAGGTGGGTATACAATAGGTAGGTGGGTAGGTATACAGTAGGTAGGTGGGTATGTAGGTATACAGTTGATATATAGGTTCAGTAGGTAGGTGGTAGGTGGGTATACAGTAGGTAGGTGGGTAGGTGGGTATACAGTAGGTAGCTGGCTATACAGTAGGTAGGTGGTTTATACAGTAGGTAGGTGGGTAGTTGGATATACAGTTGATAGGTGGGTAGGTGGGTATACAGTAGGTAGGTGGGTAAGTAGGTATACAGTTGATAGGTAGGTAGGTAGGTAGATAGGTAGGTAGGTAGATTCAGTAGGTTCAGTAGGTAGGTGGTAGGTGGGTATACAGTAGGTAGGTGGGTAGGTGGCTATACAGTAGGTAGGTAAACATATATACAGTAGGTAGCTGGCTATACAGTAGGTAGGTGGCTATACAGTAGGCAGGTGGGTATACAGTAGGTAGGTGGCTATACACTAGGTAGGTGGCTATACAGTAGGTAGGTGGCTATACAGTAGGCAGGTGGGTATACAGTAGGTAGGTGGCTATACAGTAGGCAGGTGGCTATACAGTACGCAGGTGGCTATACAGTAGGTAGGTCGGTAGGTAGGTCGGTAGGTCGGTAGGTAGGTAGGTAGGTAGGTAGGTAGGTAGGTATACAGTAGGTAGGTGGCTATACAGTAGGTAGGTGGCTATACAGTATGTAGGTAGGTATACAGTAGGTAAGTGGCTATACAGTAGGTAGATAGGTATACAGTAGGTAGGTGGCTATACAGTAGGTAGGTAGGTAGGTATACAGTAGGTAGGTGGCTATACAGTAGGCAGGTGGGTATATAGTAGGTAGGTGGCTATACAGTAGGTGGATGGCTATACAGTAGGTAGGTGGCTATACAGTAAGTAGGTGGCTATACAGTAGGCAGGTGGGTATACAGTAGGTAGGTGGGTATACAGTAGGTTGGTAGGTATACAGTAGTTAGGTGGGTATACCGTAGGTAGGTGGCTATACAGTAGGTAGGTAGGTATACAGTAGGTAGGTGGCTATACAGGAGGTAGGTAGGTATACCGTAGGTAGGGGGCTATACAGTAGGTAGGTAGGTATACCGTAGGTAGGTCGCTATACAGTAGGTAGGTAGGTATACAGTAGGTAGTTGGCTATACAGTAGGTAGGTAGGTATACAGTAGTTAGGTGGGTATACCGTAGGTAGGTCGCTATACAGTAGGTAGGTAGGTATACAGTAGTTAGGTAGGTATACAGTAGTTAGGTGGGTATACCGTAGGTAGGTCGCTATACAGTAGGTAGGTCGCTATACAGTAGGTAGGTAGGTATACAGTAGTTAGGTGGGTATACCGTAGGTAGGTGGCTATACAGTAGGTAGGTAGGTATACAGTAGGTAGGTAGGTATACAGTAGTTAGGTGGGTATACCGTAGGTAGGTGGCTATACAGTAGGTAGGTAGGTATACAGTAGTTAGGTGGGTATACCGTAGGTAGGTGGCTATACAGTAGGTAGGTAGGTATACAGTAGTTAGGTGGGTATACCGTAGGTAGGTCGCTATACAGTAGGTAGGTAGGTATACAGTAGTTAGGTAGGTATACAGTAGTTAGGTGGGTATACCGTAGGTAGGTCGCTATACAGTAGGTAGGTCGCTATACAGTAGGTAGGTAGGTATACAGTAGTTAGGTGGGTATACCGTAGGTAGGTGGCTATACAGTAGGTAGGTAGGTATACAGTAGTTAGGTGGGTATACCGTAGGTAGGTGGCTATACAGTAGTTAGGTGGGTATACCGTAGGTAGGTGGCTATACAGTAGGTAGGTAGGTATACAGTAGTTAGGTAGGTATACAGTAGTTAGGTGGGTATACAGTAGGTAGGTGGCTATACAGTAGGTAGGTAGGTATACAGTAGTTAGGTGGGTATACCGTAGGTAGGTGGCTATACAGTAGGTAGGTGGGTGTAGCTGAGAAGAAGATTTGAGGAGGTTAAAAGCGATTTAGCCTTTCAGGGAATCCACGCGTAGGTAATTGAATACATGAAAGATACGACTCTAAGAGAATTAAAATAAACAAAGCAAAAAATTAGAGCTGTCTCCATGGCCAGACTGTCTGCGTGCGTGTGTGTGTGTGTGTGTGTGTGTGTGTGTGTGTGTGTGTGTGTGTGTGTGTGTGTGTGTGTGTGTGTGTGTGTGTGTGTGTGTGTGTGTGTGTGTGTGTGTGTGTGTGTGTGTGTGTGTGTGTGTGTGTGTGCAGTGCAGTGGAAATGTTTTTGTGGAAAGAGATGATCTTTTTACCCTTAAGAGGAAAATGTTTAAACTGGAACATTTTCTGCTACCACTCAGTCTGACCTCCCTGCTCCTCTCACAGCTGTGGGCAGTATCTTTTTACCATTGAATTTACAGACACACACCCAGCCACACAGGAACACACACATACACTCTGTTGATCTTGCAGCTCTCCCTGTTAACACTCGGTGGAATGAGTAAACAGGTGTGAAGGAATACAGTGATTCATTTAAAAAAAGGGACAAACTGTGGCGCCTAAAAGAGGTTCAGCATTGTGTGATGTGACAGGAGACAGAGAGGCAGGTGGGGAGGAAGGCAGAAGGAGAAAGAGAGAGTGAGTGAGTGAGTGTGTGTGTGTGTGTGTGTGTGTGTGTGTGTGTGTGTGTGTGTGTGTGTGTGTGTGTGTGTGTGAGTGTGAGTGTGTGTGTGTGTGTGTGTGTGTGTGTGTGTGTGTGTGTGTGTCTGTGTGTGTGTGTGTGTATGTGTTCATGCATGCATGTGCGTGTGGGTATGTATCTGTCAGAGAGAGACAGGGACAGGCCCATGGGCAGTGGTGGAGAGGTGGGGTGAGGTGAGGGTGGTGGAGGGTTAGCCAGGGACGTGCAGGGGAAGCTGGGTCGTTAACTGGGTCGTTAACACTCTGGCAGTCAGTCTGGGTAAAGACTGGAGACTGCCCGTCTCTTATCACTGCTTATTTGCAGACAATCTCATAGGACCACAAAAAACTGTCTATCTCCCCTCTCTCTCATCAGTCTCTCTTTTTGTATCCCTCTCTCTCCCTCAGTCACCCCCTCACTCCTCCTTGTCCTCTCCTCTTTTCTCCGGGGCCATTTTGTAGGATACTAGCTGTTTTTGTCTCAGTTTGACTCATTGTTGTGATGATTTCTCTAAATTGCCTGGGCTCAAGTCACTGTAATTCAACCTCTAAACGGTGGCTGGGGATTTGAACACAGACAACTATCCATTTATCAGCTTATATGAGCAAACTGGGAGTCAAGTTTTTTTTTAACGTTATGGGGTTTTCTGAGGGCAGTGGTTTGAGATGAGATCTAGTCCCTGTACACACAGGCCTAACACAGACAAAGTGAGTGTTCAGAACCATTACAATGTGGCTGGAATTGAGAAATACATTTTGGTTTCCAATCTCTCAAGGCTTAAATAAGACCACTGCATCAGTCTAAAGTACAGGTCAACAGGGTCAGCAAGACAATCCCACTAATGTACTTGAAGCATCAAGTGAACTGAGTTACTCCAGAGATAGAGATGGTCTAGTGTCTACCCTAATAATGGGAGTTGTTGTCTGTGAGAAGGCTAGCCGATGCCTTTCACATAAAAAGATTTTCACTAAAAGCAGTTTCTCTCAAAATTAGAGATTTATTTTTGATAAATACAAAATAGGCTAGAAAATGTCAGAGTTGAAATTGCTAAAAGGTTCAAACAAGGATTAAAGATTGACACCTAAAACAAACAGGTCTTTCCTTGCTCACCTCCCACTCAAACTGGGAGTCTCCAATAAACATTTAAACATCTGCAGCTCATTAGCTTAGTTAGTGGGAGGAGCCTACAATGAACAATTAACCAACCTGTGCTGACATACAAACATTTCTCACACACATTCTATTAAAGACAATCAACTGGTTCAGGTGAAATGGTGGAAAAGATTTTACTACTATGGCAAGATGAAATGGTAATAGAAAACAGGGCCCTATACAGTGCATTCGGAAAGTATTCAGACCCCTTCACTTTTTCCATATTTTGTTACGTTACAGCCTTATTCTAAAATGGTTTAAATAAAAATGTTCCTCATCAATCTACACACAATACCCCATAATGACAAAGTCAAAAAACAGGTTTTTAGAAATGTTAGCAAATGTATTACAAATAAAAAACGGAGATACCTTATTTACATAAGAAATCAGACCCTTTGCTATGAGACTTGAAATTGAGCTCAGGTGCATCCTGTTTCCATTGATCATTCCTGAGATGTTTCTACGACTTGATTGGAGTCCACCTGTGTTATATTCAATTGATTGGACATGATTTGGAAAGGCACACACCTGTCTATATAAGGTCCCACAGTTGACAGTGCATGTCAGAGGAAAAACCAAGCCATGAGGTCAGAGGAATTGTCCGTAGAGAGCTCTACGGACCTGAATTGTCCGTAGAGAGCCAAGACAGGATTTTGTTGAGGCACAGATCTGGGGAAGGGTGCCAAAACATTTCTGCAGCATTCAAGCTCCCCAAGAACAGAGTGGCCTCCATCATTCTTAAATAGAAGAATTTTGGAACCACCAAGGCTTTTCCTGGAGCTGGCCGCCCAGCCAAACTGAGCAATCGGAGGAGAAGGGACTTGGTCAGGGAGGTTACCAAGAACCTGATGGCCACTCTGACAGAGTTAATCTGTGGAGATGGGAGAACCTTCCAGAAGGACAACTATCTCTGCAGCACTCCACCAATCAGGCCTTTATGGTAGAGTGGCCAGACGGAAGCCACTCCTCAAATCAAATCAAATCAAATCAAATCAAATCAAATCAAATCAAATTTTATTTGTCACATACACATGGTTAGCAGATGTTAATGCGAGTGTAGCGAAATGCTTGTGCTTCTAGTTCCGACAATGCAGTAATAACGAGCAAGTAATCTAACTAACAATTCCAAAAAAAACTACTGTCATACACAGTGTAAGGGGATAAAGAATATGTACATAAGGATATATGAATGAGTGATGGTACAGAGCAGCATAGGCAAGATACAGTAGATGATATCGAGTACAGTATATACATATGAGATAAGTATGTAAACCAAGTGGCATAGTTAAAGTGGCTAGTGATACATGTATTACATAAGGATGCAGTCGATGATATAGAGTACAGTATCAACGTATGCATATGAGATGAACAATGTAGGGTAAGTAACATTATATAAGGTAGCATTGTTTAAAGTGGCTAGCGATACATTTACATCATTTCCCATCAATTCCCATGATTAAAGTGGCTGGAGTAGAGTCAGTGTCATTGACAGTGTGTTGGCAGTAGCCACTCAATGTTAGTGGTGGCTGTTTAACAGTCTGATGGCCTTGAGATAGAAGCTGTTTTTCAGTCTCTCGGTCCCAGCTTTGATGCACCTGTACTGACCTCGCCTTCTGGATGGCAGCGGGGTGAACAGGCAGTGGCTCGGGTGGTTGATGTCCTTGATGATCTTTATGGCCTTCCTGTAGCATCGGGTGGTGTAGGTGTCCTGGAGGGCAGGTAGTTTGCCCCGGTGATGCGTTGTGCAGACCTCACTACCCTCTGGAGAGCCTTACGGTTGAGGGCGGTGCAGTTGCCATACCAGGCGGTGATACAGCCCGCCAGGATGCTCTCGATTGTGCATCTGTAGAAGTTTGTGAGTGCTTTTGGTGACAAGCCGAATTTCTTCAGCCTCCTGAGGTTGAAGAGGCGCTGCTGCGCCTTCCTCACGATGCTGTCTGTGTGAGTGGACCAATTCAGTTTGTCTGTGATGTGTATGCCGAGGAACTTAAAACTTGCTACCCTCTCCACTACTGTTCCATCGATGTGGATAGGGGGGTGTTCCCTCTGCTGTTTCCTGAAGTCCACAATCATCTCCTTAGTTTTGTTGACGTTGAGTGTGATGTTATTTTCCTGACACCACACTCCGAGGGCCCTCACCTCCTCCCTGTAGGCCGTCTCGTCGTTGTTGGTAATCAAGCCTACCACTGTTGTGTCGTCCGCAAACTTGATGATTGAGTTGGAGGCGTGCGTGGCCACGCAGTCGTGGGTGAACAGGGAGTACAGGAGAGGGCTCAGAACGCACCCTTGTGGGGCCCCAGTGTTGAGGATCAGCGGGGAGGAGATGTTGTTGCCTACCCTCACCACCTGGGGGCGGCCCGTCAGGAATTCCAGTACCCAGTTGCACAGGGCGGGGTCGAGACCCAGGGTCTCGAGCTTGATGACGAGCTTGGAGGGTACTATGGTGTTGAATGCCGAGCTGTAGTCGATGAACAGCATTCTCACATAGGTATTCCTCTTGTCCAGATGGGTTAGGGCAGTGTGCAGTGTGGTTGAGATTGCATCGTCTGTGGACCTATTTGGGCGGTAAGCAAATTGGAGTGGGTCAAGGGTGTCAGGTAGGGTGGAGGTGATATGGTCCTTGACTAGTCTCTCAAAGCACTTCATGATGACGGATGTGAGTGCTACGGGGCGGTAGTCGTTTAGCTCAGTTACCTTAGCTTTCTTGGGAACAGGAACAATGGTGGCCCTCTTGAAGCATGTGGGAACAGCAGACTGGTATAGGGATTGATTGAATATGTCCGTAAACACACCGGCCAGCTGGTCTGCGCATGCTCTGAGGGCGCGGCTGGGGATGGTAAAAGGCACATGACAGCCTGATTGGAGTTTGTCAAAAGGCACCTAAAGGACTCTCAGACCATGAGAAACAAGGTTCTCTGGTCTGATGAAACCAAGATTTAACTATTTGGCCTGAATGTCAAGCATCATGTCTAAAGGAAACCAGGCACTGCTCATCATCTGGCCAATACCATCCCTACAGTGAAGCATGGTGGTGGCAGCATCATGCTACGGGGATGTTTTTCAGCGGCAGGGACTGGGAAACTAGTCAGTATTGAGACAAAGATGAATGGAGAAAAGTACAGAGATATAATGGCAACCTGCTCCAGACTGCTCAGGACCTCAGCCTGAGGGAGAAAGTTCACCTTCCAACATGACAAATACCCTCAGCACACAGCCAAGACAACGCAGGAGTGGCATCGGGACAAGTCTCTGAATGTCCTTGAGTGGCCCAGCCAGAGCCCGGACTTGAACCCAGTCAAACTTCTCTGAAGAGACCTGAAAATAGCTGTGCAGCGATGCTCCCTATCCAGCCTGACAGAGCTTGAGAGGATCTGCAGAGAAGATTGGGACAAACTCCCCAAATATAGGTGTGCCAAGCTTGTAGCATCATAACCAAGAAGACTCGAGGCTGTAATCGCTGCCAAAGGTGCTTCAACAAAGTACTAAGTAAATAGTCTGTATACTTATATAAATGTGATATTTTAGTTTTTTATTTGTAATACATTCGCCACCAAAAAATGCAACCTGTTTTCGCTTAGTCATTATGGGTTATTGTGTGTAGATTGATGGGGGGGGGGCTATTTAATCCATTTTAGAATACGGCTGTAACGTAATAAAATTTGGAAAAAGTGAAGGGGTCTGAAAACATTCCGAATGCACTGTACAAAGAGTTACTCAGAAATATACATACAGTTCCTTCAGAAAGTATTCACACCCCTTGACATTCCACATTTTGTTGTGTTACAGCCCGTATTAAAAATATAGTAATATAGTATAAAAATAGTGTCACTGGTCTACACACAATACACCATAATGTCAAAGTGGAAATAAGTTTTAAGAAAAAAACATACATTGAATATTCCTTTGAGCATGGTGAAGTTATTAATTACCCTTTGGCTGGTGTATTAATACACCCAGTCACTACAATGATACAGGCATCCTTCCTAACTCAGTTACTGGAGAGGAAGGAAGCCACTCAGGGATTTCACCATTAGGCAAATGGTGACTTTTTAAAATACGTACAGAGTTTAATGGCTGTGATATGAGAAAATTGAGGATGGATCAACAACATTGTAGTTAGAGTGGCTTGTGAAAGTATTCACCCCCAATGCCTTACAACCTGAATTAAAATAGATTTTTTGGGGGGGGTTGTATCATTTGATTTACACAACATGCCTACCACTTTGAAGATGCAAAATATTTTTTATTGTGAAACAAACAAGAAATAATACAGAAAAACTGAACTTGAACGTGCATAACTATTCACCCCCCAAAGTCAATACTTTTTAGAGCCACCTTTTGCAGCAATTACAGCTGCAAGTCTCTTGGGGCATATCTCTATAAGCTTGGCACATCTAGCCACTGGGATGTTTTCCCATTCTTCAAGGCAAAACTGCTCCAGCTCCTTCAAGTTGGATGGGTTCCGCTGGTGTACAGCAATCTTTAATACCACAGATTCTCAATTGGATTGAGGTCTGGGCTTTGACTAGGCCATTCCAAGACATTTAAATGTTTCCCCTTAAACCACTTGAGTGTTGGTTCAGCAGTATGCTTAGGGTCATTGTCCTGTTGGAAGATGAACCTCCGTCCCAGTCTCAAAGACTGAAACGGGTTTCCCTCAAGAATTTCCCTGTATTTAGCGCCATCCATCATTCCTTCAATTCTGACCAGTTTCCCAGTCCCAGCCGAATGAAAAACATCCCCCCCCCAGCATGATGCTGCCACCACCATGCTTCACTGTGAGGATAGTGTTCTCGGGGTGATGAGAGGGTTTGGGTTTGCGCCAGACATAGCTCAATTTTAGTCTCATCTGACCAGAGTACCTTCTTCCATATGTTTGGGGAGTCTCCCACATGCCTTTTGGTGAACACCAAACATGTTTGCTTATTTTTTTCTGGACACTCTTCCTTAAACCCCAGCTCTGTGGAGTGTAATGGTGCTCCGTGGGATGTTCAAAGTTTTGGACATTTGTTTATAACCCAACCCTGATCTGTACTTTTCCACAACTTTGTTCAGGCTGTAACACAACAAAATGTGGAATAAGTCAAGGGGTATGAATACTTTCTGAAGGCACTGTGTAGCAAAATGAGGACGTGTTAACAACGTCACATGGTTCCAAAAGTGGAAAGGCAGCCGGTCTGCTTAGCGGTCTGCTTAGCGGTCTGCTTATCACTTTATTCCTGCCTCTTCCCTTTCTGGTTAATCTAAGCCAGGGATCATCAACTAGATTCAACCGCTGGCCGATTTCTTTTTCTTGGGCGGATGGTCTGCCTGGGGGCTGGAACATAATTACAAATAGTTTATAGACTGCAAATTGACCGCAATAAACCCAAACAGATATAATGTTTGACTAAAGCATAAGAATCTTAAACTTAGCTTACATTTGTATACGATCATGTGTTTCTCTATTATGTCTGAAAATACTTGGGAAACAAATTTCTTAAATTCAAATCACTTGGAGCTGATTTCTTGGTGTTTTTACAGTCTTATGTCCAAATCCCCAAAATATTGATTTATTTGCTCAGAAAGCTTGGGGAGCCAGATAAAACCACCTGCGTGCCACCAGTTGGGGAACACTGATCTAAGGTTTACAGTATGGGTTTCTTCACCATAAACATCAAGTCGTCTCTTGTTACTACTCTGCATTGCTGCCTCCCAGTGGTAACTATAACAGCTGTAATCAAAAAGAGTTCATTTACATGATACCCTGTACTTACACGTGTGTGGTCAGGGAGAAAAAGACTGAAGGAAGCCTCAGCATAAATCACAAACTGACCTTTAGAGCCCTTATCCCCCTAGGCAGTTTTAGGAATGTGTAACCTAGTCTGTTACCGGGCAGGGTGGAGCTATTACCATATTGTGTATACCTATCCAAGCCTTTAACATGTGCCTAAGGGAAGCGGCTAGCTGGCTCTATCCCAGAGTGTGCTGCCTACACAGCTGCATGCTACACAAGCCTATAACTCACGCTGATCCTGAGCAACATTTGGAGTTGAATGGGAAATATACAGTGTACTACATCGTATAGAACGATCATTAACACATCTTCTCCCAATATCCCCATTCTCCCATTTGGGAGTATGAGTTGTGTAAGCCTGCTACTAGTGTGTCTGTGATTCCACCTGGGGACACTTTGATTCCATTGGTTCGACATTATTTCCATATGCTCTCACTTTAAATGGCTGGCTAATCCACGGTCACCGCTAGCAGCACTCTGAGGATTATCTGTGTTGTTTTCTCACAGAGAAGAGAGATGGTGCTAATCTCCTCAGAGAGAGGGAGAGCGAGGAAGAGAGATAATGGGACATAGGATAGAAAGGAAAAGAGGGAAAGGGGGAATAGAGGAGGGAGGGAGGGAGGGAGGGAGGGAGGGAGGGAGGGAGGGAGGGAGGGAGGGAGGGAGGGGGAGGGAGGGAGGGAGGGAGGGAGGGAGGGGGAGGGAGGGAGGGAGGGAGGGAGGGAGGGAGGGAGGGAGGGAGGGAGGGAGGGATAATGAGTAGAAGAGGGAGAGAGAGTTAAATAAATACAGTTGAAGTCAACTACTCCACAAATTTCTTGGTAACAAACTATAGTTTTGGCAAGTCAGTTAGGACATCTACTTTGTGCATGACACAAGTCATTTTTCCAACAATTGTTTAGAGACAGATTATTCACTGTATCACAATTCCAGTGCGTCAGAAGTTTACATATACTAAGTTGACTGTGCCTTTAAACAGCTTATAAAATTCCATAAAATTATGTCATGGCTTTAGAAGTTTCTGATTGACATAATTTGAGTCAATTGGAGGTGTACCTGTGGATGTATTTCAAGGCCTACCTCCAAACTCAGTGCCTCTTTGCTTGACAACATGGGAAAATCAAAAGATATCAGCCAAGACCTCAGAAAAAAATGGTAGACCTCCACAAGTCTGGTTCATCCTTGGGAGCAATTTCCAAACGCCTGAAGGTACCATGTTCATCTGTACAAACAATAGTACACAAGTATAAACACCATGGGACCACGCAGCCATCATACCACTCAGGAAGGAGACATTCTGGCACCTAGAGATAAACATACATTGGTGTGAAAAGTGCAAATCAATCCCAGAACAACAGAAAAGGACCTTGTGAAGATGCTGGAGGAAACAGGTACTAAAGTATCTATATCCACAGTAAAACGAGTCCAATATCGACATAACCTGAAAGGCTGCTCAGCAAGGTAGAAGCCATAAAAAAGCCAGACTACAGTTTGGAAACTGCACATGGGGACAAAGATCATACCTTTTCGAGAAATGTCCTCTGGTCTGATGAAACAAAAATAGAACTGTTTGGCCATAATGACCATCGTTGTGTTTGGAGGAAAAAGGGGGAGGCTTGCAAGCCAAAGAACACCATCCCAACCTTGAAGCATGGGGGTGGCAACATCATGTTGTGGGGGTGCTTTGCTGCAGGAGGGACTGGTGCACTTCACAAAATAGATGAGATCATAAGGTAATTATTTGGATATATTGAAGCAACATCTCAAGACATCAGTCAGGAAGTTAAAGCTTGGTCGCAAATGGGTCTTCCAAATGGACAATGACCCCAAGCATACTTCCAAAGTTGTGGAAAAATGGCTAAAGGACAACATGGTCAAGGTATTGGAGTGACCATCACAAAGCACTGACCTCAATCCCATAGAAAATTTGTGGGCAGAACTGAAAAAGCGTGTGCGAGCAAGGAGGCCTACAAACCTGACTCAGTTACACCAGCTCTGTCAGAAGTAATGGGCCAAAATTCATCCAACATATTGTGGGAAACTTGTGGAAGGCTACCCAAAATGTTTGACCCTAGTTAAACCATTTAAAGGCAATGCTACCAAATACTAATTGAGTGTATGTAAACTTCTGATCCACTGGGAATGTGATGAAAGATATAAAAGCTGAAATAAATAATTCTCTCTACTATTATTCTGACATTTCACATTCTTAAAATAAAGTGGTGATCCTAACTGACCTAAAACAGGGAATTTTTACTAGGATTACATGTCAGGAATTATGAAAAACTGAGTTTAAATGTATTTGGCTAAGATGTATGTAAACTTCAGACTTCAACTGTATATAAAAAAACAATGGGATGTGTAAACCTAGAGGGCAGAGGGAGAGAGAAGAGAAAGAGAGATGGAGGAAAGACACAAACAGCACGAGTGACAGAATCGACGTAGAGAGAGAACAAAGTGGTGGAGAGATTTAGGAGATACTCTGTTCCAACAGTACTGCAGCTGCATGTCTGTCTGCAAAATTGCTCAGAACTAAGTCTGTCATCTTAAATTAGTAGTCAGACGAAGACATTATTTTGATATAAAATGTAGATAATCGAGTAGGACCTCACAAAGGCTAGGTCAGCAGGATAGAAAAGGCTCTTATACAACATCATGCAGTTGAAGAGATCATTTTTCATTTGCAGGGTGAACATATACAATGGCTGCAAAGGAGTCCGATTTAGATCATTTAAAGCTTCACTGATCGGGGTGGACATGAACACACACACCCACACACATGCGCATGAACCATATTTGATGCATGATGAGTTAATTATGACCATTTGACTACTGTACCATACTGTTTAGTTAATTAATTTCATACTTAGACTGAAGCAAAAGGCAATTGTTACAGATAAATAATTTGAATTTCAAAAAAAGAGTGTGAGTGTAGGGCAAGACAAGAGACGGTTGTACTGAGAGATGGAGAGAGAGAGCAGCAGAGAGACAGAGAGAGAGACCAGCAGAGAGACAGAGAGCGAGAGAGAGATCAGCAGAGAGAGAGAGAGACAGAGAGAGAGAGAGAGAGAGAGAGAGCGAGAGCAGCAGAGATACAGAGAGAGAGAGAGAGCAGCAGAGAGAGATGGAGAGAGAGAGCAGCGGAGAGACAGAGAGAGAGAGCAGCAGAGAGAGAGAAAGACAGAGAGAGAGATCAGCAGAGGAAGTGAGAAAGAAAAAGGGAGGTGGTGATAAGTGCTTTCTGTAAGCGTGAGCGAGGGAGAGAGATGAGTGTTTATTCTGGGTGTCAGAGATGGACCTCTGAACACTAGGTGGGGAGTGGAGAGGTTGATCGAGTGCCTGGGAGAGGGAGGGAGAGAGAGAGAGAGAGAGAGGTAGTGGGTGATGGAGTACTGGCTAGAGGAAGGGAGGGGGTGATGAGTGTGTGCTCACAGTATAAGTGACATCTCTCCTCCTCAGACAGATTGTCTCTCTTTCCCCCTAATGGGATCCTGTTATAGACCTCCTCCCCCCCTCGCTCCCTCTCCCTTCCTGCCTCCCTCTTTCTCTCTCTGACATTTCCTTTTTTCCCTACATAGAAATGTTCCGTTATTGCCTATATTTCAATATCTGTGCCCTTCAATTGCCCTTTTCTCACTACATATTTTTTTGCAGTCTATCCCCTGTTACGATTACAGATTTATTCTAAGAGAATAAAGTTCTTTACAACTGTGAGAAAATGAAAAAGTGTGTGTGTGTGGGGGGGGTCAGAAATAGGAGAAAAACATCAATATTTTCCTCCATGAGGGACCTTCAATGTTAGTTTTTGCTTTGAATATTGCTCATACCTAACCAGTCTATTTATCCCCACTCCAGCCTGCATCTTTCTGCCAATCATACGGCCTTCATCCAATATTCGGCTCAGGAAGCCCATGTCATGTAGAAAAACCTCAGAAAGCTGTTTGGAACCAGACCCAGCCGTGTTGCTCTCCAGTATGTAATCAAGGCAGGGCTTTGCCCTCGCTAGCAATCATCTGTCCTGATTTGATCAGAGACAGACTCATTCCTTCAGACTACAAGAACCCTGCTGTGGAGAGAAACCACAACCAGGAGACAGACACCAGACAAACAGAGAGAGAGAGAGAGAGAGAGAGAGAGAGAGAGAGAGAGAGAGAGAGAGAGAGAGAGAGAGAGAGAGAGAGAGAGAGAGAGAGAGAGAGAGAGAGAGAGAGAGAGAGAGAGAGAGAGAGAGAGAGAGAGAGAGAGAGAGAGAGAGAGAGAGAGAGAGAGAGAGAGAGAGAGAGAGAGAGAGAGAGAGAGAGATAGATAGAATGATAGAGAGAGAGAGAGCCTTGCAGACAGATGTAGAGCCTTGCAGACAGATGGAAAGCCTTGCAGACATACGGAGAGCTTTGCAGACAGATGGAGAGCCTTGCAGACAGATTGAGAGCCTTATAGACAGATGGAGAGCCAGGCAGACAGATAGATAGAGAGCCAGGCAGACAGATCGACCGACAGATAGACCGACAGACAGGCAGACACACACCTCAGCTAGCACTTATAATGTTCATAACTTCTCAGTAGACACCAGACTCAGACCAGACTGGAGCTATAGCATGAAACCCTCACAGCTTCCTGCTGACTACGTACTGTATTGTGAATGTAATAGTTAACCAGATCAACAGATCAATGTTTATGTTTCTACCACTGAATTAAATAGAACCTCGCGAAATGTTCACTGTTAAGGTGAGCTTATTGCATTTGTATGGAAATGCATATGTTTCTACGCCATACCCACGACCACACATGAGAACGTGAATACATGAACTACCGGTGTTGTAAAGAGAAAGCATGATACAATACCACTTGGTAATGTTCCCCTACAGAACCAGCATATAGACACCTACTGTAACACCTCTCTCTCTCTCCCTGCAGGCTGTAGACTATGAGAGTCGTAGCTCCTACTCCTTCTCCGTGGAGGTGTTGAACCCTATGGTGGACTCTCGGTTCCTGCGCCATGGGCCCTTTAAGGACCGCGCCTCCATCAGGGTGGCTGTGCTGGACGCTGACGAGCCACCTCGTTTCTCCCGGACGCACTATCGGATGGACGTGTCCGAGAACTGCCCTCCCGCTTGCACTGTGGGAAGGGTTAGTGCTGTGGACCCTGATACTGGACTCACCAACAACATCAGGTGCTGGACTGGATCATAAACTCTCTCTCTCTCTCTCTCTCTCTCTCTCTCTCTCTCTCTCTTACACACACACACACACACACTCACACACACACTAAGGAAGGATCAAGGCAAAATTATCATTATATGTTCTCTTAAGAAAAAAATGATCTAGTGAGTGCTGGCCCTGTTTTCACACAGCTATACAAAGGAGGAAAAGGGCAATGTGTGATGGAACGGTAGTTACAACGTTCATTGAGATATGTAGATAAATCAGCTCTACTTCAAGTGAGCTCATATCGACTACGATAATCTGTGATATTAATTCCCTGGCCATTTATATCCTCTCATGCTTATCTTTCTCTCTCCCGCTCCCCCTCTCCTGCTTTCACTCTCTATCTTGGTCTCACTCTGTCCTCTCTGTCCCTCTCTTTCTCTCCCTCTCCCCCACCGCCTCTTCTTACCCTATCCCTCCCCCACCCTCCTCTTTCTCTCCCTCCTCCCGTTCTCCATCTCTCCCAGATTCTCTATTGATCCCCAGTCAGACCAGGAGGCTCTGTTTCGTATCACTGCAGACAGCGGCCTCATCACCACGGTAATGGAGCTGGACCGTGAGCGCGAGCAGTGGCACAACATCACCGTCATCGCCATGCAGAGAGGTCAGAGGGCACTATGTCATCATTTAGAGCTAGGCGTTTTGACCTTACCAGGAATAACTCTGCAGTAGTTATAGCATGACTCAGGCCTAGGATTGCAAAATTCCTGGAACTTTCAATAAATTGCCATTTTTTTCTGAAATCCCGGTTAAAAGATTCCCAGAAAGACGGAATCAGGAAGGAATAAGCAGAAAATCCGTAATCCTTCAACCAGGATTTCTGGAAAACCGGGACATTTATTGAAAGTTCCAGGAATTTTGCAACACCACTCAGGCCCTTCGTTTTTCATGATCAGGACAATCTCCTGACCCCAGTCATTGCACATTCACTCTCCGCCAAAGCATGAAAAGCTGGAGAGTTTTGAAGTACAATACACTCCACAAAGCAGCTTTACTTTATGTCATACTTTATGTATGGCTTCTATATGTTCCACAGGACCAGCAGTAGTAGCACTGCTTTAACCATGCTGACAGTAGTAACGCTGCTTTAACCATGCTTACAGTAGTAGCACTGCTTTAACCATGCTGACAGTAGTAGCACTGCTTTAACCATGCTGACAGTAGTAGCACTGCTTTAACCATGCTGACAGTAGTAGCACTGCTTTAACCATGCTTACAGTAGTAGCACTGCTTTAACCATGCTGACAGTAGTAGCACTGCTTTAACCATGCTGACAGTAGTAGCACTGCTTTAACCATGCTGACAGTAGTAACACTGCTTTAACCATGCTGACAGTAGTAGCACTGCTTTAACCATGCTGACAGTAGTAGCACTGCTTTAACCATGCTGACAGTAGTAACACTGCTTTAACCATGCTGACAGTAGTAGCACTGCTTTAACCATGCTGACAGTAGTAACACTGCTTTAACCATGCTGACAGTAGTAACACTGCTTTAACCATGCTGACAGTAGTAACACTGCTTTAACCATGCTGACAGTAGTAGCACTGCTTTAACCATGCTGACAGTAGTAGCACTGCTTTAACCATGCTGACAGTAGTAACACTGCTTTAACCATGCTGACAGTAGTAGCACTGCTTTAACCATGCTGACAGTAGTAACACTGCTTTAACCATGCTGACAGTAGTAACACTGCTTTAACCATGCTGACAGTAGTAACACTGCTTTAACCATGCTGACAGTAGTAACACTGCTTTAACCATGCTGACAGTAGTAGCACTGCTTTAACCATGCTGACCGTAGTAACGCTGCTTTAACCATGCTGACAGTAGTAACGCTGCTTTAACCATGCTGACAGTAGTAACGCTGCTTTAACCATGCTGACAGTAGTAACACTGCTTTAACCATGCTGACCGTAGTAACGTTGCTTTAACCATGCTGACAGTAGTAGCACTGCTTTAACCATGCTGACAGTAGTAACACTGCTTTAACCATGCTGACAGTAGTAGCACTGCTTTAACCATGCTGACAGTAGTAGCACTGCTTTAACCATGCTGACAGTAGTAGCACTGCTTTAACCATGCTGACAGTAGTAGCACTGCTTTAACCATGCTGACAGTAGTAGCACTGCTTTAACCATGCTGACAGTAGTAGCACTGCTTTAACCATGCTGACAGTAGTAGCACTGCTTTAGCCATGCTGACAGTAGTAGCACTGCTTTAACCATGCTGACAGTAGTAACACTGCTTTAACCATGCTGACAGTAGTAACACTGCTTTAACCATGCTGACAGTAGTAGCACTGCTTTAACCATGCTGACAGTAGTAGCACTGCTTTAACCATGCTGACAGTAGTAACACTGCTTTAACCATGCTGACCGTAGTAACGCTGCTTTAACCATGCTGACAGTAGTAATGCTGCTTTAGCCATGCTGACAGTAGTAGCACTGCTTTAACCATGCTGACAGTAGTAACGCTGCTTTAACCATGCTGACAGTAGTAACACTGCTTTAACCATGCTGACAGTAGTAGCACTGCTTTAACCATGCTTACAGTAGTAACGCTGCTTTAACCATGCTGACAGTAGTAGCACTGCTTTAACCATGCTTACAGTAGTAAAGCAGCTTTAACCATGCTGACAGTAGTAACCAAATCAAATCAAATCAAATTTATTTATATAGCCCTTCGTACATCAGCTGATATCTCAAAGTGCTGTACAGAAACCCAGCCTAAAACCCCAAACAGCAAGCAATGCAGGTGTAGAAGCACGGTGGCTAGGAAAAACTCCCTAGAAAGGCCAAAACCTAGGAAGAAACCTAGAGAGGGACCAGGCTATGTGGGGTGGCCAGTCCTCTTCTGGCTGTGCCGGGTGGAGATTATAACAGAACATGGCCAAGATGTTCAAATGTTCATAAATGACCAGCATGGTCGTATAATAATAAGGCAGAACAGTTGAAACTGGAGCAGCAGCACGGCCAGGTGGACTGGGGACAGCAAGGAGTAATCATGTCAGGTAATCCTGGGGCATGGTCCTAGGGCTCAGGTCCTCCGAGAGAGAGAAGGAGAGAATTAGAGAACGCACACTTAGATTCACACAGGACACCGAATAGGACAGGAGAAGTACTCCAGATATAACAAACTGACCCTAGCCCCCGACACATAAACTACTGCAGCATAAATACTGGAGGCTGAGACAGGAGGGGTCAGGAGACACTGTGGACCCATCCGAGGACACCCCGAACAGGGCCAAACAGGAAGGATATAACCCCACCCACTTTGCCAAAGCACAGCCCCCACACCACTAGAGGGATATCTTCAATCACCAATTTACCATCCTGAGACAGGGCCGAGTATAGCCCACAAAGATCTCCGCCATGGCACAACCCAAGGGGGGCGCCAACCCAGACAGGATGACCACATCAGTGAATCAACCCACTCAGGTGACGCACCCCTTCCAGGGACGGCATGAGAGAGCCCCAGTAAGCCAGTGACTCAGCCCCTGTAATAGGGTTAGAGGCAGAGAATCCCAGTGGAAAGAGGGGAACCGGCCAGGCAGAGACAGCAAGGGCGGTTCGTTGCTCCAGAGCCTTTCCGTTCACCTTCCCACTCCTGGGCCAGACTTCACTCAATCATATGACCCACTGAAGAGATGAGTCTTCAGTAAAGACTTAAAGGTTGAGACCGAGTTTGCGTCTCTGACATGGGTAGGCAGACCGTTCCATAAAAATGGAGCTCTATAGGAGAAAGCCCTGCCTCCAGCTGTTTGCTTAGAAATTCTAGGGACAATTAGGAGGCCTGCGTCTTGTGACCGTAGCGTACGTGTAGGTATGTACGGCAGGACCAAATCAGAGAGATAGGTAGGAGCAAGCCCATGTAATGCTTTGTAGGTTAGCAGTAAAACCTTGAAATCAGCCCTTGCTTTGACAGGAAGCCAGTGTAGAGAGGCTAGTACTGGAGTAATATGATCAAATTTTTTGGTTCTAGTCAGGATTCTAGCAGCCGTATTTAGCACCAACTGAAGTTTATTTAGTGCTTTATCCAGGTAGCCGGAAAGTAGAGCATTGCAGTAGTCTAACCTAGAAGTGACAAAAGCATGGATGAATTTTTCTGCATCATTTTTGGACAGAAAGTTTCTGATTTTTGCAATGTTACGTAGATGGAGAAACGCTGTCCTTGAAATGGTCTTGATATGTTCTTCAAAAGAGAGATCAGGGTCCAGAGTAATGCTGAGGTCCTTCACAGTTTTATTTGAGGCGACTGTACAACCATTAAGAATAATTGTCAGATTCAACAGAAGATCTCTTTGTTTCTTGGGACCTAGAACAAGCATCTCTGTTTTGTCCGAGTTTAAAAGTAGAAAGTTTGCAGCCATCCACTTCCTTATGTCTGAAACACATGCTTCTAGCAAGGGCAATTTTGGGGCTTCACCATGTTTCATTGAAATGTACAGCTGTGTGTCATCCGCATAGCAGTGAAAGTTAACATTATGTTTTCGAATAACATCCCCAAGAGGTAAAATATATAGTGAAAACAATAGTGGTCCTAAAACGGAACCTTGAGGAACACCGGAATTTTTGAGAGGAATGGAAGATTCGATATAGGCCGATAGTTTTTATATTTTCTGGGTCAAGGTTTGGCTTTTTCAAGAGGCTTTATTACTGCCACTTTTAGGGAGTTTGGTACACATCCGGTGGATAGAGAGCCGTTTATTATGTTCAACATAGGAGGGCCAAGCACAGGATGCAGCTCTTTCAGTAGTTTAGTTAGAATAGGGTCCAGTATGCAGCTTGAAGGTTTAGAGGCCATGATTATTTTCATCATTGTGTCAAGAGATATAGTACTAAAACACTTGAGCGTCTCTCTTGATCCTGGGTCCTGGGAGAGTTGTGCAGACTCAGGACAACTGAGCTTTGAAGGAATACGCAGATTTAAAGAGGAGTCCGTAATTTGCTTTCTAATACTCATAATCTTTTCCTCAAAGAAGTTCATGAATTTATCACTGCTAAAGTGAAAGTCATCCTCTCTTGGGGAATGCTGCTTTTTAGTTAGCTTTGCGACAGTATCAAAAAGTAATTTCTGATTGTTCTTATTTTCCTCAATTAAGTTAGAAAAATAGGATGATCGAGCAGCAGTAAGGGCTCTTCTGTACTGCACGGTACTGTCTTTCCAAGCTAGTCGGAAGACTTCCAGTTTGGTGTGGCGCCATTTCCGTTCCAATTTTCTGGAAGCTTGCTTCAGAGCTCGGGTATTTTCTATGTACCAGGGAGCTAGTTTCTTATGAGAAATGTTTTTAGTTTTTAGAGGTGCAACTGCATCTAGGGTATTGCGCAAGGTTAAATTGAGTTCCTCAGTTAGGTGGTTAACTGATTTTTGTCCTCTGGCGTCCTTGGGTAGACAGAGGGAATCTGGAAGGACATCAAGGAATCTTTGTGTTGTCTGTGAATTTATAGCACGACTTTTGATGTTCCTTGGTTGGGGTCTGAGCAGATTATTTGTTGCAATTGCAAACGTAATAAAATGGTGGTCCGATAGTCCAGGATTATGAGGAAAAACATTAAGATCCACAACATTTGTTCCATGGGACAAAACTAGGTCCAGCGTATGACTGTGACATTGAGTGGGTCCAGAGACATGTTGGATAAAACCCACTGAGTCGATGATGGCTCCGAAAGCCTTTTGGAGTGGGTCTGTGGACTTTTCCATGTGAATATTAAAGTCACCAAAGATTAGAATATTATCTGCTATGACTACAAGGTCCGATAGGAATTCAGGGAACTCAGTGAGGAACGCTGTATATGGCCCAGGAGGCCTGTAAACGCTGCTTTAACCATGCTGACAGTAGTAGCACTGCTTTAACCATGCTGACAGTAGTAGCACTGCTTTAACCATGCTGACAGTAGTAGCACTACTTTAACCATGCTGACAGTAGTAGCACTGCTTTAACCATGCTGACAGTAGTAGCACTGCTTTAACCATGCTGACAGTAGTAGCACTGCTTTAACCATGCTGACAGTAGTAGCACTGCTTTAACCATGCTGACAGTAATAGCACTGCTTTAACCATGCTGACAGTAGTAGCACTGCTTTAACCATGCTGACAGTAATAGCACTGCTTTAACCATGCTTACAGTAGTAGCACTGCTTTAACCATGCTGACAGTAGTAACGCTGCTTCATCCATGCTGACAGTAGTAACACTGCTTTAACTATGCTGACAGTAGTAATGCTGCTTTAACCATGCTGACAGTAGTAGCACTGCTTTAACCACGCTGACAGTAGTAGCACTGCTTTAACCATGCTGACAGTGGTAGCACTGCTTTAACCATGCTTACAGTAGTAGCACTGCTTTAACCATGCTGACAGTAGTAACGCAGCTTCAACCATGCTGACAGTAGTAGCACTGCTTTAACCATGCTGACAGTAGTAGCACTGCTTTAACCATGCTGACAGTAGTAGCACTGCTTTAACCATGCTGACAGTAGTAACACTGCTTTAACCATGCTGCCAGTAGTAGCACTGCTTTAACCATGCTGACAGTAGTAACGCTGCTTTAACTATGCTAACAGTAGCAGTGCTTATGGCAGTATTAGTACTATCTGTGAATTTGGGAGCAATCAAATGAAGTGCCACCACCTTAGGATGGTAAACAGCAGATCCTAATTAAACACATGACATTTTATATTGAGTGATCACAGAAAAGGAAACATTTTACATCCATTTCCACCAGCTAAAGAATCCTATATTAACCCTTTAACGTCATACCTATTAGCGTAACACAGTGGTAGCCAGTAGCGGTGCATGGGTAAAATCACTGGGGAAGCCAAGCCAGAAATCACTGGGGAAGCCAAGCCAGAAATCACTGGGGGAAGCCAAGCCAGCAATCACTCGGGAAGCCAAGCCAGAAATCACTGGGGAAGCCAAGCCAGCAATCACTCGGGAAGCCAAGCCAGAAATCACTGGGGAAGCCAAGCCAGCAATCACTGGGGGAAGCCAAGCCAGCAATCACTGGGGAAGCCAAGCCAGAAATCACTGGGGAAGCCAAGAAGAAGAAAATGCCATATTACAACCTGTGTTGTGATAATTGCGTTGTTTGCTTTATAACCTGATAGTTCATCTGACTTGACACCGTGCTATATAGGCATAAGGCAGAAACAATAAGAAGATATTTGTATTAGTATTTATTACGGATCCCCATTAGCTGCTCCCAAGGCATCCTCCTCTCTTTTATGTTGCTGAAACGACCTATTACTCTGTCGAACAGTACACACCTGTTGTCTTAGGCTACCTGGCTAAAATGCTTGCTCGCTAGTCTAACTTCCATTCATGGGCAATTTTAGCTAGCTATCTATCCCCCGGAGGACAAGGACACAACGAGATGCAACAATTCAAGTTTTTCTCAATAACATTTTGCTTTTGATGTGACACTTTTTTTTGGTGCACCAGGTCCTTTCACAGTTGAGATTGCTCGGTTTAGCTCAATGCTGATTGGCTATTATTTTACACTATTTTTTTATCAAGGTAGGCGAAATGCTCGCTGGCTTCCCTTGCATTCAATGCTATGAATGGCAACGATGTCATACTCTTTCTGACCAGACAGCATCAGATAGATGGGCTACACATACCGAGACAGAGGGGCGCTGTTTCGCTCGCTAGGGTGCTTTCTCCTGTGAGATACATTCAGCCTCTTGTGAATTGAAGGAAAATTATGAAACATGGAGAGACTAAAAATATATGTTTATTTTTTTCTTGGGGAAGCTTCCCTTGGCATCCATGAATACACACCACTGGTGGTAGCAACAGTAGTGGTTAGTGTGGTGATAGTGCTGGTCTTTATTTAAGCAGTGCTACTGGCCAGTGTTGCAGGGGGTCTTCAGTAGTGTGAATGACGCTGCCAGAGTTGAATAATGAGCTCAGTTAAACAGACCATTGGCGGCAGGATCAGTATTGTTATCTGACTCCGCGAGAGCCGTTCTCAACTCAGTGGCCACTTTCCTCTCCTCTCCTCTCAAATCAAAGTTTATTTGTCACGTGCGCCGAATACAACAGGTGTAGTAGACCTTACAGTGAAATGCTTACTTACAGGCTCTAACCAATGGTGCGGGAAAAAAGGTATGTGTGTGTGTGTGTGTGTATGTGTGTGTGTGTGTGTAGGTAAGTAAAGAAATAAAACAACAGTAAAAGACATGTGTAAAAAGAGTAGCAAGGCTTTATACAGACACCTGTTAGTCAGGCTTATTGAGGTAGTATGTAAATGTAGGTATCGTTAAAGTGACTATGCACTTATGATGAACAGAGAGTAGCAGAAGCGTAAAAAGAGGGGTTGGCAGATGGTGACACAATGTAGATAACTGTTCAAGAGTCTTATGGCTAGGGGGTAAAAACAGTTGAGAAGCCTTTTTGTCCTAGACTTGGCACTCCGGTACCGCTTGCCATGCGGTAGTAGAGAGAACAGTCTATGACTGGGGTGGCTGGGGTCTTTGACAATTTTTATGGCCTTCCTCTGACACTGCCTGGTGTAGAGGTCCTGAAAGGCAGGCAGCTTTGCCCCAGTGATGTACTGGGCCGTATGCACTACCCGCTGAAGTGCCTTGCGGTCGGAGGCCGAGCAATTGCCATTCCAGGCAGTGATGCAACCGGTCAGGATGCTCTCGATGTTGCAGCTGTAGAACCTTTTGAGGATCTCAGGACCCATGCCAAAGGTGATCAGGCCTACCACTGTTGTGTTGTCAGCTAACTTAATGATGGTGTTGAAGTCGTGCCTGGCCATGCAGTCGTGGGTGAACAGGGAGTACAGGAGGGGACTGAGCACGCACCCCTGCGGAGCTTCAGTGTTGAGGATCAGCGTGGCAGATGTGTTGCTACCTACCCTCACCACCTGGGGGTGGCCTGTCAGGAAGTCCAGGATCCAGTTGCAGAGGGAGGTGTTTAGTCCCAGGTTCCTTAGCTTGGTGATGAGCTTTGAGGGTACTATGGTGTTGAACGCTGAACTGTAGTCAATGAATAGCATTCTCACATAGGTGTTCCTTTTGTCTAGGTGGGAAAGGGCAGTGTGGAGTGCAATAGAGATTGCATCATCTGTAGATATGTTTGGCCAGTGTGCAAATTGGAGTGGGTCTAGGGTTTCTAGGATAATTGTGTTGATGTGAGCCATTACCAGCCTTTCAAAGCACTTCATGGCTACCGACGTGAGTGCGACGGGTCTGTAGTCATTTAGGCAGGTTGCCTTTGTGTTCTTAGGCACAGGGACTATGATGGTCTGCTTGAAGCATGTTGGTATTACAGACTCAATCAGGGACATGTTGAAAATGTCAGTGAAGACACCTGCCCGTTGGTCAGCACATCCCCGGAGCACACGTCCTGGTATTCCGTCTAGCCCGAAGCCTTGTGTATGTTGACCCATTTAAAGGTCTTACTCACGTCGGCTACGGAGAGCGTGATCACACAGTCATCCGGAACAGCTTAGGCTCTCATGCATGCCTCAGTGTTGCTTGCCTCGAAGCGAGCATAGAAGTGATTTAGCTCGTCTGGTAGGCTTGTGTCACTGGGCATCTCGCGGCTGTGCTTCCCTTTGTAGTCTGTAATAGTTTGCAAGCCCTGCCACATCCGACAAGCGTCAGAGCCCATGTAGTATGATTCAGTCTTAGCCCTGTATTGACGCTTTGCCTGTTTGATGGTTTGTCACAGGGCATAGCGGGATTTCTTGTAAGCTTCCCGCACCTTGAAAGTGGAAGCTCGACCCTTTAGCTCAGTGCGAATGTTGCCTGTCAATCATGGCTTCTGGTTGGGGTATGTACATACAGTTACTGTGGGGACGACGTCCTCAATGCACTTATTGATATAGCCAGTGACTGATGTGGTGTACACCTCAATGTCATCGGAAGAATCCCGGAACATGTTCCATTCTGTGATAGAAAAACAGTCCTGTAGTTTAGCAACTGCTTCATCTGACAATTCTTTTATAGACCGAGTCACTGGTGCTTCCTGCTTTAATGTTTGCTTGTAAGCAGGAATCAGGAGTATGGAGTTGTGGTCGGATTTACCAAATGGAGGGCGAGGGAGAGGTTTGTACGCTTCTCTGTGTGTGGAGTACAGGTGACCTAGAATTTTTTTCCCTCTGGTTGCACATTTACAGTTTTTCTCAATTGCTAAAACACCATTTCTGAAACCTTGCTCCATTTCCTGAAAACATTAAACACAAAACCTCATCTTCAAGCACAATTTACATAAACTCTGACTCCTCTCACAAAATGAAACATTCGCCTCAAAACACTTTTACCTGTGTTCAAAATCAAACACTGCTCTCAAATCAGAAACAAAGTGATCAAAATGATATACACTCTCAAGCAGTCAGTAAACAATACACCGAAAAATAGAAAACACATTGTTCAAAACATACAATTCTCAGGGAGAAGTACCTTTTTAATCTAAAAAAATATTCATATTTTTCCGTCATTGTCTTTTGATGAACGAAAACATGTTCTATCATAGTAGCTCAAAATTGATCAGAAATTACTACTCTGCTTTGCTCTTTGCAATTTTGTTCTTCCTCCTCCTTGTACCCCTATTTTTACAGTACTGTACCCTGCATCTCACAAACTTGTGCTTTGTCTCTGTGATACTGTAATTCTTGTTCTTTGTTGATATGAACCTGCAACAAGTCAAAATCTATTGAGCAGTCAGTACTGTTAATAAATAACAAGCACAGTGTTCAGGGCCATACAATTTGTCCATTGTACAGTATACAGCCTACAATGCACTGTACTACAGTATACAATACTAAAAGGGACAAAAATCAAAGGAGTAAACGTGATCAATGTGCTTCTTCTTGTCTTTGGGCTGGGTCAGGCCAGAGTACTTCGTCGACATCACAAGCAATATTGTCCCTCCTGAGGCAATGGGGAAGAAGCCTCCTGTGTGCCGTATCCAGCCCTGACATGATTCCTCACCTATATCACCACAGGCTAAAACCATGGCTTGCAGCAGATTTACTCTGGTGTAGGGTTGTCTATCATACACTTTCCATCTCCAAGAGGAGAAAAACTCCTCAATCGGAGTCAGGAAAGGCGAGTATGGAGGGAGGTGCAAGTTCATAAACTGCCCATTGATGTTAAACCATCCCCTTACCTGAGCAGCTCGGTGGAAACTGACATTGTCCCACACTATCACATAGGTGGGAATGGGATTCTCATTTAGCTCTTGACCCTGCTGCTCTTGAACCTGCTGCTCAAATCAAATATCTCTTAGATTGTTAATAAATCTTAGATGGCCCGAGTGTAACATGGTGATGTAGAACACCATGGTTGCTGATAGCAGCACAGATTGTGACATTGCCACCTCTTTGACCAGGGACTTCAACAATGGCCCGCTGTCCAATCATGTTTCGGCCTCTCCTTCTCCTCTTTGTTAGATTGAAGCCTGCTTCATCGACAAAGATGAACTCATGGGGTCTGTCCAAGGATTCCAAGTCAAATATTGTCTGTGGAGAAATACAATATACTGAATGTAGGATTTTGTAAGTCGTACAGAGACAGTGCTATACTGTAGAGTACAATTAGGCTTCTGATTCACATACATTGTATGTACTGAAGAGTAATGTCATTCATATAGTATGTGTTAGTACTGTAGACAATCTGGATTACAGTAAATGTTTCTGAATGTACACTTACTTGCACATACTGAGCTCGCAGTTCTTTCACCCTTGGTGAGTTGCGCTCAAAAGGTACTCTGTATACTTGTTTCATTCGCATCCTGTTACGATGGAGGACACAGTCAATTGTGGAAATGCTGACACTGTCAATTCCCTGGAAGTTTGTGTTGTCTTGTATCACTAGTTCCTGGATTTCTCTGAGTCGTATTGCATTATCTTGAAGGGCCATGCCAACTATAACGGCCTCTTGCTCCCGAGTGAATATACTGTACCTGTTCTCTTCTCTGAATGTCCTTACTATGGTGGACACAGAAAATCGGCTTAAATTGGGTTGAACTCTAAGTCCTTCTTCCCTCATTGTCAGTCCATGGACAAGAACATGGTCAGATATTTCTACTCTTTGTCTTCCCCTTCGTCCTCCTCTTTCTCTTTCTTTCCCTCCTCCTCCTTGTCGCCCACCTCGCATACACACTCGTCCTCTCACATGTTTTCTTCTATCTATTCTCAGACTTTCTCCTTCCCACCTTCAACAACCTGTTTGCTCTCTGAACTGACTTATATTGGTTGTGTCGCATTATTTGAAACAGGTTAAATCAATTTTGAGTGGTTGTGTTCAATCAATGACATGTGTTCTCTATTTGTATTTGATTGTTGCCACTTGTGTTTACCAGTATGGATGACATGTGCATTAGAGTGCAGAATGTGTTTTGAGAATGAGAATGTGTTTAGAGTTTTGCTGAAAAGTCAAAGTGAGATCTGCAAATTGTGTTTTACCATGTGAAATTGTTTAAGGTTTTGACAACAGACTGCATAATTAGCTAAATGAGTCCAGGCAACTGAGAACTTTGTTCAGACAATGGGTTTTAGTGTTTTAGCAATTGAGAAAAACTGTAACATGTTGATAGAGATTTGGTAGAACTGATTTAAGTTTCCCTGCATTAAAGTCTCCGGCCACTAGGAGCGCCGCCTCTGGGTGAGTGGTTTCCTGTTTGCTTATTTCCTTATACAGCTGACTGAGTGCGGTCTTAGTGCCAGCATCTGTCTGTGGTGGTAAATAAACAGCCACGAAAGTATAGCTGAGAATTCTCTAGGCAAGTAGTGTGGCCTGCAGTTTATCACAATATACTCTACTTCGGGCGAGCAAAATCTAGAGACTTCCTTAGATTTCCCCTCTCCTCTCCTCTCCTCTCCTCTCCTCTCCTCTCCTCTCCTCTCCTCTCCTCTCCTCTCCTCTCCTCTCCTCTCCTCTCCTCTCCTCTCTCCTCTCCTCTCCTCTCTCCTCTCCTCTCCTCTCCTCTCCTCTCCCCTCCTCCCCTCTCCTATCCTATCCTCTCCCCTCTCCTATCCTATCCTCTCCACTCCCCTCCTGCCAATACACTGGGAGCTCATTGCAATGTGGACCCATGGCTCCATTCCATAACATGGTGTTACTGAGTGTGAACACAGTCCAAAGAGAATGTATTGTGTGCTGCCAAAATGTGTGTGTGTGTGTGTGCATTTATGTGTGTGTGCAGCCGACATGTGTGTGTCGACTCGTGTGCAGTCCAAATTGTGAGCTGGTGTATTTCAAAGGGTGTGTGCGTATGGGTGCGTGAATGCAGCTTGGACTCTGTCCCAATCCATTTGAACTGCGCCCTGGTGTGACTGCTTTGCATGCATGTCAGCTCACCTTACATATCGCCTTTGCTGGAGCTTTGAAAATACTGTTTGGTGTAGAAAGAGAGGGATGGAGGCACTAATTCCAACGCTCTATACTAAAACATACCAATCACCCGCAGATTTAGCCTGATTTCTAAAACATCACCTAACAAATGCTATGTTTACTTCAGATTTGAACCTACTACAGGCAACCCTATAGGCTAGATCACGAGGACACACTAGTGGATTGAGCAGCAGAGTTGAGATGTGTTGGCCACTCTGCGGTCTTGGAATGCTCTCTGTTAAGACACAGCTGTTCCTGCTTCCTCTCTCACAGACAACCCCAGCCAGGTGTCCAGAGTGGTGGTTGCCATAGAGACACTGGATTTGAATGACAATGCGCCTGAGCTGGACAGACAGTACACAGCAGCCATGTGTGACTCATCAGCCACTGGACAGGTCAGAGTGGGTGTGTATGTATGTGTGTGTGTGGTGTGGTGTGTACTTACAGTATGTGAAATCTCTTTGAATATTCTTTCTGATTCCGTCTATCATTTTATCCACGCTTCTGTTCCTCCTTTGCTTTTACCATGTTGTCTCTTTCCATTAGCGTGTTGTCTTTGTCTATCAGTTTGTTCTATCTGTGTCTGGGTTCATGCCTTCTTTTGTGTTCACGTGTCTTTGTTTTTCTGTCTCAGCAACCGTCTTGCAGGGAAGAAACCCATCAGCCAATTGATGTATAATGCATCTGAAAAGAATACATTTTTTAATAAGGACATTAAAGCACACAAAATAATAGTGTTATAATTTAAAAACCCTTTCAAAGTGAAAGCCCTAGCTTCTGCATAACTCAGAAACGTCCTAACATCTTATTCTAGGTCTGAATCACTGTACTCTAAAGGCCATTAAAGAGGTGTTGTATTGCCTTTTTGCCACAGGCAGTGTTTAAGAGAGTCCCAGGGGTTTAAGCTGAGATAATATTCACTAGATAGAATATTAGGATTTATTTCCTAAATTCTTCTCTACAGTCGGAAACCCAATCTTCATAGATGATATACTGAAAGCCAACCCAGGAATTCCCTTCACAGTTAGTTAAGGTTAGACATAATGACTTCCTTCTTGATTTGAGAGGTTTTATCTATAGCAGAGCCTATTTGTTTGTTTTGAGGTAAATGCTGAGGGCACACAGGGATGTGAACGGTAGTTAAAGTCATGCGTTTTTACAAAATAATCTTTCTTTTCGCTATTATTTTCTCTATTCCCTCCCCCTCCTATCTTGTTGACCTCTCCAATGCTATCTTACTATTTTCTCTCTCCTCCTCTCCCACTCCTCTCCTCCTTCCTCCCAAATCCTCCCTTCACACCTCCTTTTCTGTGTCTGGTCTCTCACTCTGTCTCTTCTTTTCAGGTGGTGCAGGTGTTGCGTGCCATTGATCGAGATGAGGGAGGGAATGACAGTGCTGTATATTTCAACATCCCTCCAGAGTCCAGCTTCACCCTCAACTTCAGCATTAGGGACAGTGGAGGTATAGTCTCTCTCTTTCTTTCTTTATGTTTCACTCTCTCCCACAAACTTCATGTCTCTCCTCCCCTTCTCTCTCTGTCCCTCTACCTCTCTCCCCCTACCTCTCACTCCTCCCCTTCTCTGTCTGTCTCACTCTTTCCCCCTACCTCTCTTTCCTCCCCTTTTCTGTCTGTCTCACTCTCTCCCGTACCTCTCATTCCTCCCCTTCTCTGTCTGTCTCACTCTCTCCCCCTACCTCTCACTCCTCCCCTTCTCTGTCTGTCTCACTCTCTCCCCCTACCTCTCTTTCCTCCCCTTCTCTCTGTCTCTCTCTCCCTCTACCTCTCTTTCCTCCCCTTCTCTCTGTCTCTCTCTCCCCCTACCTCTCTTTCCTCCCCTTCTCTCTGTCTCTCTCTCCCTCTACCTCTTTCCTCCCCTTCTCTCTGTCTCTCTCTCCCCCTACCTCTCTTTCCTCCCCTTCTCTGTCTGTCTCACTCTCTCCCCCTACCTCTCTTTCCTCCCCTTCTCTCTGTCTCTCTCTCCCTCTACCTCTCTTTCCTCCCCTTCTCTCTGTCTCTCTCTCCCTCTACCTCTCTTTCCTCCC
The DNA here is from genome assembly GCF_018296145.1 of Oncorhynchus tshawytscha. Taxonomy (NCBI): domain Eukaryota; kingdom Metazoa; phylum Chordata; class Actinopteri; order Salmoniformes; family Salmonidae; genus Oncorhynchus; species Oncorhynchus tshawytscha. Next base: position 67,811,627 of record NC_056438.1, read on the forward strand.
CTTCTCTCTGTCTCTCTCTCCCCTACCTCTCTTTCCTCCCCTTCTCTCTGTCTCTCTCTCCCTCTACCTCTCTCACCTCCTCGCTCTCTGTCTCTACCTCTTTCCCCCTACCTCTCTCTGCTCCCCTTCTCTGTCTGTCTCACTCTCTCCCTTACATCTCTCTCTCTCTCTCTCTCTCTCTCTCTCTCTCTCTCTCTCTCTCTCTCTCTACCTCTCTTCCCCTAACTCTGTTATCCTCATCCCTTTGGGTTTTCCTTGTTGTTTACCTTTTCCTCTACTGGAAATCCATCTTTTCCCAATGGACTCCGACACATCCTCTGAGGGAAGCTGTGGGAAGCTATGAGAATAACATTAAATGTTAGAGATTTCAGCCAATTCAATTGAGTTTCTTGCTGTTTTTTTCTCATGTTGTGTTTTTCCCTCTCTCGCTCTTCCTCCAGGCCCCAGTGCCACCCTCTTGCTCCTGTCGCCCCTGCAGCCCCTCTCCCACTCCTTCTCCTCCTCCCTCACGCTACACGTTCCCCTGGTGTTAAGGGATGGGACCTCTGGCCTGACCTCCACCGGGACGGTCACTGTGTCCATCTGCCCCTGCCTGAGAGGAGGGGCCCGGGCTGGGGAGAAGGAGAGACAGGAGAGGCAGACGGAGGGAGACTGGGAGTGGGAGAGAGAGACGGTGTGTGTCCCACAGCAGTCTACCTCCCCCTCCCCTGGGCTCAGCACTGCTGCCCTGCTGGCCATCTTGGCCTGTGTTGCCACTCTGCTGGGTAAATATACTGTACAGCAGTGTTACTCAATCCTGGTCTCAAAGACCCAGATCCACAGGGTGTGCAAGCTTTCATTACAACCCAACACTATCACATGTGATTTAAGACTTGATGATTAGTTGATTAGTCATTTTACTGGGAAACACAAACCCAACTAACATTTCATTGGCATTTGACTGGAAATGGCCCACTTTATTACCAATGTGACTGGTCTAGTCCAGTATGACTGTCTGGCTATGGCTCAAAGTCGATTTAAGCATGCAGGACAGACATATGATATACCAACACTCTCTCGCTCTTTCTCTGACTCCCCCCCTCCCTCTGTCTCTCGTCCCTCCAGCAGTCAGTGCCCTGTCCCTGTCCCTGCGTCGTCAGAAGCGGGACTCTCTGTCTCCCCTGGAGGAGGACGATGTTAGGGAGAACATCATCACCTACGATGACGAGGGAGGAGGCGAGGCCGACACGGCCGCTTTTGACATCGCAGCGCTCCAGAGCGCCCCCCACAGCTCACGCAGGGGATACCGCACTCTGGACAGCAGGAACATGTGAGTGTGTGTGGTGTGTGTGCAGTGTGTTTGTGTGTGTGTGTTTAATTGAAAGCTATGCTGAGCAAAAACGCACCCAAACAAAACTCCAGTCCTCAAGAGTTTTCTAAGACTGTATTGATCCACTTAGGTCATTGATTGCCTCAACTCCTTGCTCTAATCAGCCTCTTAGGTAAAAAAAAATAAAGAGGAAAACTATTACACTTTATTAGACACTTTGTTGGGCATCACCTACTTCCTCTATACTGTGCAATCCCTCTTTGGTGTGTGCTCCTATGTAAAGCTGCTATAACATGTTGTCTAGCCTTGTCACACCCTATCTTCTGTCCCCCAGACGCTACTCCCAGCACGTCCAGGACAAGGCCCGTGCATACAACTGGGCCCAGAACCCAGCCCTGGACCCGGCCTACTCCGGCCCTGGAGGGCCCCTGTACGGCCGCCTCTGCTACAGCAGCCACACCCTGCCAGTTCTCCGACGTACTCCAGGGGGCCAGTTTGAGCCGGGCTTGGCTGAGCTGGCCTACCGCTTCCCTGGGGGCCACCCAGACCACTCTCTGGTCATCCAGAATCAGGGGGCCATGGTGGGGGCCCTGGAGCCAGGGCCCGTGTACGTAGGACCAGCTGAAATGAGCAGCAGAGAGAGTAGAGACGGAACAGGCCCACAGAGCGGGGTTAGCACCTCAGATGGAGGGACGCCACGGACCAATAACAGCCAGGAGAGGGGTGAAGGGGGAGGAGCTATGAGCAACTGTACAGAGAACAGTAGTGAGCAGCAGAGCCACAGTCAGGACTCGGTGGACTGGGTAAGAGACCGACACCGTACATAACAATAAGTGAATTAATGAACGAACCAATGTGTTATAATTTGAAGTGGTTTTAACACTGCTGATTACTGAGAGCAGACAATAGTGAATATGTATTCGTTTTTATGTTTTGCTTTTAGAAGATTTCTGTCTCTTTCTTTCATTTTTAACGTTTTGTCTGTTGATTTCCTCCTCCATCTTCATCCCCCTCTCTGTCACAGTGTTAGCTCTTTTTAGTTGTTAACCTGCTTCTCTTACCTTCTAAACTCTGTTTCTCTTTCACTCTCTCTATCTTGCTTGTTCATTGTGTGTCTATTCTCATCCTGTCACTCTGTCTTTTGCTTTCTTCCTTCTCGTCGTCTACTTTCTCTCCCCATTTCTTACATTTGCCCTTTTCCTTACTCTCCGGCTTTCTGCTTTAATTGTTTCCCTGATTAATCTCTCCATTCGCTCCTTTTACAATTATCTCAACCTCAACATCACCTCTTGTTATCCTTTATCTTCTACATCCACTTAACAGCACCGTTCCCTGTCACTGTCCCGGACTGACCCTCTTCCTCCTCCTCATTCCACTGCCCTGTCCCTGTCCCGGACTGATCCTCCTCCTCGTTCCCCTGCCCTGTCCCTATCCCGGACTGACCCTCCTCCTCCTCCTCGTTCCCCTGCCCTGTCCCTGTCCCGGACTGACCCTCCTCCTCGTTCCCCTGCCCTGTCCCGGACTGACCCTCCTCCTCCTCCTCGTTCCCCTGCCCTGTCCCAGACTGACCCTCCTCCTCCTCCTCGTTCCCCTGCCCTGTCCCTGTGCTGGACTGACCCTCCTCCTCGTTCCCCTGCCCTGTCCCGGACTGACCCTCCTCCTCCTCCTCATTCCCCTGCCCTGTCCCGGACTGACCCTCCTCCTCCTCCTCGTTCCCCTGCCCTGTCCCGGATTGACCCTCCTCCTTCTCCCCGCCCCCTGCAGGTCCAGTCTGAGACCCCCCACCGAGAGAGGGAGCACACCCTGGTCCTGACCCGTTCCGGCTCCATGGCTGGCCAGAGTCACGGTGGCGCCTGGGTGTGTGATTCAGCCACCCTGCCCATGGCGGGTCGCAGGGCCTTCCACGCCGGCCTGTCCCCCAAACGCACTGGCTCTGGTTCAGCTGAACCAGAATCCTCTGGTGGTGGATGTGGTGGTGGAGGGCCTGGAACCAACTGCCCAGATGGCCAGTCTCAGCAGTCAGCCACCCGCAACTACGCCAGCATCCTGCAGGGGGAGGCAGCGGGACAGAGGCAGGATTACCCCGGGAGCCTGGGGAGGGGAGGGCTAGAGATGGGAAGCAACTTTGTGGTGGCCAGGCCGGACAGGGAGGGTGGAGGAATATCTCTGACCGGGACTTCTTGCGGGGGGATGTACCCAGAAGGGTTCATGGCTGACTGGCGGGACAGGCTGGGTATGGGGGCATACGTTTTAGGAAGGAGGGATATGACCCCCCAGATGCTGCCCTTCCCAGGTCACGCCAGGGGAGCATATGGGGGCATCATGGGGTACGGGGCAGGGTGGGTCCAAGGGATGGAGGCAGGGAGAGGGGGTCCAGTACCAGGTGGTCACTCCTTGGCCCTCAGGGTGGGTGAGTTCCTCCGCCTGCGTCTGGCTCAGGTCACCTTTGACCCCTCACAGCCGCCCTATGATTCAGTGCAGGTGTACGGGCTGGAGGGTACAGGGTCACGTGCAGGCTCCCTCAGCTCACTGGAGAGTGAGGGAGAGAAGGATGCAGAGAAGGAGGAGTGGGGAGGAGGGCTGGAGGAGTGGGGTCCGCAGTTTCAGGAACTAGCCAAGCTGTTCCATGATAGGGAGAAAGATAAAGTGGAGGAGAAGGAGGTAGAGAACAACAAAAAAGAGGATGCAAAAGAGGAGGGGGAGAAAGAGGAGTACTCTGGAGATGAGAAGAACGACTGAGAGGGAGACGGAAAAGGAGAGAGAATGAAGGAGCGGTAAAAGGCAAGCAGAGCTAGAGTAATGGGAGGAGAAGTTAAAGGAGAGAGAGATGAAGAGGGAGAGTAATAAAGAGAAAGAGAAAAAAATGTGTCCAGGGAAGGTGAGGGCATGGGAGGGAAGGTGAGGGCATGGGAGGGTAGGGGAGGCCATGGGAGGGAAGGGGAGGCCATGGGAGGGTAGGGGAGGCCATGGGAGGGAAGGTGAGGGCATGGGAGGGAAGGTGAGGGCATGGGAGGGAAGGTGAGGGCATGGGAGGGCGGATGAGGGCATGGGAGGGTAGGGAAGGCCATGGGAGGGTAGGGAGTGATTGATGTAATTTAAAGCAATAATTGTTAAAAGGTACTGAGGCAATGTGCATGGTGTTTCTCCACTGAGCAGCAACAATTTGTTAATTGGTCTGGACAAAGAAAAACAACCTAAACATACAAGAAAGGATTTCAAGCAAGACAATACATTCAACTAGGGTACCACACAGAAGTGATATAATATGAACAAGACAATACATTCAACTAGGGTACCACACAGAAGTGATATAATATGAACAAGACAATACATTCAACTAGGGTACCACACAGAAGTGATATAATATGAACAAGACAATACATTCAACTAGGGTACCACACAGAAGTGATATAATATGAACAAGACAATACATTCAACTAGGGTACCACACAGAAGTGATATAATATGAACAAGACAATACATTCAACTAGGGTACCACACAGAAGTGATATAATATGAACAAGACAATACATTCAACTAGTGTACCACACAGAAGTGATATAATATGAACAAGACAATACATTCAACTAGGGTACCACACAGAAGTGATATAATATGAACAAGACAGAGATGGAGAGGAAAGAGATCGAGAGGGAGAGAGAAACTGAGTGTACAGAAACTGTTGCATTTATTTGAACTGCAGAGGCAGAAAAGTTAATAATTCAACTCACTACTGAAAACTATGAATAATTTAAAACCTTTAAAAATATTATTTTCTCTGAAACGCATCACTGGAAAATAGACATTATGAAAAATTTAAATGATTTAGGGATATGATCTTCCCTGGCTTAGCTGAGTTATGTTGTTTATATACACACACACACACACACACACACAGAGAGTTATACTCACTCGTGTTATCAGGCATTGATTGAATAGTAAAACCCTATTGGGGCCTATTGGTTAGAGCGTTGGGCCAGTAACCAAAAGGTTCCTAGATCAAATCCCCGAGCTGACAAGGTACAAATCTGTTGTTCTGCCCCTGAACAAGGCAGTTAACCCACTGTTCCCTGGTAGGCAGTCACTGAAAATAAGATTTTGTTCTTAACTGACTTGCCTTGAATAAAGGTTAAATAAAACTAAAGCAAAAGTATTACAAGATGTATTGATTCTGCGTATAGTGATGAAAAATAAATCTCTTCTAAGTCTGTATGTAGGGAGGAGAGGATAGACATTTGTAAATGTTTTATGCAAAACCTCACCCTATTAAATCAACATTTCTTGAGGACCAAGTCTGCATGATTTTAGCACAATCTTAACCAAACGCCAACCAATTCACACTCTGAACATGTTTAACTGTCCAATCCATAACTTCCATTTATCAGTGAAGCGTTGTCAGAATGGAAACCAGCAGACCCAGTGAACAGAAATGACTGGGGTAGTGACTGGGGTAGTGATTGGGGTCGTGATTGGGGTAGTGACTGGGGTCGTGATTGGCGTCGTGATTGGGATAGTGTTTGGGGTAGTGATTGGGGTAGTGACTGAGGTAGTGATTGAGGTAGTGACTGGGGTAGTGTTTGGGGTAGTGATTGGGGTAGTGTTGGTGTTGTGATTGGGGTCATTATTGGGGTAGTGACTGGGGTAGTGACTGGGGTAGTGGTTGGTGTTGTGATTGGGGTCGTGATTGGGGTCTTGATTGGGGTTGTGATTGGGATCGTGATTGTGGTCGTGATTGGGGTCGTGATTGGGGTCGTGATTGGGGTCGTGACTGGGGTAGTGACTGGGGTAGTGACTGGGGTCGTGCCTGGGGTAGTGACTGGGGTAGTGACTGTGGTAGTGACTGGGGTCGTGACTGGGGTAGTGACTGGGGTCGTAACTGGGGTAGTGACTGGGGTAGTGACTGGGGTCGTGACTGGGGTCGTGACTGGGGTAGTGATTGGGGTAGTGGTTGGTGTTGTGATTGGGGTCGTGATTGGGGTCTTGATTGGGGTCGTGATTGGGGTCGTGATTGGGGTCGTGACTGGGGTAGTGACTGGGGTAGTGGTTGGTGTTGTGATTGTGGTCGTGATTGGGGTCTTGATTGGGGTTGTGATTGGGATCGTGATTGTGGTCGTGATTGGGGTCGTGACTGGGGTAGTGACTGGGGTAGTGACTGGGGTAGTGACTGGGGTCATGCCTGGGGTAGTGCCTGGTGTAGTGACTGGGGTAGTGACTGGGGTCGTGACTGGGGTAGTAACTGGGGTTGTGACTGGGGTCGTGACTGGGGTCGTGACTGGGGTAGTGACTGGGGTAGTGACTGGGGTTGTGACTGGGGTAGTGACTGGGGTCGTGACTGGGGTCGTGACTGGGGTAGTGACTGGGGTAGTGACTGGGGTCGTGCCTGGGGTAGTGACTGGGGTCGTGACTGGGGTCGTGACTGGGGTAGTGACTGGGGTCGTGCCTGGGGTAGTGACTGGGGTAGTGACTGGGGTCGTGACTGGGGTCGTGACTGGGGTCGTGAGGTCTGGATGAGGATGAGCTGGTTTTCAGCTGGAATGCACTTTTATACTGTGTGACGTTCAATACTAGACTATGAATAATGTCAAATAATAAAGTTGGTGTCTATGGGAAATAACTAATGTTCTACTCTATGTATATGCATTTGTAAATATCACAGAATACAATTGTTAAAAGAGAAGATACTTGTGTAAAAAAAAATAAGTGTAAAAAACTGTCACTTTCAAACAGAGCACTTTTGGGACTAGACGTGACCTGGATTCATTTCAGAACAGACTTGACCTGACCTGACCTGACTGGACAGCACCATGTATTTTACATTAGGGCAGACCACTCTATAGAGCTGTGTGCTAAACCCAGGTTCTCATGGAAAAGCCAAGTATTAAATAAAATACATGAATGCTCTGTCTTTAACCTGGCAAAAGTGTTGTAGCCTACAGAACATGCTCACTAGTTGTCCTCTTCAGCCATGCATCTGACTACAACCTAAAAGCCTTGCATGCAAGGATATGTGAGGTAGATTTCCAAGCCAGCATTTCAGCGGTAGACCAGCATTTAGATTAATTGCATTTCAATGGAACACCATTGAACTGGACCATGAAAACTCTCCTATGCAGTGTTCTATTCTCCAATTCAATTGTCACAATCCCTGAATTGACTGGAGTTGTAATGGAAATGACCCCAAAGAATATATTTATAGCTATTGCTCACAAAGAATATATATATAGCTATTGCTCACCCCAGAAATGTATGTGGAACATTTTACGGAGACACAAAGCAGCCCACAGAGACTGCTGTCAGCTTCTACTTTATGTACCATCTCCAAAAGTTTTGCACTGTTAACTTAACGTTGGCTCAGGTTGAGACAAACCCCCTGGTGAGAAGAGAAAGTCTACACAATCACCATAGAGACCACACTCACTTCCCCATACCTGAGCCACAATCTCTACAACCCTGACCCCATTCACACTATGTAAGGTCCTGTTGGAATACTCTAAAAAATACACCCTACTTTCATTAACATTTTAGACATTTAGCAGAGGCTCTTATCCAGAGTGACCTATAGTAATTAGTGCATACATCTTTCATACTTTTTCGTATTGTCGTCCATTCCTAAGCGTGATCTCTGATGAGTCAAGGCTTTGAAAGGGAACCCTTACTTTTACCTTTTGAAATTGTGTCAGATCAGTGATAATTAATTCAAGGATGGGAGGAAGAAAGGATGCATTTTGAATGTATTCAAACAGGGTCAAGGACTTGACCAGACCCTGCCAGGAACACTGTAGTAGTGCACAATCACTGGAGGGGAGAGGGGAGCAGGACCCTGGGGGAACACAGGGTTTGACCAGAGTGACCATGGTTTAGCTGGTCAAACCCCAGTCCTGATATAGCTAGCCTCCATAGTATTGCATAGTCCAGACACCATAGTAGAGGCTATAAAAGTTAGCCATATCAGGGCTAGTCAAACCAGTCGAGGCTGCTGAGGGGAGGACTGAGTGGAGGACGGCTCATAATATTGTCCGGAATGGAGCGAATGGAATCAAACACATATTTTGGGGGTTTTCATGTGTTTGATACCATTCCATTCACTCCATTCCAGCCATTATTATGAGCTGTCCTCTCAGCAGCCTCCACCTGAGTTTAAACCACTCAGGGAATAACCACAGACCTGTAAAACACCTTCATATGCTGTGCAGTATGCTATGTAGTTCATGCCTCGCCGGCTAAATGTACACATACATGTTATTCAACCTTTTCCCCACACAGCTCGAGCATGTGAATGGGCATCTGCATAGCCAAGCGCTAAAATACAACTCCACACGCTGCAAGTACCATCGTTATTGGATATCAGGATGACACAAACTCACGTGGTTTATTGAAAGATATTAATCGAAAATAACTAAAACCTAACTAGGTTTCCCTTTTTATCTGTGGATGAATAGTCGGTGTAGAGAAACACATGATTTGTGTATGATCCGGGTCAAAATTTTTACAAAGAACCAGCTAAAAAGGGGACCATATGCATGATCAGGTTAAAATAACAACCATGTTCATCTCCCAGGACAAAACTGCCTGCAACAGCTATCTAGCTTAAAGTCCATGACCCTCTCATGTTTGTTTAGACCTGTCCCCAAGTTAATATAGTTGGTGAACAGTTGTTTTTGTTATTTTAACATGCGTGTTATGGTTGCATCTGGTGGGGATATACAAAATCAACATGTGTATGATGGCACACGCGGAATCTGCCGCGTGGCCGGTGTAGTCAGCATGTAAGTCAGAGTGATGCTTCCGCTGATTGATCTAAATCTGGAGAGGCCTTGGCTTGGAGTGCTGCTGTCACTAAACTACTTGATTGAACTGATTGTCACCTCCGGAGAAAAGGGAAGGAAACACCAAATTGGTCCAATCAAGGCATGATTAGTTGAATCAGTCGCCTCCAGACGCAGCGGCACTCCAGTACCAGGGCTTACTATTCCTGGTGAACTTTTTTTAAATTATTCAGAGTCAGAAAGGAAAGTCAGATTGTCAGCAGATGTATCAAGCTGTTTACCAAGACCATTAAATCCTGGTAAAAATATAGTGCATTGTAATTGCAAGTCCTGACATAGCTACATGTAGTGTTTCAGGGGTGTGTGGTTCTACTCTGTGTGTGTTCTGGAGGGTGGAAGGTGAACTTTGAACCCCACCAGACAACCCCAGGTTTGTCTCCCTTTGGGGCTTCATTGCTCCTGCACGATGTTGATAAAATTCCACGATGGCGTGTTGAATAAAGTGTATTTATTACTCTGTTGTATTTTTCCTTTTCTTTTTTGTAAATTTGAATAAAAAAGGATGTGTTTCAAAAAGATGAGTCCTGCCTGGCAGGTGGTCTTTTCTTCATGTTCTCTCCAATGAAACAATCTCGCTAATCTAATTTGTATTACCTTCGAAAGTCTGTGTGTGGGTGTGTGGGTGTGTGAGAGAGAGTGTGAGAGAGTGTGAGAGAGTGTGTGCATGTGTGTAGGTGTGTGTGACTGTGGGTTGAGTCAGCAATGTAAAAAGTATTTGAAATCTCTTCAGAACCAGAGAGAGGAACACCTTGTCTGTTCTGATCGGCTCCACTCTAGACAGGGGATCGAAGGTCAATAAAGGAGGACAGATAGTTCTGGAGCTACCACACCATTTCAGAAGATACAAGATACTTTTCTGCTTGTTTGCCCGGTGACAAATAGACATTGTGAGCTCAGGAGGGCTGCCAAAAAAGGCCAGGAAATAGAACAAACCTGACAGGGTGCACTGAACGTGATAATGTACATTTAGAAAACCCACAGCACTCCTAGGCTAGCAGAATGACAGTGATTCCTCTGTGTTAACAAACACAATGTGGAGAATGAATTATTTTCAAAAGTAACACTAATACAATGGATTATATTTGTTTACTTAAGTTATTCTTTTTTCGAAGGGACTTTGTTTAGATTTGATTGGATTCAAGTATGCATGCCCAAGTCAGGAGGCAGGAACTAAGAGAAATACTCTATTATTAAATAATATTATTCTAATTGTATTATATAAATTCTACAAAAGGGCTTGTAACAACAACTGACAGTATACAGTTCACTGAAATGTGAATTCATATTATATTGTAATAGTACCATATAAACGCAGCTCAGTACAGGTTTTAACTGTATTTGATTCTCAAGAATGTACTGTAAGGCCTAAAGGGGATTCTCAGGAATGTACTGTAATGCCTAAAGGGGATTCTCAGGAATGTACTGTAAGGCCTAAAGGGGATTCTCAGGAATGTACTGTAAGGCCTAAAGGGGATTCTCAGGAATGTACTGTAAGGCCTAAAGGGGATTCTCAGGAATGTACTGTAATGGCTGAAGCGGATTCTCAAGAATGTACTGTAATGGCTGAAGGGGGTTCTCAGGAATGTACTGTAAGGCCTAAAGGGGATTCTCAGGAATGTACTGTAAGGCCTAAAGGGGATTCTCAGGAATGTACTGTAAGGCCTAAAGGGGATTCTCAGGAATGTACTGTAAGGCCTAAAGGGGATTCTCAGGAATGTACTGTAAGGCCTAAAGGGGATTCTCAGGAATGTACTGTAATGGCTGAAGCGGATTCTCAAGAATGTACTGTAATGGCTGAAGGGGATTCTCAGGAATGTACTGTAAGGGCTGAAGGGGATTCTCGGGAATGTACTGTAAGGGCTGAAGGGGATTCTCAGGAATGTACTGTAAGGGCTGAAGGGGATTCTCGGGAATGTACTGTAATGGCTGAAGGGGGTTCTCAGGAATGTACTGTAATGGCTGAAGGGGGTTCTCAGGAATGTACTGTAAGGGCTGAAGGGGATTCTCAGGAATGTACTGTAATACCTAAAGGGGATTCTCAGGAATGTACTGTAATGGCTGAAGGGGATTCTCAGGAATGTACTGTAATACCTAAAGGAGATTCTCGGGAATGTACTGTAATGGCTGAAGGGGATTCTCAGGAATGTAATGTAATGCCTAAAGTGGATTCTCAGTAATGTACTGTAAGGCCTAAAGGGGATTCTCAGGAATGTACTATAAGGCCTAAAGGGGATTCTCAGGAATGTACTATAAGGCCTAAAGGGGATTCTCAGGACTGTACTGTAAGACCTAAAGGGGATTCTCAGGAATGCACTGTAAGGCCTAAGGGGATTCTCAGGAATGTACTGTAAGGGCTGAAGGGGATTCTCAGGAATGTACTGTAATGGCTGAAGGGGTTCTCAGGAATGTACTGTAAGGGCTGAAGGGGATTCTCGGGAATGTACTGTAAGGCCTAAAGGGGATTCTCAGGAATGTACTGTAATGGCTAAAGGGGATTCTCAGGAATGTACTGTAATACCTAAAGGGGATTCTCAGGAATGTACTGTAATACCTAAAGGGGATTCTCAGGAATGTACTGTAATACCTAAAGGGGATTCTCAGGAATGTACTGTAATACCTAAAGGGGATTCTCAGGAATGTACTGTAAGGCCTAAGGGGTATTCTCAGGAATGTACTGTAAGGGCTGAAGGGGATTCTCAGGAATGTACTGTAATGGCTGAAGGGGATTCTCAGGAATGTACTGTAAGGGCTGAAGGGGATTCTCGGGAATGTACTGTAAGGGCTGAAGGGGATTCTCAGGAATGTACTGTAATGGCTGAAGGGGATTCTCAGGAATGTACTGTAATACCTAAAGGGGATTCTCAGGAATGTACTGTAATACCTAAAGGGGATTCTCAGGAATGTACTGTAATACCTAAAGGGGATTCTCAGGAATGTACTGTAAGGCCTAAGGGGGATTCTCAGGAATGTACTGTAAGGGCTGAAGGGGGTTCTCAGGAATGTACTGTAAGGGCTGAAGGGGATTCTCGGGAATGTACTGTAAGGGCTGAAGGGGATTCTCAGGAATGTACTGTAATGGCTGAAGGGGATTCTCAGGAATGTACTGTAATACCTAAAGGGGATTCTCAGGAATGTACTGTAATACCTAAAGGGGATTCTCAGGAATGTACTGTAATGCCTAAAGGGGATTCTCAGGAATGTACTGTAAGGGCTGAAGGGGATTCTCAGGAATGTACTGTAATGGCTGAAGGGATTCTCAGGAATGTACTGTAATGGCTGAAGGGGGTTCTCAGGAATGTACTGTAATGCCTAAAGGGGATTCTCAGGAATGTACTGTAAGGCCTAAAGGGGATTCTCAGGAATGTACTGTAAGGCCTAAAGGGGATTCTCAGGAATGTACTGTAAGGCCTAAAAGGAGTCTCAGGAATGTACTGTAATACCTAAAGGGGATTCTCAGGAATGTAATGTAATTCATAAAAGGATTCTCAGGAATGTACTGTAAGGCCTAAAGGGGATTCTCAGGAATGTACTGTAATACCTAAAGGGGATTCTCAGGAATGTAATGTAATTCATAAAAGGGGATTCTCAGGAATGTACTGTAAGGCCTAAAAGGGAGTCTCAGGAATGTACTGTAATGGCTGAAGGGGATTCTCAGGAATGTACTGTAATGCCTAAAGGGGATTCTCAGGAATGTACTGTAAGGCCTAAAGGGGATTCTCAGGAATGTACTGTAAGGCCTAAAGGGATTCTCAGGAATGTACTGTAAGGCCTAAAGGGATTCTCAGGAATGTACTGTAATGGCTGAAGCGGATTCTCAAGAATGTACTGTAATGGCTGAAGGGGATTCTCAGGAATGTACTGTAAGGCCTAAAGGGATTCTCAGGAATGTACTGTAAGGCCTAAAGGGTATTCTCAGGAATGTACTGTAAGGCCTAAAGGGATTCTCAGGAATGTACTGTAAGGCCTAAAGGGGATTCTCAGGAATGTACTGTAATGGCTGAAGCGGATTCTCAAGAATGTACTGTAATGGCTGAAGGGGATTCTCAGGAATGTACTGTAAGGGCTGAAGGGGATTCTCGGGAATGTACTGTAAGGGCTGAAGGGGATTCTCGGGAATGTACTGTAAGGGCTGAAGGGGATTCTCAGGAATGTACTGTAAGGGCTGAAGGGGATTCTCAGGAATGTACTGTAATGGCTGAAGGGGATTCTCAGGAATGTACTGTAATGGCTGAAGGGGATTCTCAGGAATGTACTGTAATACCTAAAGGGGATTCTCAGGAATGTACTGTAATGGCTGAAGGGGATTCTCAGGAATGTACTGTAATACCTAAAGGAGATTCTCAGGAATGTACTGTAATGGCTGAAGGGGATTCTCAGGAATGTAATGTAATACCTGAAGTGGATTCTCAGTAATGTACTGTAAGGCCTAAAGGGGATTCTCAGGAATGTACTGTAAGGCCTAAAGGGGATTCTCAGGAATGTACTGTAAGGCCTAAAGGGTATTCTCAGGAATGTACTGTAAGGCCTAAAGGGGATTCTCAGGAATGTACTATAAGGCCTAAGGGGGATTCTCAGGAATGTACTGTAAGGGCTGAAGGGGATTCTCAGGAATGTACTGTAATGGCTGAAGGGGATTCTCAGGAATGTACTGTAAGGGCTGAAGGGGATTCTCAGGAATGTACTATAAGGCCTAAAGGGGATTCTCAGGAATGTACTGTAATGGCTAAAGGGGATTCTCAGGAATGTACTGTAATACCTAAAGGGGATTCTCAGGAATGTACTGTAATACCTAAAGGGGATTCTCAGGAATGTACTGTAATACCTAAAGGGGATTCTCAGGAATGTACTGTAATACCTAAAGGGATTCTCAGGAATGTACTGTAAGGCCTAAAGGGGATTCTCAGGAATGTACTGTAAGGGCTGAAGGGGATTCTCAGGAATGTACTGTAATGGCTGAAGGGGGTTCTCAGGAATGTACTGTAAGGGCTGAAGGGGATTCTCGGGAATGTACTGTAAGGGCTGAAGGGGATTCTCAGGAATGTACTGTAATGGCTGAAGGGGATTCTCAGGAATGTACTGTAATACCTAAAGGGGATTCTCAGGAATGTACTGTAATACCTAAAGGGGATTCTCAGGAATGTACTGTAATACCTAAAGGGGATTCTCAGGAATGTACTGTAAGGCCTAAGGGGGATTCTCAGGAATGTACTGTAAGGGCTGAAGGGGGTTCTCAGGAATGTACTGTAAGGGCTGAAGGGGATTCTCGGGAATGTACTGTAAGGGCTGAAGGGGATTCTCAGGAATGTACTGTAATGGCTGAAGGGGATTCTCAGGAATGTACTGTAATACCTAAAGGGGATTCTCAGGAATGTACTGTAATACCTAAAGGGGATTCTCAGGAATGTACTGTAATGCCTAAAGGGGATTCTCAGGAATGTACTGTAAGGGCTGAAGGGGATTCTCAGGAATGTACTGTAATGGCTGAAGGGGATTCTCAGGAATGTACTGTAATGGCTGAAGGGGGTTCTCAGGAATGTACTGTAATGCCTAAAGGGGATTCTCAGGAATGTACTGTAAGGCCTAAAGGGGATTCTCAGGAATGTACTGTAAGGCCTAAAGGGGATTCTCAGGAATGTACTTTAAGGCCTAAAAGGGAGTCTCAGGAATGTACTGTAATACCTAAAGGGGATTCTCAGGAATGTAATGTAATTCATAAAAGGGGATTCTCAGGAATGTACTGTAAGGCCTAAAGGGGATTCTCAGGAATGTACTGTAATACCTAAAGGATTCTCAGGAATGTAATGTAATTCATAAAAGGGGATTCTCAGGAATGTACTGTAAGGCCTAAAAGGAGTCTCAGGAATGTACTGTAATACCTAAAGGGGATTCTCAGGAATGTAATGTAATTCATAAAAGGGGATTCTCAGGAATGTACTGTAAGGCCTAAAGGGGATTCTCAGGAATGTAATGTAATTCATAAAAGGGGATTCTCAGGAATGTACTGTAAGGCCTAAGGGGGATTCTCAGGAATGTACTGTAAGGCCTAAAGGGGATTCTCAGGAATGTACTGTAAGGCCTGAAGGAGATTCTTGAAAACACGAGGAACCAAACAAAACACTATTATGCTGTACATCAGTAATGAAATGATCTGTGTTCAATTCATATGAATGGACACACGTATGACAAAACTCTAAATCAAACCAATAAATAGTCTATGGATCAAGTTTCAAGTCGGTTTTACCATCTGAGTGTGGCACTCTGACTGCAGGGCTGTTCACTCAGATGAAACGCTGCCTGCAGTAATACTGTACTAAAGGTGGAAAGGTTCCTTTTCAGAACAATAACAGCAATTATTAACCTGAATAATAGATAATAGTGAACTAACAACAGAGCTGGGCTGGAGTGGGCCTGGGAAGCAGTGCAGTGCTGCAGGGGCAAGGAAGGCTAGGCAAGCACTCTGATATACTGTACACTACACTACACTACACACAGTGCTGCAGGATTACATCACAGAGCGCAGGGCTGGTGTGTGTTCAGCGGGAAGCCACTACATGGAAATTCCTCATTCTGTTTGATCCTAACTGACACACTGAATCCCCCATAGCTACAGTACTGCCTATGTGCAGTGTGTGTGTGTGTGTGTGTGTGTGTGTGTGTGTGTGTGTGTGTGTGTGTGTGTGTGTGTGTGTGTGTGTGTGTGTGTGTGTGTGTGTGTGTGTGTGTGTGTGTGTGTGTGTGTGCGTGCGTGCGTGCGTGCGTGCGTGCGTGTGTGTGTGAGATAGCAGCCTCTGATGGTATCTGTGTAAACAAATAAATATTTACAAAATATTGTCATTTTAACTTGGGGTGGAAACACAGTAAGTCACACAAACTTCCTGTCCTTAAGACAAGTACAGCACTTAACCCTATCTTTTCCTTGCTGTTTCTCCCTCTCCCCATATTCTCTCTCCCTATCTCATTCTCATTCTGTTACACTGGCTGCTCTGTGTTCAGTGGCTCGTTTGAAGTAGAAAATTAAATCTTCATTAACAATCTTAATTAGACTTTGATCTCCCAACAGTAAGTCGACAGATAATCTATAGTGTAACGGGAAGACAGGGGTAGGGGTGGGGGGCTAAGGAGGCAATCAGAGAATGAGAGCTTTGGGGCTAGCTAGTTAGTTACACAGGAAGAACTAGGCCTGCTCTCCAAAGGCAATGAGATGAGAAAGGATGGGGAGCATCAGTCATGGTAATGAGATGTATGCAAGCATTCAGACTGGGATGATGCAAAATGTATTGTTAATGTGTGATATATTCTGAACTCAGTCATTGGATTGTTTGCTACATTCTGTTTATTCAGTATTCAAAATAAAAGAAAGCATTATTTTGCAAATGTTTTGTTCAAATTACTGCTTGTATTGCTTTTCAGTGACGTGATGTTAGCTGAGGGGACATTATATTTTATCATGCTTACAGTACATAAGCATAAAGCAATTCTCTAATACTAGTTTGAAGAAACGTTTCATGTCCTCAGACAAAAAACGAACAGCTAAACGTATTATTGTAATATAAAAACTACCCACAACATACTCACCTTACTGTGTATCCACTTCCTAATGTCATCTACATTCAGAGTAGAAGCTCATAGGTTACAAGCAAACTGAGTGGAGCTGACTGGGCTTTGCCTAGGGGAAAACCTGTGAGGCAAAACGAAACAAAGACATCCTCTGTGCTCTAAATATGACTGGTACAACTACAGACAACGTCTAAATGGAATTCCTATGGGAGATAGCGTAAGGCAGAAATCTATATTTATGAGTTTACCTGAGTCCTGATGTTGTGTACATTATAGAGAAACACAATGAATTGGACCCCAGAATGTTTCTAAACTGTAAGAGCGGTAGATAATGTCAGGGGGAGGGGTATTTATCTGCCTGGGAGTGGTGCTGCACTATGCTGTGTGATCCTATCTGTGGTTAAGTTGTGCTGTTTGTGTGGACTCTGAGGGAAGTGTGTGTGTGTGTGTGTATGTATGTGTGTGTGTGTGTGTGTGTGTGTGTGTGTATGCGCATGTGTGTGTGTATGCATGTGTGTAAAAATAATATTCAGAGTCAGAGAGGAAAGTCAGATTGTCAGGAGATGTATCAAGCTGTTTACCAAGACCATTAAATCCTAGTAAAAATATAGTGCATTGTAATTGCAAGTCCTGACATAGCTACATGTAGTGTTTCAGGGGTGTGTGGTTCTACTCTGTGTGTGTTCTGGAGGGTGGAAGGTGAACTTTGAACCCCACCAGACAACCCCAGGTTTGTCTCCCTTTGGGGCTTCATTGCTCCTGCACGATGTTGATAAAATTCCACGATGGCGTGTTGAATAAAGTGTATTTATTACTCTGTTGTATTTTTCCTTTTCTTTTTTGTAAATTTGAATAAAAAAAGGATGTGTTTCGAAGAGATGAGTCCTGCCTGGCAGGTGGTCTTTTCTTCATGTTCTCTCATGAAATATTCTTGCTAATCTTATTTGTATTACCTTTGAAAGTGTGTGTGTGTGTATCTGTTTGTGTGCGTGTGTGTTTCTCTGTGTGCGTGTGTGTTTCTCTGTGTACGTGTGTGTTTCTCTGTGTACGTGTGTGTTTCTCTGTGTACGTGTGTGTTTCTCTGTGTACGTGTGTGTGCTTGTGATTCTGGCTCTATTTGCACAGCTGATTAGAGAGAAAATCACATTGACAGGGAAACTGTAAACTGACACCAATATACACGCACAGGGCCTACTGTAAAATTGGTTCGTTAACAAAATAAATGACTGGAATAATAACTAATAAAAGGATATTGTATCCTCTCGATTCAAAGGTGTCTGATATTTGTTCTCCGTTGTTGTATTTCATATGACACGGAGCATGAAATAATGACAATGGTAGGAAGACACAGAAATACATGCATTGTAATTTATGGCTCGTTTAATGTGACTGTCCATTGTTTGAACACATAAATAACAGATTGAATACAATAAGGTAGATCAAGTGACTGTGAATATGTCATATAACAATGGAATGGAAATGTTGTGTAAACAATCATGTTCTGTGGCACTATTTGTCAAAAATAATTATTTTAATGTGCTCAGAGGAGGATAACGCTTTTGAACCTGACACACCAGTGACACCACCACCAAAGTAAATCACGTATGTGCTTAACCATTGTAAGGAGCATTAACTTAATTCAAACAGATTTCAAATACCACACCCATTACATGTGTTGCTACTGCCACCTGGTGGGGATGAGATGAAGACTTCATGAAGGCCTTGCTAAAGTATTATCGTATGTGTGTGTACTGTTCATAATGCATTTTCATCAATATGTTTCATGTGACTGGGCTGTCAATGATCACGTTAGCTTCTGTTACAATCATATGTGTGTATGCTGACTGACTGCTGTCACCTGGTGGAACTTTGCTTTGGAAACATGATCTAAACATCATTTTGACTGTTAATTTTTTCAAATCAGATCTGAACATGTTTTTTTTATCACAATCTTACAAACAGACTGAAAAAGGGAGATCCCATGATGTGAGAAACTAAAAAGCACCATTTTATGATGCTTCAAATGTTTTCATACTGTCCTGCGTTTTATGTTTGAAGGTAGCTAGCGCTTCCCAGGTATTACAGTAGCAATATCTTTCAAATGAATCCAGTGAAAAGCTCGCTATGGTTTCTAAACATGCCCTTACATAAAAGCTTAAGAATGGCGCTGCTAAGATCAGAGATTTGAGTACACACCTTCGACTATTGAGTACCTACCTTAGTCTCCTGAATACAAACCAAGTAATCTTACCTTTATGTCTTCTTGTTCTCTTGAGAATCTCGAGGATCTCACAATGGAGTTGGTCGGCAATGGTGAGAACTCTGAGGTTGAGTCAGACCAGGATGAAGTGGCCGTACCTGTGGCGATTGGTGTAGTGGAGACTTCTAACATTTGCGCTGAGAATCCTACCAGGACCGGTAGGAGTGAGATTTTTAGAAAGGGTGGATTCATGCCTCTTGACCGACTCATACACGACCAGTCAAAAGTTTTAGAACACCTACTCATTCAAGGGTTTTTCTTTATTTTTACTATTTTCTACATTGTAGAAAAATTGTGAAGACAACACTATGCAATAACACATATGGAATCATGTAGTAACCAAAAAAGTGTTATACAAATCAAAATATATTTTATATTTGAGATTCTTCAAATAGCCACCCTTTGCCTGGTTAACAGCTTTACACACTCTTGGCATTTTCTTAACCAGATTCATGAGGTAGTCACCTGGAATGCATTTGCATTAACAGGTGTGCCTTGGTAAAAGTACATTTGTGGAATTTCTTTCCTTCTTGAGCCAATCCGTTGTGTTGTGATAAGGTAGGGGTGGTATACAGAAGATAGCCCTATTTGGTAAAAGACCAAGTCCATATTATGGCAAGAACAGCTCAAATAAGCAAAGAGAAATGACAGTCCATCATTACTTTAAGACATGAAGGTCAGTCAATACTGACAATTTCAAGAACTTTGAAAGTTTCTTCAAGTGCAGTCGCAAAAACCATCAAGCGTTATGATGAAAGTGGCTCTCATGAGGACCGCCACAGGAAGGGAAGACCCAGAGTTACCTCTGCTGCAGAGGATAGTTACTAGCCTCAGAAATTAGTTCATTAGTTACTAGCCTCAGAAATTGCAGCCCAAAAAATTGTTTCACAGAGTTCAAGTAACAAAAAAAAAAAAACTGTTCAAAGGAGACTGTGTGAATCAGGCCTTCATGGTTGAATTCCTGCAAAGAAACCACTACTAAAGGGCACCAATAAGAAGAATTTGGCGAGTGACATTAGACATTAGACGAGTGAAAATTTGTCCTTTGGCCTGGAGTCCAAATTTGAGATTTTTGGTTCCCACCGGCGTGTCTTTGTGAGACACAGTGTGGGTGAACGGGTGATGTCTACATGTGTATTTCCCACCGTAAAGCATGGAGGAGGAGGTGTTATGGTGTGTGGGTGCTTTGCTGGTGACACTGTCTGCGATTTATTTAGAATACATCTTTTTTTTTCTCACTTTTTTGGTTACTACATGATTCCATATGTGTAATTTCATAGTTTTGATGTCTTCACTATTATTCTACCATGTAGAAAATAGTAAAAATTAAGAAAAACCCTTGAATGAGTAGGTGTTCTAAAACTTTTGACTGGTAGTGTACATTGTGTCAAGCTTGGTAAAGGACAAACTGGGAATGGTTACATCTATGAAAGTGTAGAGAAGTGGAATTTATTAGTTTTTTTTGTGTATCCGCCGCCCACAGGAAGCGGGCGCTTCGAGTCATGTGTCTCAACTTGTGTCGTGCTTTGCTCTCTGGAGCAGGCCGCTGTTCAAAGGTGTGATCAGTGGGGTAACGTTGAGTGTAGAGGTGGATCAAATGAAAAATCATATTCCTGGTGTTTGTGACGTCCACCGTTTAGTGAGACATAGACCAGGTGGCAATGGCACAACTGAGAATACCCTGTCTGTCTTGTTGAGCTTTGACACAGAGCTTCTACCTGATAAGGTCATGTTGGGTAGTATTTGTTATTCTGTGAGGGACTTTGTTCCGAACCCGGTACAGTGCTTTAGGTGCCAAGGATTCTGACTTGTTTCAGCAATGTGCAGAAGGGAGATCCGGCCTCCCAGGTGGCGCAGTGGTTAAGGGCGCAGTACCGCAGCGCCAGCTGTGCCACCAGAGACCCTGGGTTCGCGCCCAGGCTCTGTCGCAACCGGCCGCGACCTGGGAGGTCTGTGGGGCAACGCACAATTGGCCTAGCGTCGTCCGGCTTAGGGAGGGTTTGGCCGGTAGGGATATCCTTGTCTCATCACGCACCAGTGACTCCTGTGGCGGGCTGGGCGCAGTGCCCGCTAACCAAGGTTGTCAGGTGCACGGTGTTTCCTCCGACACATTGGTGATAAGGGAATTTATATGTTTAAGGTAATGACTAAAGAATTCCACCCTGAAATGTAATTATTAGATTATGTAACATGTATAAGAATAATTTGACTTATGTAATTATTAGACTATGTAAAATGTATTAATAATATTTAGACTAAAGTCCAATAAGGTTTGGTTGAGAGAAGTAAGGGAGAGAAATGTGCGTGACTAAGAAAACACAGAGGACAATAAACTATACATGACCTGACCTGGTTAGAACTTTGAAAAACTTTCGACAGGAAAGAGACACTGTCAAGGTCCCTCTAATCTCGGGAGGGAGGGAACGGTATGGAACTGCCAGCTTGGTAGTGATATACGAGGAATGTGAACTGTGGGGAGGGATACAGCCCATCTATGGTTTGTGTGTGTGTATGTGCGAGAAAGTAGGTGGGGGTGAGAGTTATAAAATGCATTTTTGGACTTTAGAACGTTCTCTGAATAAACTTTACAGACCTTTTGCAGAAGCTGAGTCTTTGCCTAATTATTATTAAACCCAGGGTCTTACAAACCTCGGGGATTGGTCAAAGCCTAAATAATTGTTTAGTTATCATCATTGGGATTGAAAATTCTTGTGACAGAGAGATTTTAGTGCAGAAGATCTACAGGAAGTTTTGAGAGAAGTGGTTCCATCCTCCCAGGCAAACAGCCTGGTGTAGGATCGTTTAGGGCCAAAGTATTGGGATGGGTGGTGGGTTTTTGCGGATAGTGTATAGGTGGATGGTGGTGCAATTTAGATTTTCCCATCAAAGGTTGTGGTAGAAGAAAAGGACTGGTCCAATAATGCATTTCTTATTGGACTGCGTTTTTTTGGACAAGGAGATTAATTTGGGAATTCCATTTGTTATATTGAGGACTGTGAAGAAAGCAGTGGGAAAGGTGGATTTAATCAAGGATACTAGAAGCTGCCTTGTTTTGGTTAATTGTGTTGATGAAGAACAGAAGAGGTGTGCACTGGATCTGGCAAAATTGTCCACCTCAGAAGTAACATGGAGCAGGGAGCCTGCAAAGGAGTTATAGCTGGAGTCTCGTTGGATATAGATGATGAGTACCAGGAGTGGTCAGTGCAAGTCGCCTGACCCATGTGGTAAATGAAAGTTAGGAAAAAGCCTAGCAATATTATTGGTGTTTAAGGAGACTACCTGAATATGTGAAGTTTGGATATGTGAGGTATGCGGTGAGAGCATTTGAGTCCAAACCATTACAGTGTGGAAATTGTAAAAGATATGGTCAAATGTTTGCAGATGGGAGAAGTATGATATTGAAGAATCTGTGAATGGAAAATGTAGCAACTGTGGTGTGGATCATACCATGGACTTCCTTGAGTGCCCTGTTAGACTGCAGGAGGTCGAGGTGTCAAGGATTAGAGGGCTGCGCAGTGAATCTCCTATGCAGAGGCATTGAAGAGAGTTGAACGGACAAGATGGAACAGTGATGAAGATATGGCGGTGGATGTATTGCAACCAGTTGCTAGTATTTTAAGTCAATATGATAATCTGGATACACTCATTGTGAAGAAGGTGGATTTTGTGGCATTTATAGCCACAGTGACTAACTGTACAATGGGTCTAAGGGGTCCAAGAAGCTGGAAATCATTATATCTGCAGCCAAGAAGTTTTTGGGGCTCCAAGACTTCACGGCAGAAGCACTACAAGGACTAATGTTGCTAGGAAATGTCCCGGCCTAACAGGAGGCTTCTGAGCCTGTGTTCTGAGCCTGCCAGGTGTCAGGCCAGGGTGTCCCCAGTTGCGGTCCAAGAGCTTCAGGCCCTCCGGAAGGAGAGACAGAGAAAACGATGAGGGTTAGTGAGAGCATGTCTAAGACCATAGTACACCAGATACAGTGCATTCAGAAAGTATCTATTTTCCCATATTTGTTACATTACAGCCTTATTCTAAAATGTATTAAATAAATGTTTTTCTTCATCAATCTACACGCAATACCCCATCGTGACAACGCAAAAACAGGTTTTTAGAATTTGTAGAATGTATATACATTTAGACATATATATATTAATTTATTTATTTTTGTAAATACCTTATTTACATAAGTATTCAGACGCTTTGCTATGGGACTCAAAATTGAGCTCAGGTGCATCCTGTTTCCATTCAGAACAGAACCATGGCTGACCCACTGGAAAATGAGAGGCTTGCTAGCGGAACCCCTCGACAAGATTCCGCTGAAAACGCAGTGCACGAAATTAAAAAATATTTTTTTGAAATATGTAACTTTCACACATTAACAAGTCCAATACAGCAAATGAAAGATAAACATCTTGTTAATCTACCCATCGTGTCCGATTTCAAAAATGCTAAAACACAACATATGATTATGTTAGGTCATAGCCAAGTCGAAAAAACACACAGCCATTTTTCCAGCCAAAGATAGGAGTCACAAAAAGTAGAATTATAGATAAAATTAATCATTAACCTTTGATGATCTTCATCAATTGACACTCATAGTGTCACACCCTGACCACAGTTTGCTTTGTATGTTTCTATGTTTTGGTTGGTCAGGGTGTGATCTGAGTGGGCATTCTATGTTGGATGTCTTGTTTGTCTATTTCTATGTCTGGCCTGATATGGCAGGTGTTAGTCATTGTCTCTGATTGGGAACCATATTTAGGTAGCCTGGGTTTCACTGTGTGTTTGTGGGTGATTGTTCCTGTCTCTGTGTTTGCACCAGATAGGACTGTTTAGGTTTTCGCACATTTATTGTTTTGTTAGTTTATTCATGTATTGAGTCTTTAATAAAGAAACATGAATAACCACCACGCTGCATTTTGGTCCGCCTCTACTTCACCACAAGAAGACCGTTACACATAGGACATCATGTTACACAATACATGTATGTTTTGTTCGATAATCTGCATATTTATATCCAAAAATCTCAGTTTACATTGGCGCCTTACGTGCAGTAATGTTTTGATTCCAAAACATCCAGTGATCAAATATATAGGTGTCATTCACAGAATTAAAGATAGACTTCTCCTTAATGCAACCGCTGTGTCAGATATTGAAAAAAACTTTAAGGAAAAAGCATAATCTGAGAACGGCACTCAGAACCCAAAACAGCCAGAGGAATATCCGACATTTTGGAATCAACAAAGTTAGAAACAACACCATAAATATTCACTTACCTTTGATGATCTTCATCAGAAGGCACTCGCAGGAATCCCAGTTCGACAATAAATGACTGATTTGTTCCATAAAGTTCCATCATTTATGTCCAAATAGCCACTTGTTGTTAGCGTGTTCAGCCCAGTAATCCATCATCATGAGGCGCAGGCACTTCATCCAGACAAAAACTCGAAAAGTTATGTTACAGTCCTTTAGAAACATGTCAAACAATGTATGGAATCAATCGTTAGGATGTTTTTAACATAAAACATCAATAATGTTCCAACCGGAGAATTCCTTTGTCTTCAGAGAAGCACTGGAACGAGAAGTAACTCTGTCGGGAGCGCGCGTCATGAGACCAAGGCTCTCTGCCAGACCACTGACTCAAAGAGGTCTCATGAGCCCTTCCTTTATAGTAGAATCCTCAAACCAGTTTCTAAAGACGGTTGACATCTAGTGGAAGCCCTGGGAAGTGCAACCTCATCAATATCTCAATGTGTATTCGGTAGGCCAAGCTTTGAAAAACTACAAACCTCAGATGTCCCACTTCCTGGTTGGATTTTTGTCAGGTTTTCACCTGCCATATGAGTTCTGTTGTACTCACAGACATCATTCAAACAGTTGTAGAAACTTCAGAGTGTTTTGTATCCAATACTATTAATAATATGCATATATTAGCATCTGAGACAGAGTAGGAGGCAGTTCACTCTGGGCACGCTATTCATCCAAAAGTGAAAATGCTGTCCCCTATCCCAAAAAGGTTCAAACATGTCCCAGCCTCAGTGTTTCCAACTTAGCGACTTAGTCACTATATTTAGTGAGTATTCTGACCCCACTAGCGACACATTTTTAAAAAATCGACTAGCAACAATTCTAGCAACTTTTTCTTGTGTTATTGGAGACTCTGACGTGAAAGTACGTATCGTGCTTACTCTTCTCAACGAGCAGTGGGAGCTGACGTGAGCCCCACGCCTGTCTCACAGGCAGCCCAGTCCTCGCGCAGCAGTCCCTCCCAGCTGCAGTCAGGGCTTGGCTTACATTCAGGGTGGGATGTAAATGTAAAATGTTCTTTGTCTAAAACAAATCACTGCACAAAAATAAATCACTGCATTTGACTCACATAGCCTCAGTCACTTACTCACCTTGTCCACTGTGTGTGTGCCTCTCTGTGAGATAAGCTAAACATCTAACTGGCTAGCTCATCATGTCTCAGTCTAAACTGTACACTCAAAAATACAGAAAAGAGTGGGAATCAAACCTTGAATTGAAAGGCTGGTTGAAGCCGTTTATTGGAGATGATACATGGGAATACTGCCTGTATTGTAAGGCTGATTTCTACGCCAAACTTAGTGATGTAAAAAAACACATGACAACTCAAAAACATACTCAAAAGGCAAAGCCTTATAACAGTTCCACCCAAACCAAGCTGCTATTTGTGGTTAAAAAATGGCAAAAAAAGGCTGAGGCCACCATGGTCTCGCCATGGCCTGCAATGCCTCTCTGAACACAGTTCCATGCTGGCATGTGATCACATTTGGAGAAGCATGTAGAGCTGCTTTCTCAGACTCCACTGCTGCTACCCCCTTCAAAATGCACAGGTCAAAGTGCACAGAAATTATTAATGGTGTTCTAGGACCATACTTTCTGAAAGAGTTGGTCGCAGATGTGGGTGACCAGCATTTCAGCCTCCTCCTCGATGAGTCCACAGATGTGGGTGACCAGCGTTTCAGCCTCCTCCTCGATGAGTCCACAGATGTGGGTGACCAGCGTTTCAGCCTCCTCCTCGATGAGTCCACAGATGTGGGTGACCAGCGTTTCAGCCTCCTCCTCGATGAGTCCACAGATGTGGGTGACCAGCGTTTCAGCCTCCTCCTCGATGAGTCCACAGATGTGGGTGACCAGTGTTTCAGCCTCCTCGATGAGTCCACAGATGTAAGTGTTTCTAAGCACCTGGGGGTTGTGATAAGGTACTTTAGTGACACCAGGCAGACAATTGTATCAACATTTCTTTTGCTTGTTGAGTTTGAGGGAGAAGATGCCAAATCTATAGCCAGTGCTGTTGTGGCTTTCCTCGAGAAGTGTTGTCTTAAAAAAGAGAAACTCCTGGGAATAAGAACTGACAATGCCTCGGCTACGACGGGGATTAACAATGGGGTCCATAAAATGCTGAAGGAGGAGTATGGCCTCAAATGTCTGGTTCCTATTTGCTGTGTGCCACTCTCTGCAGCTTGCTGTAAGTCAAGCATCCAATGACACCATCCCCTGTGGTGTGGAGTACTTGGTACGAGAGACTTATAACTGGTTTTCAGTGTCTCCAAAGTGCAGGGAGGCCTACAAGGTCATATATGAGACCATCAACTGTGGGGAGAAACCTTTACAGATAACCAAGGGGTGTGCCACACGTTGGCTCTCCATTGAACCCGCGGTTTCACGCATTTTGGACCAGTGGGAGGAGATTAGGCTGCATTTCGCAGTCACCAAGTCCAGTGAACACTGCTACATGGCTGAGGTTTTATACTCCATGTACAGTGATCCTCAAAACATATTGGAGCTGACGCTTTTGAAGTCAGTGCTGGTCGAGGTACAGTAGTGCTGGGTGAGGTACAGTAGTGCTGGGTGAGGTACAGTAGTGCTGGGTGAGGTACAGTAGTGCTGGTCGAGGTACAGTAGTGCTGGGTGAGGTACAGTAGTGCTGGGTGAGGTACAGTAGTGCTGGGTGAGGTACAGTAGTGCTGGGTGAGGTACAGTAGTGCTGGGTGAGGTATAGTTGGCCATCAAGGCTTTTGAGGGAGAGCAAGTAGACCTTCTTAAGCTACTTGACAGCTTGGTTAGCCTGATCAAGTCTGTGAGCAGCAGGGTGCTGAATCCACTGGAAAATGTTGATGTACTCAAAGGGGCAATAGATGGATTCATTAGTCCCAAACCGTACCATGGTTACCTTTTTGAGTCAAATGCAGCTGAGCTCCACCTTGCGCCTGAGGATGAAAACAATGTCCGAAAGCGGTGTGTAGCCTTCACCATCTCCCTCACTAATGAGTTGAGGGTGAGACTGCCAGACAACATGGAAGCATTGCAGTACATGTCAGTTTTCAGGAAACTCTAAAGCCCAATAAGAGAAATAGAAGAAATAGCCAAGCTCCTTGGCTACTCCCCTGCAGAGATAGACAAGATTATCCAGCAATGGTGTGCCATCCATCTTAGTAAATGGAACGAGACAAAAAACACACTGGGCTTCTGGAGTGAGATTTGGAAGTTCAGGGATGCAGCTGATATCAACCTGTTTCAAGAACTTGCCATGGCAGCTGTGTCTGTGTTGTCCTTGCCACACTCGAATGCTGAAGTCGAGAGAGTATTCAGACAGATGAGTGTGGTAAAAAGCAAACTTAGAAATCGGATGTCCTTGCAGACCCTGAACTCCATCCTGTACATTCGATATGGACTGAAACTGTCTGGTGAGGCTTGCTATGCGCACCACCTGCCTGATAATGTTTTGCAGCTTTTTGGCACATCAGCTGCTTACTCATTTAAGTCAGCTCCCTCAGTTACTGAACCTGCCATAGAGAGCCTTGACCAAAATGACGATGACCCACTCTTTCTGTGAGTCAGCACAGCCTGTGTGTGTGTGTGTGAAGGGGGGTCTGGGAAAAAAAGGCCAGACTAGTTACCATAATTTCTCACGTTGCCATTGACAGCTTTTTCTATTGTCCCTTTTTGGTCCATTTAGATTGTTAATGTAGATTGTATACTATTTTGTATTTTTTTTAATGTTATGGTTCAAAATGTTCATGTTTTACTGTGACTTGTTTTAGGCTACTAAGTGTACCATAAGGTTAAAAACCAAAGCAAATTAAGAAAACTAAACTAAAAAACAAAATAAAAACGAAGTAACTCCGCCAGAGTGTCTCTTTTGGGTCACTTTTGTCGGTCTCAAGCCCGGATAAAGGAGGAGGGTTGGAATTGTTACATAAAAAAAACAAGAATCAACAGAAGAAAGTTCAGTTGTAGTTCTAAACATATTTAGGGTGTTTTTTACTCAATTTTTGTCTCTCCCACAGTGTTATTCCTCTCTCCTACAGCGTCCATCACAATAGGCCTTATGCACATTCCATGATCAAAAGTTCTAAACACAATTCCTATCGGTTTGGCAATTTCCGGTCAGTCTAGTTGTCGACGATATAACGTTATTACCACTATGTCGCAGTTTTTTTACGAGGTGTCTCCGGGACTTGGCTCAAATTAACATTGTACATCGAATTGTTACATCAGCCTCCGAGACTCCAGCTAGTGTTGGTGTTCAATTATTGGAGAGTTGAGACCAAATCACGGACGCTGGACAGAGTGGATTTCAGTTGTAACAAAAGGCAGTTTTAATGAGTCAAAAGATATCTTGTTCTGCAGTTTAACGTGCACGGACCTAATTCATATAACTCAGTGTGGAGTCAGGTGAAAAAGGGCCCTATACAAAGGTTACAATCATTTTTATACATAGAATAAAGTAGGTAGAGTCTTGTCGTATCGCCTTCTGGATGGTCCCGAAGGGTTGGAGGCGGACCTGCTCTAGCCAGAGCAGGAGCCCCATTGGTGCACAGCAGAGTCTTCTGTTCTGAGCACCCGACCAGTAGAGGGGGGGTGAGGTGTGTGTGTTTATGCAAAAAGGTATTTGTGTGTCAGGGGATCGTGATGCAGGACAACAGAGAGGGGGCAGTTTTATGGCTGGGTGTATGTGTTCGTGCAATGGAATGTCTGTGTTTCCTGGGGTCGTGAGACAACAGAGCTGAGGGGGGTAGTTTTATGGGGGTAGTTTTATTGCTGGGTGTGTGAGCTGGTTCCTGTTTTAGCAGGGGTAAGATGACTTGAGTCAGGCGGTTTGGCTTGGCGCTGTATAATATATGAGCTATGTGTATGAATGTTTACATTTATATATATATATGACAAATCCCCCTCTTCACTTCTACTAGACGTGAAAACTATAGCAGAAAGGAGAAGGAGGATATAACGAAAACAAGAAGCCCCCTCAAGTATGGAGCTAAGCGAGGTAAATAAGCAAGGACAAAAAGGAGACCACTCCAAGTGCTACACCTGGAGTGGCCAAGAGGGATAGACAGGAAGAGGGGGTTCCTCAAAAGGTGGAAACGCCTCATCGGGGTCATCAACCGCCAAAAGCGGGTACATGTGGGTCTGATCGCTGGGCAATGGGGTAATGGCAATGGTGATCACTCTAGTGGCTAATGTGTGTGCGCATGGAATGCAGCAACATCCGCACAGAGTTAGGATAGCCACAAAAACAGCTACGGACACTAGGACAGAGGAGATCAGGGTCCTATAGTTACCAAACGCATCCATCCAGGAGTCCCACATAGAGGTGTCAACCCCGGAGTGGTGCTTCATCTTACCATTAAGTGTGCGAAGACCCTCTAGGGCAATGGTAAGACTACCATGCGTTGCTGTGTTAATGGGAATGAAAGTACAACATTGTTCCCCAAACATGGCACAAACGCCACCGCGTTCCGCCAATAACATGTCAACAGCAATTCTATTTTGAAAAGCCATCAATGATGTTGCTGCCAGTTGTCCATGTACGGCCTCGAATCCTCGCTGAGTCCAATTGCCTAGTTTTTGGACATTGAAATGAATGTAGTTAATACGATCTACATTTTTGTTAACTGTACACCACCAACAAATAGATGATTCAAAGCCTGCAGTCACTTGATCAATGAGTTTATACTCATCTGGTACCCCCCTGGGGACGCCAATTGCATCAATGTAAGTTGGGTCCCCAGCTGAAGGGCCCACCATGCGCTTGGTCCTGGTAGGCCAAATTTCAGGACCCAGGGCTTGTATGCGGGTGAGCAGATCTTGGACGCCTATGGGGTAAACAGAGATTGGCAGCAGAAGGTTAACAAGCGTACAAACTCCAGTGGTGTACCGGGGAAGTCCATCAAACAGCTCAGTCCCCCCACACCACCACCATACGTCAGCTCTGGACACCGGTTTAAAAGAACTTGTAATGACATGTGTGTGAGTACACCAACTGGCAGGGAGTTGTTCCAGAGACCGTCCTCCACCTGTCATGTTGATGCATGTGAAATTGGCCTTAGCCACCTTAGAGGAAAATGTGGGTTTCTTAGCAATATCGGAGACTACAGGATAAACTGTGTCCCATTGTGAGCAAATGGCGGGTGGGTTGTCTTTATTCATAAGGGGCAGTAGGCAGTCATCAGTCAATACTGCCGGCACTATGTGAAGCAGAGGCCTGGCCCCCATGCACAAAACACAGCTTTGCAAGGTTGTGTTAGCTGCTTGTTCGGCCAATTATTGGAAAACCCAGAAATTCCAGTGGTAGTGTGTATTGTGTCATCAGGGGAGGTGGGAGTGGAAATCATAGTTACAGGACCCCAGACTCCTGTCCCCAGAGTTACAAGGACAGCCTTGCTTATGTCATCTCCTACAGTAATCGCTGTGGGCTGACCCTTTTCCACAGAGCAGATTTGCACTTCCCAAGATACCTTCATCTCAGTAGGGCCTACATATGGAGCGACCCAAAAATCCTGACAACCCTTACTGGGTTGGGCCCGGATAATTAATTGGAGACCGGTACTGGTCCTGGTCAGAGACAATCTGCTCCTCCATTCAAGAACTGTCCAACCAGAGGAACAGCTTGACCAGTCATAACCAGTCTCAGCCACTAGATTTTGCCAGGTCCATTCGTCATAGGTTCTCCCTTTCGTCATGTACCAGTCATACCTGGTGTATGAAAGAGCTGTCAGTCCCTTCCTAGTCCTCTTGTCTCCCCATGTCCCCCAAGGTAGTACAAAGGTGGTGGTTGCATTCGTGGGTATACATAAGGTGGTGCTTCTAACCTTGTCTCGTGTGCATGGTGGGTCTGTAGGTGTAGTGCTACGTTTGGGACGGGAGTGAGTGGAGAGAGTGATAACAAGAACGGAGTTCGGGACATGGGTAGGGGTAAGTGTACGTGATGTGGCAGGGTGAGATAGTTGTTCAATTAACCATGTGAAAGTTCCCAGGGACACCCCAAAGATCAGTAGGAATATCACGAACAAGGGGCCAGATATCCCCAGCCTCACCCAGGGAGGGAGAAATGTCCCTCTAACTGGGCGAGGTTCCTTTTTCAGGGGAGGCGGAGTTTGATGCCGCATCACCTGAGTAAGGAGTGTCTTCATTTGGAATCGAATTTAGGCCGCTCAAATCAGCTCTGACTTCAGTCAGTGTTCTGGAAGGAGTTGGGGCTGGGGTGCAATGTGTAAGGTGGTGCCAAGGTGCGCCTGATTTACCTTTGACCTGGACTGAGTGTGAAGTAACCTCCTTCACTTCGTACGGCCCAGTCCACCTGGGTTCCAGCCACTTTCTCTTGTGGACTTTAACCCTCACCCAGTCACCAACCTTTACCTTCAATGGTGGCGTGTCCCCCGGCAGCTCCCCCTCCTGGACCTTGTGAACCTGGGTAGAGAGTGCTGCAGAGAGAACCGTCAGTTTTTTCACATAATCAGACATTACAATTTGTTGTACATCAAGAGCGGGCATATGACCTCCCTCCCTTGTTGGACCAGGCATGACTCTTCCAGTCATTATCTCATGAGGAGAGAGATGGGTGCCTGCTCCTGGTGAGGCTCTCATGGCCATCAACGCCAGAGGCAGGGCTTCAACCCATGTCAACTTCGAACCTGCACACACTTTTGCTATCTTAGATTTCAGAGTCTGATTCCCGCGTTCTACCAGACCTTGAGACTGGGACCTGTACACAGATCCAAATCTGTGGGTTATGCCAAATCTTTCTTCCACCTGTCTCAGGTGTTTGTTATTGAAGTGTGACCCATTGTCGGATCTGATTTGTCGTGGGATGCCATACCTGGGTATAAGTTCTGTTTGTAGCCACTTAATGACTGACTTGGCATCCTCTTTTGCTGTTGGTATTGCCTCTACCCATTTGGAGAACCTATCTACCATGACTAAGAGATAGCGTTTCCCTTTGGATACATTATCGGTGCCCATATCGGTGTAATCTATGCTGATGTCCTGAAAACATGCATTAGGTACTGGGTATGAGCCCATTGGTGTTTGATATGGTTTCTTTGGGTTGTGGCTGCCACAAATGTTGCATTCGTCACAAAATAAGTCAGTCATATTTTTCATGTGACGGTGCCACCAGATGTGCGAGACCTTTTGAAGGGTCCTCAATTTGCCTTCATGTGTGGGGCCATGTGCTCCTCGTATGAGTTCTGGACAAAGGTTTGCTGGGGCTACCAGTCTGCCGTCGTGACATCTCCAGAGTTCATCTGGTCCTTTGGTCGCCCCTTTCTGTGCCCAGACTGAGTGTTCATAGGGTCCTGCTGAATGTTGTAGCACCACTATGTCTTGCTGGGTAAGCTTTGTTTGTGATAGCTGTGGTTGCAGTACCATCTGTTTGGGAGCGTAACCTCCAGCCTTCTTGGCTGCTTTGTCGGCTGCATCATTTCCCACGTTGATCCTGGTTTTCAATTGCTGGTGTCCTTTGCACTTCATGATGGCTACCATTGCCGGTAGTGATACCGCTGCTATTAGTTTCTCCATCTGTGTCTTGTGTTTGATTGGGAGGTTTCCTGTTGTAGTGAAGTTCCTTCTTACCCACTGTGGTCCATCAGTGTGGACTGCTCCATGAGCATAAGCTGAGTCTGTGTAAATGTTCACAGTCTTTCCTTTTGCTCTGATGAGGGCCTGTGTCAATCCGATGATTTCAGCTAATTGGGCCGATGCTGGTTGAGGGATGATGGCTGATTCAAGGGTGACGTGTGAGCCGTCTGGGAGTTGCTGTACCACTGCATAGGCTGCTATGTTTCCTTCTTCTCCTTTGTAGCAGCAGCCATCAGTGTACAGCCAGTGGTCGGGATTAGTCAGTGGTTCATTCTTCAGGTCTGGTCTCAGTTTTAATTCTTGTGCCGCTCTTTCAGCACAAGAGTGGGGCAGTCCTTCTTCTGCGTTGAGTGCATCTGCCATATTTTTCTCTGTGTTCACAAACGTGATATGTGACTGAGTGCATTTGTTCTGGATCTTGGTTTTTCTTTCAGCACTGAACGTGAATTCTTTACTCATCAGATACGCAGCAACGCCATGATGGGTGTGGATCTCCAATGGATGACACATTACGAGGTGAGCTGTTTTTTGAATAGCTTTTGCTACTGCAGCAACGTATCTGGAGCATGTTGTCTTTGTCGAGGTGAATCCTTCCTTTTCAGAAACATCCAAATGGAACTTGTTCTTGTAATCAGGTGCAGTCAGAGCTGCTGCCGCTGATAGATCAGTTTTCAGGAGTGCAAAAGCTGTTGAGGCTTCAGCCGTCCAGGCCAGGGGAGAATGGAGGTTCCTGGGTCCAGCATCACGCACTATTTCTCTCAGTGGTTCAGTTCTGGCAGTATGGTCAGGGATATGCGTCCGGCTGTATCCCGTCAAGCCCAGGAAAGACAACATCCCAGAGACAGTGATAGGCCTTGAGTGATGGAGAATGGAGTCTCTGTGGGACTTGGAGAGTCCATCCCCTGAGATTTCTCTCCCCAGGAAAAGTATTGTTCTCTGACAGGTCTGTACTTTGCTCAGTTTGACCTTGTAGCCCTTGGTGGCTAGGAAGTCTAGCAGAGTTTTCGTCATTTGTAGGCAGAGATCAGATGTTGGAGCTCCAAGTAGGAGGTCGTCCACGTATTGAATCAGAACCGCTCCCTCTGGGATTTCCAGTTCAGACAGGTGAATCTTCAGGATGTGGTTGAAAATTCCAGGTGAGCATCTGTAGCCCTGTGGCAAAACCGAATAAGTAAGCTGGTGACCTTCATAGGTAAATGCAAAGAGTGGTTGAGATGCTTCATCCAAAGGAATGCTGAAAAAGCATTAGCTAGGTCCACCACAGTGAAGTACTGATGCTTGGGTGAGAGATTGCTCAGTGTGATGTGCGGATCAGGGACAGGTAGGTCGATGGGTGCAGCAACGTCATTTACTGCTCGGAAGTCTTGGACCATCCGGTATGTTTCTCCATCAGCCTTCAGTACGGGTAGGATGGGCGTGTTCCATGGTGAGACTGTGGGATAGAGGACACCTGCTCCCAGGAGGCCATCTATGGTTGGCTTAATTCCCATTGTCTGTTCAGGTTTCAAACGATATTGTGTTCGGTAAACAGGTGTTTGATTTGGGTTCAGTAGGGTGATGATGACTGGGGCAACTTGGAGCTGACCCACATCGAAAGGGGATGTGGTCCAGATCTTATCATCTATAGTGGAGATTAGGGCTTTTGATGAGGGATGGTCAGTGTATGGTTTCCCATGGTGTCTTGGCAGGGGTATACGTTCTGGGAGCCATTTTTCTTCGGTGTCTGGTTCAAGGAATCTCCACATATTTTCCGAGGTGGCTTTGTGTATGCCTGGTGTTGAAGTTGGCTCCCAGGTTAGCTTGGATGCCCGCCTGATCATGGGACCTAGGCTTCGTGCTTCAAAACCATTTCCCACAGCCAGCGTGACATGAGGTGCTGATTCTTCACTCATTCACATGTACCAAGTTTTCAGGTGTGGTTGAAGAATGACCGGTGCTGCCACCCCCTCTGGGCCACACACAATGGTACAACACCTGATAGTTGGGGTCAGGTGCATCATGTACTCGTCCCAGTCTTCAGTGTAGGGGCAGTCATCAGTTTCTGTTACATTGAGTGTGCAATGGATATCAGCTTGGGGAGTCTTATATGGGTGCATGGTGTAAATTTGAGTTTTCAGTTGGTTGAACTTAAACTGGACGTGAGGGGTGGCGGGGCCTGTGGGTAGGCACTTTAGCCAGTACACTTCTTGGGTTTCAGACAGCGTGGGCATCGGCAGGAGTGGCATCATCATGATTCTTACTGGGCGATCAGGTGTTGAAGTGGGAGGGTTGGTGGATATTGCCACTCCACTTTCAGTAAGATATATGGTGCACCCCATCTTGCATAAGAGGTCCCGACCTAGTAGGTTGATCGGGCATTTTGGACAGTACAGGAACTGGTGTTTCAACTGAGAGTTTTCCCAGGAGAATGTTAAAGGGATAGTGCGGCTTTGAGCCTCAGGTGATCCCGTAACCCCTACCACCGATATGGAATCAGATGACAGCATTTGAGGGGACCTGATAGCAGAATAGGTGCATCCTGTATCTACCAGGAACTGATGGGGGACACCCTCAACTTCGCACATCATTGTTGGTTCAGTGTGCAGTTGAAATTGTTGCCTCCCTTCTCCTGCCATGGGTGGTGGGCATCTTCATGGCCAGGGCATGGCGTTCCCTGCCATACCTTGGAACTGTGGTTGGTTGTAATCTTGCTGTTCCTGTTGCATGTGGCTAGATCCTGGGTGGTTGTATGCTGGCTGTTGCTGAGGTCCTGGGTGGTTGTAGTGAAGAGGGGGTGGTCCTCCTCTTCCTCTCCCTCTTCTTGGTGGTCCTCCACGTCCTTTTCCTCTCCATTGTTGTTGCTGCGGGGAGAGTGGTTTCATGCAATCTCTGGCAAAATGACCGGGAATTCCGCAGTTAAAACACTGGTAGTTTCCCCCTCTGTATGGTCCAGTGTAGGGACCCCGTTGAGCCCATTGTGGCTGTTGCTGTTGCAGGATATACTGCTGTGGGGGAGGGTATTGGGGTGGTTGGGCCCCCCTAGTGGCAGTGAGTGAGGCTGCCTGCTGTTGGATCATCTGAGAGACAGTCTGTGCCACTATTTGAGAGATGTCCGGTTTATGTTCAGGATCCTGGGTTTCTTCAGCCATCATCTGTTTGTTTGGTTTTTCTCCTTTCTGTGCCTCTTTTAGTTGAAACTTCAAGAGTTGAACTTGGAGGGACTGGACCTGGCTCTCAGCTCCTCCTCTTTCCTTGTTGTGTTGGGTTACATGGTGGTGCACATGCGTATTGAATTGGGTCAGAGGAAGTGCAATCAACCCCACTGTTCCTCTGAGTTTGGTTTTAACATCTCCAGGACACCCATTCACCACCATTTCCTTCCACATGCTGAGTGTGGTTTCAGTGTGATTGAATGGTTCTTCGTGGACCGATCTCCATGTGGTCTTAGCCCTGTTCAGGTATGCTGCAGGTTGCTCACCTGGGTTGATTGTAAAGGAGGATAAGGTGGCATGGTTTCTTTCTGTAGGGTATGCTCTACGTAGAACTTCCCATAATCTAGTACGGAAGTGGTCTATGGGCAGTGTTGGGGCCCGCCATCCAAGGTCAGCTGCTGTCATGAGGGCCTCCATGGTTCCGTGGTCGGTGGCTCTTGCTAGAAGTGCTTTCATGTCTCCTAGGCAGAGTTGCAGGCCTGACGTAAGTGTCTGCAGTTGAAGTAGCCACGCTGAGGCTCCCCCATGTAAGCTAGGCATCTGTTCCATCAAGGTTGTTAAATCAGTCATTTTCCAGGGCTGGTACTCCAAAGTGTGTGCATCACCTGGTGTCGGTCGCAGGGGGTACTGTCCTGCCATCTCCTGCTCTCGCTCTCTTCTATCAGCGATTCTGGAGGACCGACGGAGTGTTTCGGACCCCATTGTTTCGGTGACTTCGGTTACTGTTCCTCTCATTATGCCTTCCACACGGTAGGCTCCCTGTCTGTTGTTATCTTGGTTAGCTATAAGCTCCCTGAGTTCCTTAGCTCGAGCTATTGATGATTGCAGCAGCTCCTGCATCCTAGTCACGTTTGGACCTCCCATTGGAGCTGGGGTGAGCACCATGTCAATTTCTTCTTCGTTTTCGATATCCATGCTCTGATGACAGTCCTCCCTATCCGTCTGATAGAAGTGGTTTGAATCTAATCCTGTGAGTAGGTGTCCTCTGGTTTCAAAGGTGAGAGAGTTCACAGAGGAGCATTGCGGTCTCCGTTCCTGGGGGAGGCCTCCTGCGCCTGGAGTCCCGGTTTCGAGCTGTTCACATACAATATGGCCACCCATTATCCCCAGTGTCATTTCCCCTTTTAGCTCCCCTTGTTGTACTCTCAGAACTGGAGCCTGTATTGTGGGAGGTGCCCTGGGCAGGAATGGGTTGTTACCGTGGAATGGGTTGTGTGACGGGCTCCGGTGATTTTGTCCCTTTGAGTATGGCGGGGGCTGAACTGCCTCCATTGACAATTTTGGATATAGTGAGGGAGAAGCGGCCTCAGGGGGAGCCGTGGGCAAGTTCTCAGGCGGGGCTTTAACATCCCCCGACACCACAGTAGCCACGCACATCATGTCTGGTGTGTTTTTGGGCTGCACCCTCCTACACTCCTCTATAGCCCATGTCCCTATCTTCAATTCTGCTTCTGCTCTCTCTCTCTCTCTCTCGTGCCTACTTTTTTGAACATGTGTATCTTGTTCCTCTCCGTCTCACTCGCTTTTGCATTCTCTACTGCGTCCTCTAGCTCTTTCTGTATATCTTGGAGTTTCCCCCCTGTAGGGGGTCCTCCGCTAAAGTAACCTGCTTGTGTCCATTTTAGCCGTAATCCTTTCCACACTTTCTCCACTTTCCCATACTGTTCTTTACCTCCCGCTCTATCAATCATACTCTGATCTAAATATTCATTGAATTTGAGTTTGGGCGTGGTGGCTGCAGACATTTTATCTAATTCGTCTGATAATGTGTATAATGCGTCATCTAGGTTTTAGTCAGTCCTTTGTGTGGTGTTTATTTCTATCTTTGTATACCCAGCCCGTCCTTGATCGAGACCAGGGATGTACTGTGGTGCTGGCTCAGACTTCTCTCGCCCCCACCCTCGCACAGAAAGATCTTATCAGTAATGTGGTGGCAGTTACGTGTGTTCCTCTCCGGCATGTAATTTGAATTTGTTCAGCGATTTATTTAGGTATTCTCTAGAAATGATTTAGCGATTTCCTTTTGGAACAATATATTAGTGAATTTATGCAGTTCTATAACAATTGTCAGAGTAATTCTAGCTCTGTAGGAAATATGGATAGGAATTTGGAAAACTAAAAGTTGTTGAGCGAATTATTTAAATATTTTCTAAAATTAATTCAGCCATCACCTCTTGGAACAATATGTTAGCAAATCAAGCGGTTCTATAACAATTGCCAGAATAATTCTAGTGCTTTAGGAAATATCAAATAAAAATAGAAAACTAAAAAAATTGTTCAGCAAATTATTTAAATACTTTCTGAAAATAATTCAGCAATCACCTTCTGGGACA
Source organism: Oncorhynchus tshawytscha (assembly GCF_018296145.1). Lineage (NCBI taxonomy): Eukaryota > Metazoa > Chordata > Actinopteri > Salmoniformes > Salmonidae > Oncorhynchus > Oncorhynchus tshawytscha. The sequence goes on from NC_056438.1 coordinate 67,849,987, forward strand.
ATATATCAGAAAATTCAGGCGATTCTATAACAATTGTCAGAATAATTTTATCTCCTGGGGAATACCAACAGCGGAAAGAGGGAAATCAGAAACAGTCAATATTTTAGCACGGTGGCTGGGCCAATTCACAGCTCGGCGACTGGACAGTATTTGGCTCAGCGGCCGTCAATATTACCCCGTTTATCCATTCACAGTATGGCATTATTCCCCAACAAATGTTTTCTCCGAATTGGGCACAACAAATTTGCGGAACTTCAAACTGGCTATATTATGTTATTGTTTGATGTGCAATGGTCACATCATTCCCGATCTCTGTCTTGTGGAACGCCAAACCTACATATACTATATCTACTCGACTACACCTCTTACATAACCTGTTAAATAGTACACAACTTTTTTAATAGGGCATTTTTCATGCAGATTCAGTCGATCCAACCACACCTCCACAAGACCTATTCGATAGTACACTTATCAATAGGACATTTTACATGCAGATTCGGTTCATCTATCAATTAACTATAACCACACCTCCGCAAGACCTATTCGATAGTATACAACGTATCAATAGGACATTTTACATACAGATTCGGTTCATTTAATAATTAACTATAACCACACCTCCACAAGACCTATTCGATAGTATACAACGTATCAATAGGACATTTTACTTGCAGATTCGGTTGACCAGTCTCTATTTATGCAAGATATCTTTTAACCATGCCTTAATTTCTTAAATGTAATTTAACAGCAATTCATACTCACGCTCAGTATTTCTGATCAAAAATGTGGCAATTGACTAAAATATAATATGCAGATTTTGATTTAACAGGCTCTGCTTACCTTTTATGTCGAGCACTCTAATCAGTTTCCTGAGGCAAGTTGAATGGCCGATGTCTCCTGTACAGATCACTCTTCCGTCTGATTTTGAGCCGTTGATTTGTATCGTCCTCTCACACCAAACTTATCATAGATCGAATTCAGGAATAACCATCCTCATGCTACCAAGTTTGTTGGTGTTCAATTATTGGAGAGTTGAGACCAAATCATGGACGCTGGACAGAGTGGATTTCAGTTGTAACAAAAGGCAGTTTTAATGAGTCAAAAGATATCTTGTTCTGCAGTTTAACGTGCACGGACCTAGTTCATATAACTCAGTGTGGAGTCAGGTGAAAAAGGGCCCTATACAAAGGTTACAATCATTTTTATACATAGAATAAAGTAGGTAGAGTCTTGTCGTATCGCCTTCTGGATGGTCCCGAAGGGTTGGAGGCGGACCTGCTCTAGCCAGAGCAGGAGCCCCATTGGTGCACAGCAGAGTCTTCTGTTCTGTGTGTGTTTGTGTTTACGCAAAAGGTATTTGTGTGTCAGGGGATCGTGATGCAGGACAACAGAGAGGGGGCAGTTTTATGGCTGGGTGTATGTGTTCGTGCGATGGAATGTCTGTGTTTCCTGGGGTCGTGAGACAACAGAGCTGAGGGGGGTAGTTTTAGGGGGGTAGTTTTATTGCTGGGTGTGTGAGCTGGTTCCTGTTTTAGCAGGGGTACGTAAGATGACTTGAGTCAGGCGGTTTGGCTTGGCGCTGTATAATATATGAGCTATGTGTATGAATGTTTACATATATATATATATGACACTAGCAAGAATGAAAAGGGGTTCAAGATGTATATAGGAAGCTACATAGACAACTATGAAGGTGAGTACCAAGTCAGTGACAGATATAACGTTAGCTAGCTACAATCATTAGCTAGCTAATTTAACTATTAACTGTAGCTAGCTAGTTACTTCGTAAAATGACGTAACTTTTACAGAATCTACCTGAAAATGTGTGTATTTTTATAGATGGCTACTAGGGACCTTGTTAAACATCTCATGTGAGACACTGTCATCATGGTCAAAATGTGATGGAGACAGTATCCACGTTTAATCTTATCAGTAGATAGATATTAAGGATGGGTCCCAATCCCAATTTAGAATTGCCCACTTAACAGGTTATTGGGTTAAGATCGGTTGATGCAGTGTTTGGTAGTTTTGTTAATGAAACACAATGTATTCCTGTATAGTTAAATGAGCCCCTAGTTAAGAAGACTAGACACCACTATGTTTATTGTTATTCATTCTCACTTCAGTCTTCCATCACACTTATCTTCACAGATGGGGTTAAAGCACTCCGTACCAGTGATAGTGGTCCAAAGCCACTGCTCCTGTGTTGCAGGAAGTGTTCTGTGTATGCAGACCATGGAGATGAAGAGGGGGCTAGCCATGGAGCCAGTAGCTGTACAGGAGTACGGCACACTGAAGAATGTTAACTTCTTTCCGTGTGGCTTCGTAGTGCACCCAGATGCTCCGTGGTTAGGATCCTCTCCAGATGGAATCATATTTGATCCCAGTGTGAGACCACACTTTGGACTCTTAGAGGTCAAGTGCCCAAATGTACCAAGTTATGTTGACTGCCCTTACCTGAAGATACAGAATGGAGAGCTGAAGTTGAAGAGATCTCATGCTTACTACTAGCAGGTGCACCTCATAGTCACCTCATACAAGTTCTTGGGAGTATGGCTAGACGGTACACTGTCCTTCTCTCAGCACATATCAAAACTGAAGAAAAAAAACACTAACTGGACACTTATCTCCATCTCTTCATTCAAAGACTCAATCATGGACACTTACTGACGGTTGTGGCTGCGTTGTGTGATGTATTGTTGTCTCTACCTTCTTGCCCTTTGTGCTGTTGTCTGTGCCCAGTTGTGTTTGTGACATGTTTTATGCTGCTACCATGTTGTTGCTAACTTGTTGTCATGTGGTGTTGCTATCATGCTGTGTTGTCATGTGTTGCTGCGATGCTATGTTGTCTTAGGTCTCTCTTTATGTAGTGTCATGGTGTTTTTGTCCTATATAAAACAAAATTGAATCCCCCATCCCCACAGGAGGCCTTTTGGTAGGCCGTCATTGTAAATAAGAATTTGTTCTTAAATGTCTTGCCAAGTAAAGTAAAATATTTGAGCAATTACATTTACTTTTGATACTTAAGCATATTGAGAACCAAATACTTTTACTCAAGTAGTATTTTACTGGGTGACTTTTACGAGTCATTTTCTATTAAGTTATCTTTGCTTTTACTCAAGTTTGACAATTAGGTACTTTTTCCACCACTGGTGATGTGTGTTCCTCCATTTTCTGTGTGTGTGTCATAAAAGGAAGCAGAAAACCAAGAAAACCACCAACTCTTCAATGGCTGCGATGAGAGGGCGGCAAACGAAGATGGATGAAATTCATCCAGTCTCTTTATGAGACATTGGCTGATGACTGCAAGAAAAAGGATTGCTTCTCTGAAAGAGGTGGATGTAAGGATAGGTGCACTCTTGCCAACCGAACTGCATTCACAGGACTACCATTGGAATTAAGTCAAATGTATTTTCATGTATGCTGGAATTTTCTTTGGGGATTGTGATGGAATAGCATATTTGCTTTTTAACCCTTTGTTAGTTTATCATTTATTTCACTATTTTCAACAACTTCCCGCCTACAGCAAAGGAAATAGAAGAGCTGGTGTTCTGCCAACGACCAGAGCGGATTTCTTGCGTTGTAAGTTTTACTTGGATTTCCAAATGAATTCATGTCTTTCTCACAGAAGCTGATAAATCTGATTTGTTATTACTTGACTACATGTCAAACCCGGCAGCTGTGACTGAAACTTTCACCTAATCAAGTTTGTTGTTATACCCATGTGCATAATAAAGCCATTCTTTTGTTCTCTCTTTTAACCTCCAGATGCCACCACCCTGCCCCTTGACCCCCAACACGTCCAACTACAACCTCGTTCTGACAGACGACAGTTCAGTCCAACACTGCAAGGAGCCCCAGCCCACCCTGACCCCCAGGTCCTGTGTAAAGAGGTTCGGAAGGATGGACACTATCACTGGGAGGTAGAAACCCTCTATGTCCTGGCCCTTATTGTTGTTTGCTGCCCCAGCATCATCAGAAAGAAGACCCTTTCAACGATCGCTTTGAACGTAACAGCAATGTCTGGTGCTTTCGACCGACTTTGATCTACAGTTAGATCCACCATGGCCCAGCAGAGAATCATATGCAATGTGTCCTAGAGGTTAGTGAAGCGGACCAGCAACTGAGGGAAAACACATCTGGTTGGGATTGGGCCTGCAACCGGAGGGCATCACTGTCCTAGATGCCATCACCTGTTGTGCCCTTGACCAAGGCATTTGTTCAACAAGCATTATGGTATGGCTGCCTGGAATAAAGCAGAAGACCAGTTTCCATTGGACTTCAGTGTACATTGGACTGATAATAACGTAATCTTCTTCGTCATAGAAATGTCCCATGGACAAGAAACATGGTGATATGAAGGTTGGTGTGTTTGTGGACTACCCAGCTGGTCTGATCTCCTACAAGGCCCAGGTTCCAGAGAGCACCATGGTCCACCTCTACACGTTCGAGGCCACCTTCACACAACCCCTATACGCAGGGTTTGGAGTGAGCTCTCTGAAACTGAGTAGCCTGGTCCCCACAGTGCCTTCCAGGTGAAACATCGATGACATCTTGCCCTTTCCTTGTGTGCCACAAAAGATGATGAAAGGCTTGTGTACCCAAAGACCTAACAGCAAATGACTTTACAAGTGTGTTTATCCTAGTGTGATATATCAATATTCTCTAAGAGCTCAGCGTTTTTCTTTTGCTCATCAAGCCCAGTATGTGTTATTCCTGTGCTAGTTTTAGAGTCTCTGTGTTCTGCTAAGTGGCCTCTTGTTCTTTTTGTTGCTGAATATTTAGATGTCCTGTGACCTACCGGTATGCTCTCTTGTTGTTCAAGATGCACTACCTTAACATTGAGTGTTTTATTATGCTGTTTCTTTCTTATTGTGAAAGCAATAACTGTCGCTCGAATTGGAACTTGACTGGGTGAATAAAAGCTTTCTGTAACTTTTCTGTTATTAATTGATTAATGTACAAATCTTAGTTTCTTCCGAGCCTTTTATATTTTAATCATTTAGCAGACGCTCTTATCCAGAGCGACTTACAGTAGTGAGTGTATATATACCCCGTTTCTAGTTCCTAGCCAACTTTGCAGTAATGGTAATAACCATTTTGCTGCTTTAACATCTGCTAATCAGTGTACGTGACAAATAAACTTTGATTGGATTTACTTTGACATGTGCACTCAAACGCAGTGACAAACCGGGCTTTCCATGGTGACGAATGTGTACAGAACAGTGAACATAATTATAGAATTTACTATATTCAACACATGTCAGTATCAGCCAACTTTCATCTATGTGATAAGGAATAGAAGAAATGGATGTGATTTTACCCTGTCACCAGAAGAGGGCAGCATACCATAAGCACTGGAAGGCCTATTAGCATATGAAGTATTATCTTATGCTACTTTCACACATCCTGGTGTACTATAGACTGTAAGGAAAATATCAAGGCACAGAAGGATGAAATGGATACAGTTCGTAAAACGTCTTTAGCTAAGCACCACTGTGTAATTGAAAATGTGCTGATTGAAAATGTTTTTTGACTTTTTGTGCCTCTCGCTTTCTGACTAATTATACAATCTATAGGACCATGCATGGCGGTCAAAAGAACAGTCAACTGTACATTTGATTGGAAATGCCATGTCCGAGCCATTTTACTGAGAAAGTTCAAAAATGCATAGATCCGTACAGACAGAGAAGTAGTTGAGAGTACCCTAAGGACCTATCTGCTCTTATCTTTGAGAGGCAATATTCATGAGTAAAGGTTGAGATCTTACTTTCAAGTCTGTGTGAAGAGCTGAAGTCTTTAACCCTGTGAAACCTGGACCCCATGCCGGCCTGTCTGTCACCTCAGTTAACCTCTCAAGGGCCCATATCAATAGTCTACTGTCAAGGCTCAGGAGAAGACCCAGACAGTTTTGAAGAAACAAAAGTTTATTACAAAAACTGGGGGGCAGGCAAACGACAGGTCAAGGGCAGGCAGTGGTCAGTAATCTAGAGCAGAGTCCAAAAGGTACAGAACGATAGGCAGGGTCAGGGCAGGCAGAGGTCAGTAATCCTGGGTGGTGTAACAAAGTACCGAACGATAGGCAGGGTCAGGGCAGGCAGAGGTCAGTAATCTAGAGCAGAGTCCAAAAGGTACAGAACGATAGGCAGGGTCAGGGCAGGCAGAGGTCAGTAATCTAGAGCAGAGTCCAAAAGGTACAGAACGATAGGCAGGCTCAGGGCAGGCAGAGGTCAGTAATCTAGAGCAGAGTCCAAAAGGTACAGAACGATAGGCAGGGTCAGGGCAGGCAGAGGTCAGTAATCTAGAGCAGAGTCCAAAAGGTACAGAACGATAGGCAGGGTCAGGGCAGGCAGAGGTCAGTAAATCTAGAGCAGAGTCCAAAAGGTACAGAACGATAGGCAGGCTCAGGGCAGGCAGAGGTCAGTAATCTAGAGCAGAGTCCAAAAGGTACAGAACGATAGGCAGGGTCAGGGCAGGCAGAGGTCAGTAATCTAGAGCAGAGTCCAAAAGGTACAGAACGATAGGCAGGCTCAGGGCAGGCAGAATGGTCAAAACTGGGAAGACAGGAGCACGGGAAAAACGCTGGTAGGCATGATGAAACAAAATGAACTGGCAACAGAGAGCACAGGTATAAATATCCTGGGAGTAATGGGGAATATGGGCGACACCTGGATGGGGGTGGAGACAAGCACAAAGACCAGTGAAACCAATCAGAGTGTGACAGTCTACAGTGGCCATCTTTTTTTTCTTTTTTTTTTAACCTTTATTTTACTAGGCAAGTCAGTTAAGAACAAATTCTTATTTTCAATGACGGCCTAGGAACAGTGGGTTAACTGCCTGTTCAAGGGCAGAACGAGAGATTTTGTACCTTGTAAGCTCTAACCACTAGGCTACCCTGCCGCCCCGCACTAGTGTTGAACAACTGGACAGGGAAAGAACATTCCAGAAGGAGAGGAGACAAGGGGATGGAGACACTTAGACTATTACGACTATTAAGAGACCCTAAACCTTTTAATAGACCTTCAGTTTTCACTGTCCCTCTCTCCTCCTCCTCATCCTACTCCCCTCACTCCCTCCCTCCCCCTTCTCTCTCTGCTGTTATTCTCACCACTGGGGTCTTTTACTCCAGTGACATATTTGAGAGACACAGACACAAAGGTCTCCTCTCATACATGCATACACAGACACACACACATGTTCAGGGCCAGTGTTCGGGATGACACCAGAGCCAGCTGCGTCTGTGCCCTCCACAAACACACACTCAACCTCTCACACACTCCAGCTAAACCCGAACTGTGTGTCTACGTACACTGCTGACAGAAGGTATTCACTCCCCTTAACGTTTTCCACATTTTGTTGTGTTACAGCCTGAATTTAAAATTGATTAAATTGAGATGTTTGTCACTGGCCTACACAAAATACCCCATATTATCAAATTGGAATTATGTTTTTCAGGTTTTTCACAGATTTGTTAAAAATAAAAAGCTGAAATGTCTTGAGTCAACCCCTTTGCTATGGCAAGCCTAAATAAGTTCAAAGTAAAAATGTGCTTTACAAGTCACATAATGAGTTGCATGTACGGAATGTCAAACACACATTCAACCACAAAGACAATGGAGGTTTTCCAATGCCTCTCAAAGAAGTGCACCTATTGGTAGATGGGTATTAAAAAATCAGACATGGCATATCCCTTTGAGCATGGTGACGTTATTAATTACACTTTGGATGGTGTATTAATACACCCAGTCCCTACAGGCGTCCTTCCTAACTCAGTTGCCAGAGAGAAAGGAAACCGCTCAGGGATTTTACCATGAGGCCAATGGTGACTTTAAAACAGTTACAGTGTTTAATGGCTGTGGTAGGGGAAAACTGAGGATAGATCAACATTGTAGTTACTCCACAATACTAACCTAATTGACAGAGTGTTAAGAAGAAAGACTGTCCAAAATTTAAAAAATATTCCAAAACAAGGCACTAAAGTAATAAGGCAAAACATGTGGCAAAGCAATTACATTTTTGTCCTGAATACAAAGTGTTATGTTTGGGGCAAATCCAATTCAACACATTTCTGAGTACCACTCTCCATAGAAGAATAGTGGTGGCTGCATCATGTTATGGGTATGCTTGTAATAGTTAAGGACTGGTGAGTTTTCCAGGACAAATAAGAAATGGAATGGAGCTCAGCACAGGCAAAATCCTAGAGGAAAACCTGGTTCAGTCTGCTTTCCACCAGACACTGGGAGATGAATTCACCTTTCAGCAGGACAATAACTTAAAACACAAGGCCAAATCTACACTGGAGTTGCTTACCAAAAACACAGTGAATGTTCCTGAGTGGCCGAGTTACAGTTTTGACTTAAATCTGCTTGAAAATCTATGGGAAGACCTGTAAATGGTTGTCTAGTAATGATCAACAACCAAATTGACAGAGCTTGAAGAATTTTGAAAAGAATAATGGGCAAATGTTGCACAATCCAGGTGTGGAAAGCCCTTAGAGACTTACCCAGAAAGAGTCACAGCTGTAGTCACTGGCAAATGTAATTCTAACATGTATTGACTCAGGGGCTTGAGTACTTATCTAATCATGATATAGCAGTGTTTTTTTTTCATTTAAAAAAAAAAAGTTAGAATTTTGATATATCAGAGTATTTTATTTAGATCGTCGACAAAGAAATTAATAAAAAAATTTAATCCTACTTTGTAACCAGTGGCGATTTAAGCATGAAAAAAGTGGGATGCATGCCAGCAAAGACACTACACAAAAATAAACAATACATGAATTGCACTATGTGACAAACAGTTCCCACAAACTGTTAGGGCATACATAAAGCTGTCCCAACAGCAGAGTCCCAACAGCAGTCCCAACACCTTACCACTGCTACACCTGGCTATCAGCGGAGCCTTGTCTGGCAGCAAAACAGTTCATTCAGCCTCACTTACTGCATTTAAAAAAACATAGCAGATATGGCTGACTTGCTTAAACAAATGTGATTTATAATGACAATTGAGATGTACAAACTATGGCATAAGGGGATGACAAGCGGATAAGAGGCAATCCGTAATTTCTATTAAGATATTAATGAGCGAGCTAGGACAGACATAGTCAATATAGCTATTTATTTTTGAAATGTACAGCGACAGAATTCAGAACATGAACCATTCTTACAGTGTTCTCCCTGTACACCAAGTCAGAACCATAGGATAAATAAAGGGGGCATTCTGTATAAGCAGACTTAGAAAGCTCTTACAAAATGTGATGATTACATTTCTCTAAAACAGGTTATGGGCTATATGTGCACCACCAAGTCAGAACAGTAGGCCGAATTAAAAAGGGTAAATAGACCACATTTTTAGGGTGAGGCACATGGGCTACTAACAGTTTACTACACAACATACGCTTAGTATTACGTTCTTAACTACAGTATACATATCTCCCTGGCATATTACATCATTTATGCAGCAGCATACAATACATTTTTGGACTCACCTTGTTGTGCTGTGCTCACTTGAACAGGAAGGTGGCACGGCGGTCCTTTGTGGGCAAATTTTGTCATCAAAGTCTGTCATTCTCTGGATTTATGGTGCTTTCAAGACAACTGAGAACTCTGAAAAAAAGATGTCGAATCATGATGGCGTCATTGATCCTCTATAAAGAGGCCCGAGTTCCCGGCTTGTTTTTTCTGGAATTCCCAGTTGTCTTAAACTCACTGAAGTAAATTTTTCGCAGTTCCCAAATTAACAGTTGTTTTGAGAGTGGCACAAATCATGCTTCATTGAAAGCATGGCCAATGTTAAATGTTTATCATTTTAAACTTGGAAAAAGAGACACTTGATCCCAGATTTGGGATCACACAGCCACTCCACTGAATAGCAGGCTAGTGTTTGCTTTGCAATGCTTGCAGTTAGCCACTATTACTGATTCCTTCCAAACCCCTCATTGTTGAATTTACGATTTCCCACTTGCTGTATAATGTTTATGTCAATGGGCGATGAGCACCGATACTTTTTATCTATCATTTCAGTTAATTATTTTTCTTCATATGACAAGGATTAAAAAGGATTTGCCAGTAGATTGTCGACTTAATTTATGATGATGACTAATAGCTTTGAAAGTATGATGTTGACATGATCAGTCCAATCAAAGCTACTGTAGGTATAACGTGATTTGACATCATTTTATTTGTGGCCAATGACCTTGAGCCTTCTTGGATAGACACTTCTAATGTAACTCTATGGCAGCACCCAAGGGGCTTGAATTTTCGAGGTCTACCCTTAGACTTGGCGGTGATGTACTGCCCCCACGAGTGACAGAACACTGAGCTAATCATGGCGCAACTAGAAAACATTACCAACACCTACACTCCGTATTTTCCGCTGGCTGCCCCACCACCACAGAAAGCACTGAGCTAGGCTGAAACACTTGCATTTTGGAGGTGTCTTACTCAAGAAAGCAAAAAAGAGACCATGTTTGTATCCGGCTTTATTAGCTCAATTATTCTTATGATTTTTTACATTGTTTGCAAACTGATATGTGACATGTATTAATGCCAATATAACATGAAAAACACCTGCTCTGAATGTGAAAAAAGTCAAGGGGTGTGTATACTTTCTGAAGGAACTGTACAAGGTGCATTCTCACACACATGGGTTCATCGTCCACTTAAGTCTGCGGAGTGCTGTGTGGCTCAGTTGGTAGAGCATGGCACTTGCAACACCAGCGTTGTGGGTCCCAAGGGGGACCAGTATGAATGAAAATGTATGCACTCACTACTGTAAGTCCCTCTGGATAAGAGTGTCTGCTAAAATGAGTGAAAGACACGAGAGGGAAGTACACACTACGCAGTGAAACAATCGTAGAAATTGCATTTGAAATGGCTTTGACGAGCGATGGGTGGAACTATCTTCTTGCTGCTTTGGGATTTATTTACTGCTTGATCCAACCTGGCCTCTCGAGCCCTTTGAACTCCCCTTTGCCAATCCTATCAAGAGTACAAAGGGAGGGGGTAGTGTCTGAAAACTGAATGGATTTGTGCTTAACAAAACTCATGTCTGTACCATACTGTGAAGATTGATGCATTGTAATATGTTGATATGTTACATGAAGGCATCCACATCTTCACAAATATTGATTCCAATACAGATAACTGAATGACCAGAACCTGGCTTGTCCTTGAAACAGTCTCAACATACTTGCCTCAATGCCTCTCCAGTTTTCATCTCTAAATGTATTACCATATGGTACAATAGCTTACTTGTTGGCAATCATCCAGCTCATGTACAAGAAATAGGCTTCATGGCCAAGGGTGACCATGGGAGCAAGGCCTAGCTCTACTGTAGGCTAAAAATATATATATTAATAAAATAAGCCAATAGTTTTTGGTCTAATGAAGCAAAATAGTCATTATTAATTAAGGTAATAATTATTATAATTATCATTGTATCAATGTCAGTAGTATTAGTATTGAGATTGTGGAGACTCAAGATCGGCATCATTATCTTTTTCTTGAATAAAGGCCCAGTGCAGTCAAAAACATGATTTCCTGTGTTTTATATATATTTCCACACTATGAGATTGGAATAATACTGTGACATTGTGAAAAAGATGATAACGCCCTTTAAGTGTAAGAGCTAGTTTGAAAAGACGGTCTGAAATTTCAGCCTGTTTTGGCTGAGATGGAGTTTTGGCCTGACATCACCAGGCGATACATTTGTTAATTGACCAATCAGGAAGGGCATCCAAACCTCTTTGCCAATACGTTTTCAGTTTTCCCCTCCCCACTTAGACCACTCCCAGACAGTACGAGCATAATTCTTGCTAGCGAAATTAAAACAATCTCAGTAAGGTAATAATTGTTACCCAGAAATTATTTGATATTGAGATAAAAAGGGCTGCATTGGACCTTTAAAAAATAACTGACGCATCTCTCTCTCTCTGGAGTCGCCAGCGCTACTCTCGGATTGCCAGTGGAAACGCATTAGCGGATCTCTCCCTTGATTATAAGAAGCGGAGAGAGGGTGAGTAAGTGAAGAGAAGTGAAGTGAAGAGAAGAGTAGAGGGGAGTCGGAGCGCACTATGGCCTCTAAAGAGACCACCGCTGCAGTTTTCATTAACGTCAGCAGGGAAATTACAGGTAAACTCAAAACTGCTCTTTTAAAAATCTGTGTCAAACTCGATACATGCTGTAGCTGACAGACCGCGTTTATTTAGCAGAATGTAATTAGTACGCATGATACGCAGTTTATGGCTCTTATGAATTCGAATGGTTATTTTATTGAAAATGTCACTCTTTGGCATCTATTTGCGCTTGTGTGATCTTAAGCGTTTAGTGCCGCTGCCGCAGGTAAATGACATGCACTCATAGGGCAGGCTAATGGCGGTGTAAGCCTACTTCGGGAACGATAACCTGATACGATAAACAATCATACTGTAAACGGTTCATTCATCCCCATTTCGTTCAGCAGCGATTTGGTTTGTGTGCATTCCTGCAAATTATTGCCTGCGCTTTGTGGGTAAGGCCCTCGTGCGTGCGTCTGTGGGTGCTTTGAAGTAATGTGTGTGTCTGTGCGAATAAGCATTTTTGTGTGAAGCGTAAGTTTCTGCATTGAGGGGCTGGTCCTCTCCACTGATGAGCTAGTCTATAGTTCCCTGATGGTGTGCAGCGCTCAGCACAATACTGCTCATAACACACAGAGCGACAGGGAGAGTTATATTTATACACACTTATGACGAGCACAATCACATTAACATTGGTCACACATGCTAACACAATGGAATTGTCTGACACACACACATCGACTGACCCCATTGGTCTCACTGTTAATTATCGTGATGGCAAATGAATCCCTTGTTTGTTTCTGTCCCCCCTCCACCTGCATCTGTCTGTTTTAATGACCAGTCACAGCTAGAAGTACAGGGAGTGAGGAAGGAAGGGTTGTGTGTTGAGCAGGTCCATTAGACAATCAAGGCAGGGTTTTAACTCCTCTCCCATCTCTCTCTCCCATTCCCTACTTCGCTCTCTAATGGTGGTGCAGCATATGCTGTGTCCGGCCGTCTGTGGGAATGCCCAGTGTTAAAGGATTTAAGTGATTGGATTTTACTGAGATTAACGTTGATTACAGCTGCATTAACTCTGCTGGTCTTTTTCTGATCCTTCCTCATCTCTCCTTCTATCCCCATCCCCCACTTCTCTGCTTGTAAAGCTCTCGGGTTATGTGAGTATTGGGAAGACCCGGGTTCATGAATGTGATTGAATGTGACAAGTGAGAATGAAGAATATTGCTATCCAGTGGGAGACTGGGTCTATCCAGTGGGAGACTGGGTAGATTCTGACTGGGTTTGAGAAGGATGTGTGTGTTTGATTGCTTAGGGTTTCTTTTGGATATGACAGTTTTTGAAGTATTATGATGATATATCAACTATTTGATAAGACTTCTTTCATATTACATTTTGCTCTCTGACATGTCGCTCTGTCTTGTTGTCCCATACCTTGCCTCCACTATTCAGAATCATAACAGTTCCCTCCCTCGGGCTAAATATAAAATCAGTTTCGTGGTTTTGTTTCCTCTTGTTGTGTGACAAGGTGGTGGTGTGTTTGTAATGTTATGTATAAGAGTTTGTGAGAATAATTTACCTGCAGGATTGACTTTTCTTTGCCTTCTATCCACAGAGAGCATCAGGAGGCTCACTGATAAACAATCCATCAAATTTGTGCGAGCTGTGAAGCAGGACACCAAGAACGGCAGATCAGAGGACCGGATACTGGTGAGGCCCCTTCACAATCAAACTCTACTGGCAGAATTCTGTACTTTATACCTCAAGTCAATGCAGTGCATTTCAAACTTTCAATTACATTTCAATCCATTTTTAAAGCTAAATGTAAAAAATAATAATAATCTAAAAATGTTTGGGTCCACACACTTCCTAAAACCTCAATCACACTGACAGCGTCATTGCATTTTGGTTCACCAGAAGTAAATTCAGTTCCAATGGAACGCTGCGTTTGCATTGCAGCATTGCTTTGCAGGGGCAGTTGCAGTGTGTTCTGTGTGGTGAATACTTTGGACTTATCGAAGGTATGTGTCAAACTGTGTGCATAGAAGGCTTGACAGAAATGGTGACAGAAGGTTAATGTTGAACTTTTGTTGCACACATTCAAATGATTCTGCAAACTATTTTGTGCAATGTCGGTGTGATCAAGGCGTAAGGAGCCAACTGGACACCATGGGGTAATTGAGTCCATCTTTTCAACCTTTATTAAAGTGGCAGTGTGCCTCCAACGCCAGAGGTGTGTGTGCCCATGCCACTGGTTGTGTAGGTGTACTGAGAGGTGTCCCAGCAGCTTGTGCAAGCCAATACACACCGCTGCAATTGAGACTTCAATTAGTCTCCCGTATCAGTTACTAATGACACACACTGGGCAAAAGGGTGGTAAATGAGTGAAGAGGCTATGAGCTCATTTCCTTTGCCTGCTGAGTTTAACTGGTGCTGGAGAGAAGGCACACACGATTTGAGAATTTTCTGTCTTTGTCTCTGTTATTCTTGTTCTCCCCCAATTTCTCAACCCTTCACCCCCCTTCTCATTTGTGCAGTTCTTTCCTTTCTACCTCTATCTCACTAGCTGTCATTACCACTCCCCCCCCTCTATTTTTGTCTGACTAGTCTTTGTTTCCCTTTCTTCCCCTCTGTCCATCTCTATTACGCTCCCGTCACCCTTCCCCCTCTACTCTCTTGCTTTTCTCCTTCCCTCCTTTATTTGGCAGAACTCAATTAGGCCTTATGAGCATGTTAGTCTAAATGGGTTTTACTGATACAACTTCTCAAAATACTTACGACATGATGGCAAGTAAATACAGCAGAACCAGGCATAGACCTACATGTGTATTGTACATATGTAAAAGTTTGTTAATGGACAAAGCTTTTGGAACAAAGTGTACTGTATATTAAACACACACACAGGCATGCATGTAGGAAGCTGGTTGTTGAATATGTACTACAGAGTAGAGGTCGGCCGATTATGGTTTTTCAACGCTGATACCGATTATAGGAGGACCAAAAGGCCGATACCGATTAATCGGACAATTTTTATTTTATTTTTTTACATTTATTTGTAATAATAACAATTACAGCAATACTGAATGAACACTTATTTTAGCTTAATATAATACATCAATAAAATCAATTTAGCCTCAAGTAAATAATGAAACATGTTCAATTTGGTTTAAATAATTCAAAAACAAAGTCTTGTGAAAGTGCAATATGTGCCATGTAAGAAAGCTAACATTTCAGTTCCTTGCTCAGAACATGAGAACATATGAAAGCTGGTGGTTCCTTTTAACATGAGTCTTTGATATTCCCAGGTAAAAAGTTTTAGGTTGTAATTATTATAGGACTATTTCCCTCTACCATTTATTTCATTAACCTTTGACTATTGGATGTTCTTATAGTCACTTTAGTATTGCCAGTGTAACAATATAGCTTCCGTCCCTCTCCTCGCTCGAACCAGCAACACAATGACAACAGCCGCCATCGAAGCAGCGTTACCCATGCAGAGCAACTACTAGAAGGTTCAGAGTAAGTGACGTTTGAAACGCTATTAGCGCGCTCTAACTAGCTAGCCATTTCACTTCGGTTACACCAGCATCATCTCGGGAGTTGATAGGCTTGAAGTCATAAACAGCGCAATGCTTGACGCACAACGAAGAACTGCTGGCAAAACGCATGAAAAGTGCTGTTTGAATGAATGTTTACGCGCCTGCTTCTGCCTACCACCGCTCAGTCAGATACTTGTATACTCAGTCAGATTATATACAACGCAGGACACGCCAGATAATATCATCAACCATGTGTAGTTAACTAGTGATTAGGATTGTTTTTATAAAATAAGTTTAATGATAGCTAGCAACTTACCCTGGCTTACTGCATTCGCGTAACAGGCAGTCTCCTTGTGGAGTGCAATGAGAGCGAGAGAGAGGCAGGTCGTTATTGCGTTGGACTAGTTAACTGTAAGGTTGCAAGATTGGGTCCCCCGAGCTGACAAGGTGAAAATCTGTCATTCTGCCCCGAACGAGGCAGTTAACCCACCGTTCCTAGGCCGTCATTGAAAGTAAGAATGTGTTCTTAACTGACTTGCCTAGTTAAATAAAGGTATAAACAAATTTTAAAAATTGGCAAATCTGCCCCCAAAAATACTAATTTCTGATTGATATGAAAACTTGAAATCGGACCTAATTAACCGGCCATTCCGATTAATCTGTCGACCTCTACTACAGAGAATCTACTGTTTGTCCCTCCATCCAGTCTTTCTCACTGTTTCTTTCTAGTTATGCCCTTTCTCTCTCTGGGGCCGTGCTGGCATCCAGCTGTCTGTGTGTACTGTACCAGCCGTCATGCTGTGCCACACACAACCATTCTCACCCTCCTAGTGCGTTTCATTCAGACAGACACATGGTATGCTCAGCAAGACATCCTTACTGTGTCAAAGGCAATGTTACAAAGAGTACCAACATGCTCCCAGACACACAACACACCCTGTCATGCACATACAAACTGGAACATACACCCAGAGGGAACAAAACATCTTCAAAGACCGAGGGGAGGGGTGATGGGAGTCGAGGGGGGGCACCAGGAGAAAAGGGGTGATGAGAGGAGAGGGAGAAGTCTGATGTTTTGCTGCCTTTTTGTCGCCCCGTTGGCGTCCATTAGTTATCTTTATCTGTCGCTCCATTTCACCCTCCATTGGTTCCCCGCTCCCTCTATCCACACTAATAATGGCCCTAGTTCTGGGCTGTGATTGCTAGTGTGACACCCCAAACGCATTGGGATGTTTTGGCTCCACCTAGATTTCCACATTCCTTTTCAGTCGTCATCATGAGATTAGATGTCTCTTCTCCTGTAGCTACCAAGAGGGATCTGTCCACTTCCATGAGAGATTAGGCTACATGTAGAGAAATTCAACTGCAGGAGCGAAAGATGACTGTTTCTCTTAAACACAGCAGAATACCATGCTTCGATATGTATTAGCACATCCTAACGAATTGGCAGATTCACATCATTGTTTGAGTACCTGTTGAGGTATGCCGTAATGGCTCAATGTCTCTAGACGGCAGGCATCTAATGGTGGTATGATTGATCTGATGATAGATGTCTTATTACAGGGATATGACTCTGTCTATGGAGAGAGATGTATTGGTCTCTGTACCCGTTGGGAAGGCATATGTATTGTGACTGTTGACCTTCTCTCTGTTCTCCCATAGGGTACAGCTTGCTAAGTTTTGAGTGCTCTTATCTGGAGGGCTTCTGTTCTGACAGCGGCCACATCCTTTTTCTCCTCCTCCTCTCTCCCCCTCTACTCTCCCATAGCCCTTTGAGGTTCCACAGGGCTCAGTTGCACGTTTCTTTGATTTAGAGTTGTGCAGCCTTTTGTGTGAGCAAAATCTGCACCAAGATGTGTTTTTATTTTTTTAAGCTGTGCATTTTCTCCCTCATTTGCCGCCTCTATTTATCTCTCTCTCTCCGTCTTATTTAAAGGCTGCTTATAGAGCAGGACCTGGGGCAAGTGCGGCCTCACTCTGTCAGGCTCTTTGCCATGGAAGATGGAAGGTTTTGTCCTTTTTTGATGCTGGGTTCACCTGGGTGAAAGCAGAATGTCTCTTAAGGACGTGCACACACAATCCTCAAGTTGTCTTCGGCAGAGCCAGAGAGATGGGATCCCAGATCAGTGGCCAGAACTCCCACACTCCGTGACTTCTCAGTCTCCCGGAGGCAGAGTTGTGACGCGTTGCTGCTCAGAGACGGCTTTTGAATGGCAGGTTCCGTTTTGAAGTGCCGGCCCAAAGCTTAATGGCTTATGATTAACATAAGCCAGCCCCCTCCTTCCCTCCCAGCCCTGCTCCCTCCACACATACCCACACGGGCTCTGCCTGGCTCTTTGAACTGAGAGCTCTTGACTTTGTGCAATTATTGCTGGAAGGGCACCTCTGTAGCCCCCATCACTTTAAAATTCTCCCTGTATGTCTCAGACAGCCAGGTTATAGCTAGATCCTTAATTTAAACGAGAACAAAGTCATTGCCTTGACTCAGTTTTGGTTAAAAGCTGAGGGATGGGCCTGGAGAAGACTAACTCATTCCTCAAAAAATATAGTTTTAACCACCTTGTGAGGCTATACAGTTTGTTTACATTGTTCACTAACTTTTAGAAGCTTATTGTGAGTTCTGATGGGGTACGACAGTTGAACTAAGCTCATGAGGCATTTTATAAGCAGTGTTAGGGAAGCTACTCTGAAAAGTTTACCAAGCAACCAATTACTTCTCAATGGAAGACGCTAAGCTACACTCGGCCCAGACGGCATCCCTAGCCGCGTCCTCAGCATGTGCAGACCAGCTGACTGGAGTGTTTACGGACATATTCAATCAATCCCTATCCCAGTCTGCTGACCCCACATGCTTAAAGATGTCCACCATTGTTCCTGTACCCAAGAAAGCAAAGGTAACTAGACTAAATGACTATCACCATGTAGCACTCACTTCTGTCATCATGAAGTGCTTTTGAGAGACTAGTCAAGGATCACATCACCTCTACCTTACCTGACACCCTAGACCCACTTCAATTTGCTTACCGCCCCAATAGATCCACAGACGATGCCATCGCACTGCCTTATCCCATCTGGACAAGGGGAATACCTATGTAAGAATGCTATTCATTGACTATAGCTCAGCATTCAACACCATAGTACCCTCCAAGTTCATCAATAAGCTTGGGGCTCTGCGTCTCAACCCCGCCCTGTGCAACTGGGTCCTGAATGTCCTGACGGGCTGACCACAGGTGGTGAAGGTAGGAAACAACACCTCCACTTCGCTGATCCCTAACACAGGGGCCCCACAAGGGTGCATGCTCAGCCCTCTCCTGTACTCCCTGTTCACCCATGACTACATGACCATGCACACCTCCAACTCAATCAAGTTTGCAGATGCCATAACAGTAGTAGGCCTGATTACCAACAATGACAAGAGAGCCTACAAGGAGGAGGTGAGGGCCCTGTGAGTGTGGTACCAGGAAAATAACCTCTCACTCAACATCAACAAAATGAAGGCGATGATTGTGGACTTCAGGAAACCGCAGAGGGAGCACCCTCCTATCCACATCGACAGGACCACAGTGGAGAAGGTGGAAAGCTCCAATTTCCTCGGCGTACACATTTCTGACAGACTGAAATGGTCCACCCACACAGACAGTGTGGTGAAGAAGGTGCAACCGCGCCTCTTCAACATCGGGGCGCTGAAGAAATTTGGCTTGGCATCTAAAACCCTCAAACTTTTACAGATGCACAATTGAGAGCATCCTGTCGGGCTGTATCGTCGCCTGGTATGGCAACTGCGCCGCACCGCTACTACAGGGCTCTTCCGAGGATGGTGCGATCTGCCCAATGCATCATCAGGGGCAAACTACCTGCCCTCCAGGACACCTACACCACCCGATGTCACAGGCCAAAAAGATCATCAAGGACAACAACCACCTGAGCCACTACCTGTTCACCCCGCTATCATCCAGAAGACGAGGTCAGTACAGGTGCATCAAAGCTGGGACAGAAGCTATTTTTCTGTCTCAAAGCCATCAGACTGTTAAACAGCCGTCACTAACATTGAGTGGCTGCTGCCAACATACTGACTCAAATCTCTAGCCACTTTAATAGTAAAACATTGGATGTAATAAATGTGTCACTTTAAACAATGGCACTTTATACAATGTTTACATACCCTAAACTACTCATCTCATATGTGTATATACTGTACTCTATACCATCTACTGCATCTTGCCTATGCCGTTCGACCATCGCTCATCCATTTATATTTTTATGTACATATTCTTATTCATTCCTTTACACTTGTATGTATAAATTAGTTGTTGTGAAATTGTTAGATTACTTGTTAGCTATTAGTGCTTCTAGTTCTGACGATGCAGAAGCATTTCGCTACACTCGCATTAACATCTGCTAACCATGTGTATGTGACAAATAAAAATTGATTTGAGAATGCAATTGCTGAATTTATGTAGACATTCTAAAGTGTTTTGATAACTTTCAAATGTATTAACAGGTCCATGTAGAATAAACAACCATTTACATAATACCATAGAAGTAGTGTTCTCCTAATATAATAATGTGCACCTTTCATTGTCATTCCCAGATTCAGATACTGAGCCTATCGGCGTTTTGTCTGGTGGTAGTAAGGCTACCTTGACAAACATGACAGTGGTCCTACCTTCCTGTATGCAACAGGGGACTCCTGATCCTGGTGCAGAATACACAGGGTTTCTCCCTCCCCACATACTGATACCATTAGATTCAATCATGTAAACAAAAAAAAGACAACACATGGAAAAGTTGTGTAACATTTGAATGTCGACTGCCAGGTATCTTTCCATTGAGAAACATCTGTATCAAGTCAGTCTGGACTTCATCACATCCTCTTGCAAGGCTCCAAACATGTTTCTGTGAGCACATCTACACAGTCACTGTTCTGTTACGAATGGCAGTTAGGGATCTGACACTCAAACCTATATTGTGTGTGTGTATATAAATCTCTTGAAGAATTTGAACAGGTCGGATCAAACCTACCCAAGTGATGGTCTACCCATCAAATGACCCAGGCTGCCGTCTGGCAAAAGCATCTCCCGTCAATCTGTAGAAATAAGCAGTTGAGGTAGAGTTCATCAGTGAAAAAAGGGTGTTGCTATTACTAGACAGCTGTACTATATTAGTAGTGATCCCCTCATTGTGTCTGAGTGCCTGGTCTCTCTGCATCTGTGAACACACACACATACAGTCACCGTTCTATTACCAAGGGCAGTTAGGGATAGGTGATATCTTACATATACAGTGCCTTCAGAAAGTGTTCACATCCCTTGACTTTTTCCAAATGTTGTGATATAAATGGATAAAATAAATTCAGTTGCCTATACACTAACCCATTATGTCAAAGTGAAATATGTTTGTTTTTTACAAATTAATAAATGAAAAGCTGAAATGTCTTGAGTCAATAAGTATTCAGTCCCTTTTTTATGGCAAGCCTAAATCAATTCAGGAAGTAAAAATGTGCAAGGACTCCCTCTGTGTTTAACATGATTTGTGAATGACTACCTAAATTCTGTACCCCACACATAAAATTAATTATCTGTAAGGTCCCTCAGTCGAGCAGTATATTTCAACCACAAAGACCAGGGAGGTTTTCCAATGACTTGCGAAGAAGGGCAACTAATGGTAGATAAAAATAAAATAGCAAACATTGAATATCCCTTTGAGCATGGTGAAGTTATTAATTGCACTTTGGATGGTGTATCTATACACCTAGTCACTACAAAGATACAGGCGTCCTGCCTAACTCTGTTACCAGAGAGGAAGGAAACCGCTCAGGGAATTCACCATGAGGCCAATGGTGACTTTAAAACAGTTAGTTTAATGGCTGTGATAAACTGATGGATCAACATTAGTTACTCCACGATACTAACATAATTAACATAGTGAAAAGTACCCCCTGTATATAGCCTCGTTACTGTTATTTTATTGTTGCTCTTTATTTTTATAGTTTATGGTTTTACTTCAGTTTATTTAGTAAATACTTAACCAACAATGCAGTTAAGAAAAAAAATAAGTTAAGGGCTTGTAAGTAAGCATTTCACTGTAAGGACTACACCTGTTTTGTATTCGGAGCATGTGACAAAATGTGATTTGATTTGTATTGAGGTAGGCTAGTTAGAGTAGCTTGCTAGCTAACTTTAGCTATGCTAGCGATGGTAATGATGGTCAAAATATACATGGTCTAGCTACTGGTATACTCACCACCACTGGGGACCAATGCACTCCAACCACCTATTTCACATATGGTCCTTCGGCAGGGCATGCAAACCAGTTGGCTGGCTTTTCAGTCTAAAACGGCCATGCTCCTTTGACCACGTTGGGACAATTAAACAACGGAACCCCATTCAATGAAGAGAAGCGGAGGGGTGATTTGCACGTGGAGTTTTTCAAAATGGGGTATGATTTGTTGACAATTGTAATTCATACCCATCCTTAATTTACTCGTTGTGACGCACTGAGGTTCCAAACTCTGCTTTAGACAAAACTGACTTTATGACCAAAATTATCTTATTTACACTTTGCAGTATTTTGACACTAGAATAAATGATTCTGACTCATATTGATGCCAAAAACAGTTTTTCCAAAGGGAATAGTTGTTTTTTAGGGGAAGTTGCTCTTTAAGAAAATATAGTTTACTTAAGTCTATTGACACACCCGTGTGTCAATCTAAGTAACATAATAAAAAAATCACCATCAAAATCTGTCAGTTTAATTTTTTTTTGTATGGGCTTTGTCTCAATCCACCCCATCCGACTATGTTGGCCTTCTGATGGAACGTGGCCAAACTACAGCGGTGTTTGTCAGGCCATGAGACATCCCGAAAAATGTAGCGTCCCAACTGTTTGGCCTGCAAGCTGTTATGAGCATTCTATGGAAAGGAGACACTCACGGGCACGATTGTGTTTTCTGTTTTGCTCTACAACCCCCACAAGTTTAAAGGTAACCAATACAATCAAACGGATGACTGAAAACTCCTGGCTGTCCCCAGTCCACCTGGTTGTGCTGCTGCTCCAGTTTCAACTGTTCTGCCTGTGGCTATGGAACCCTGACCTGTTCACCGGATGTGCTACCTTGTCCTGGACATGCTGTTTTGACTCTCCCTCTCTCTCACTTATTTACATACATATACACGCACACCTGCTCTCTCAAACTCTGAATGCTTGACGATGAAAGCCAACTGACATTTACTCCTGAGGTGCTGACCTGTTGCACCCTCTACAACCACTGATTATTATTTGACCCTGCTGGTCATCGTTGAACGTTTGAACATCTTGAAGAACGATCAGGCCTTGCACTCTTTATCATCTCCACCTGGCACAGCCATATGATGACTGGCCACCCATCACAGCCTGGTTCCTCTCTAGACTTCTTCCTAGGTTCCTGCCTTTTCTGGGGAGTTTTTACCAGCCACTGTGCTTCTACATCTGCATTGCTTGCTGTTTGGGGTTTTTGGCTGGGTTTCTGTAAGCACTTCGTGACATCTGCTGATGTATAAAGGGCTTTATAAATATATTTGAAAGAACCGTTCACTCTGGAGTCGGATGTTAACAGTGTGTAAGCTTGTTTCAAGTGAAAACTAGGCTGGTCTGATGCCAAAAATAGAAAGAAAGTTCTTGTCTACTTCACCCATATTTTCAAATCAAATCAAATGGTATTTGTCATACTGAATAGAACAGGTGTAGTAGACCTTACAGTGAAATGCTGAATAGAACAGGTGTAGTAGACCTTACAGTGAAATGCTGAATAGAACAGGTGTAGTAGACCTTACAGTGAAATGCTGAATAGAACAGGTGTAGTAGACCTTACAGTGAAATGCTGAATACAACAGGTGTAGTAGACCTTACAGTGAAATGCTGAATAGAACAGGTGTAGTAGACCTTACAGTGAAATGCTGAATAGAACAGGTGTAGTAGACCTTACAGTGAAATGCTGAATACAACAGGTGTAGTAGACCTTACAGTGAAATGCTGAATAGAACAGGTGTAGTAGACCTTACAGTGAAATGCTGAATACAACAGGTGTAGTAGACCTTACAGTGGAATGCTGAATACAACAGGTGTAGTAGACCTTACAGTGAAATGCTGAATAGAACAGGTGTAGTAGACCTTACAGTGAAATGCTGAATAGAACAGGTGTAGTAGACCTTACAGTGAAATGCTGAATACAACAGGTGTAGTAGACCTTACAGTGAAATGCTGAATACAACAGGTGTAGTAGACCTTACAGTGAAATGCTGAATAGAACAGGTGTAGTAGACCTTACAGTGAAATGCTGAATAGAACAGGTGTAGTAGACCTTACAGTGAAATGCTGAATAGAACAGGTGTAGTAGACCTTACAGTGAAATGCTGAATAGAACAGGTGTAGTAGACCTTACAGTGAAATGCTTACTTACAAACCCTTAACCAACAATGCAGTTAAGAAAAATAAGTCTTAAAGTATTTACTAAAATAAACTGAAGTAGTTTCCGTAATAGTCTAAAAACACTACCATTAATGTAATTTAGTTAAACTACTACCAAGCTACTGCAAAATGTAGTTAAATTACTAGTTCAACTACATGTAGTTTAAGGTGTAATATGCAGAAATCGCTCTGCCATTTCCTGGTTGCAAAAATTCTAACAGTTCGCCTAATTTCAGTATACAGTAGGTGACAAAACAAGCAGAGCAGAGAATCATTGTACCATCTAAACCACTGTGCAATATCTTTTCAATAACCAAAAATATTGTCTTTTCAGCTGATTGAAGCTGGTATACAAAACTGAAACTAAAAGACATTAAAACCAAACTTAAGAATGGGAAGCATAGAAATAGCGCACACAGAACAGATCTACCACTTCTTAGTCTTGCTTTCAATTAGAATGACAGATCTTTCTGTGTGAATTTGGTCGGGTCGCTCAAAAAGTGACACATTGCAGCACAAAAATTATATTAATAATACAGTGAATTTATAACGCATTTTTCACTGAAAAACGATCTCAATGCTACAGTGAGTACATTAAAATAAATGAAAACAAGATGTAGACAAAGGAAACAACTAGTCAGGGCTACTGACACATAACAAGCTGACGCTCCAAGGGACAAGGACAACAAGGAACACCGCTATAACAGGCTTTTTATGCCATTTTTAAAGGAGCCTAGGGTCTGTGGTGCATTCAGGTCAAGCAGAAAGCCTGATCCCCCATGGAGCAAAGCTTGGTCCTGGGGGCATGGAGGAGCAGGCTATTGCTCAATCTGAGGTTGTGGGTGGGGAATGGGTGCACTGAAATGGATGCACTGGAATGTCAGCAGGATGGTTTTGAACTCGATTCTGAGATGGGGAACCAGTGCAGAAATGCCAGGAGGGGGGTGATTTCTTGATGTTTACACACTCTTATCAGGAGGCGACAGGTACCCTACCTTGTAACTGAAAGGTTGTTTGTTCAAATCCCTGAGCCGACATGGTGAAAAATCTGTCGTTGTGTCCTTGAGCAAGGCACTTAACCCAGATTGTTCCTCTAAGTCACTCTAGATAAGAGTGTTTGCTAAAATACTGTAGTGAACAAATGTAATCAGGATCAGGACCTGGCAGCGCCGTTTTGAATGTAATGGATCTTCTGGAGACTCCTGCCAGGGATCCTGGTGAGGATGGCATTGAAGTAGTCCAGCCTTGAGGAGACCAAGGCATACAAAACATATTTTGTGACTATATCAACAATGAACGAATACCAAAACAGTTTTTGGGTAGAATTTTCCTTTTACGGTGAAAGAATGACGCTTTGCACAGATGTTTGATGTGATCAACGAAGGTCAGAGAGGAGTTCAGTTTAACGCCCAGATTAGAGATTGTAGATGATAAAGGGATGTTCTACCCTGCAATGGTGAGGTGGGTTATGGGTGACTGCTGGACCTGGAAAGGGGTGCCAACCGCACTTATCCAGCTCGGTTAAAGTCCTCTCCTCTGGGCTATTAGGATTCTGATTGGTCATATCAGAGCAGCTAGGAAAATCCTCTATATGTCTGAGAGGACTGATAAGATTTCACAGGCAGTAGGGCAAAGTTATCTTTTCCCTCTCTCCAAGGTTGTGATTGGACAGTTGTTTCCTAAAGTCTGCTCTGACCGCTGTCTCTGATTAGGTCCACTAAACTAGATTTTCACTTCGGCATACCTTGAAAGTACGAAACAAATGAGTTGTTCATTCGGCGTATGGTGTGGGGGATCCGAAATCAAGTGCAAATTCCACACACCTGGGTCAGAAAATGGCAATCCTGCTTTTTGAATAATGTACACAGAATCAGAAGTGACTATTCCATCCCAAGCCTTAGTGGATAGGTCACAACAGATGGCCTTCTATTGGCAGTCATTCATAAAGTCTTGTTGGAACATGCTTTTTTACAATTGTTTTTGTATTTCTCCAATGCTCATATTACATTCTAATCAATGTTCCCTCATTTTGGGGGGCACTGTATTGTGAGCGGTAACTTGAACATTGTGAGAATTTACTGTGAACACAGTTTTAGACAGTAGCCAATAGGTTATTGTGGCTATTGGAGCATAATGTAGGCCTACCAACATAACCAATGGAGCAAATCACATAACATTTTCACGTGAAATAGCTTTTGATTTCTATCATATTACCTACAGTAGCCTATATGTGGTGTTCAATGCAGGCCTACATTGCATGAGACTTTTAAAAACGTTTTTACGTTATGAAGGGCTTGACATTAATTATTGTTTTACTTGGTCTGTAACACTATGGGCCAAATAAGTTCATGTAAATTGTATTGTGTTGTATGATGCAAGAAACCACTTGACAAAATAAAATTCATTTTTACCATACAGAGAATTACACATTGTAGGCAACCCCTCCGCCTATTGGCTTATTTGCATATTCAAGTCTGTCTCAAAATACAACATTGCCCCTTTAATTAAGACAAGCTTTTTACCTGACTGGCTTTTCAAAGACAGCTTGAAATGTAGCCTACAAGTTTTGTGCTCTTGTAGGAAGCAGGTTCTCCCCATTGCTGTCCTATACTTAAATATAACTGGGCTAATAGCTCACAAAGAATATCAACAAATGTGCACACGCGCTACTCTGCGCTCTGATCTACACTGATTTGAAAAGCGCATTCACTTGAAAAAGCAATCTATATAGTGCAAAGTAATGGGTCGAACTCAGTGAAGTTCTCGAGTCTCTGGAATGCCATTTCTTCTGCGCCGCAGTATTGAAGGAAGTGCGCATCCTCACACGTCCGCAGCTTAGAGGGAACATTGAATTTTATACCCAAAATGTTTACCCTGATCTTGATTGACATATATTTTCTAAACAAACACCAAAACCAATCCATTGATTTGTTTTAATAATGATATCTCAATAGATGTTGAATGATATGTGAGCAGGCGAAATCCATGGCGGGCTGTGTTCAACCTCCCAGTCAATCAAATCAAAGCCCACCATAAGGCCTACATTATTGATGCCCATGTTTATGCGCTGATCTTTTGTGTCTGACAAAGGCTTTGATGAGAGATCTGCATCTCTGTCTCTTTTTCTCCCCCGGTCCCTCTCCCGCTGAGCGGTTCAGTCATCATCACAGTGTTCTCTCCTCCTCCGCTGTTCTCTGATCAGGTTTATATAACTGAGTTTTCCACACTTGTCAGAGCATTCTGACATGAGTAACAATCTCTGTAATAAGGGCTCTCAGAAGGACTTGTTTCAAAGGGGTTTGGTGAGGCTGCCTGTCTCTCCTCTGACAGACCTCTGGGTCTGCTTCCTGGCTGCCTGGCCGTCTCATCAGATACAACTTGATCCACTGCCAACGTGCTAACTTAGCTAAGAATAGGGTGAAGAGATGCTCAATCTGAGGACTTTATTAATGGGAAATCTGGTGCCGCCATCTCTCTCTCTCTTTCACCCTCCCTCTCCCTTTCTCTTCTCCTCTCTCTTTACGTCGCGCGGTGGGGTTCCATTAACGATTCAGCACAGAGAGGCCTTGAGGAATTGAAAGCGACAGAGCAGAAAAAGAATTGAAATCTCCTAGCGAATAAGAAAGGGGAGTGAGCGGGGGTCGGCGGGGCCAGGGAGGGAGGGAGGGAGGGAGGGCACAATACACAGAAAGGTGACTGGTGAGATGGGAAGATTAAGAGGATAGTCCGATGGAATACTGAACATATTTCCATGGTGATGGAGAAGTAAATGGAGGGATGGTAGGGGGCAAGAGAGGAGAGGTGTTAAAGAAAATGAGAACCGACTGGAATTGGGTTTAAACCTGGGAAGGAGAGAGCAAAGAAGTATAGATTTAGGGATGTAGGGAGTGATGCAGGGTGTGTGTAATAAAGGCGTGGATGGAGTATGCTAATTTGTAGTTTGAAGTATGAATGAAATAAATTACTTCTGCAGACGGAACTTTGAATATATGCACACTTTCACTCCCGCCAACCACTAAGTGATGATTTGATTTGATAATCCCCTGCTCTGGATGAAATGGACTCTTTCGCCTTTTTCTCCTGTTTCCCCCTATGTCTCCTCAACTCCCTACTCCTAAATCAATTCAAGCTATGACACATTGACAGTAAAATCTTAACTATGTTAAGTAATGAAATGTCACCATCACAATGTTTTTAAAAATAACCCTAGGAAGTAATGTCTAGACATGACAGAGTAGTGTGATGTTTGAATGATCAGACAATGATTGGTCCTCTTTATTGGTGTTAATGCTTTATTTGTTGCGATGTTTTATTTCTATTTCTTTCCGGCTGACAGCTAAATACATCTTGTTTTCTTTTCAGGTTCTGGCAACATGGCGACTCTTTCTATTTGCTGTCAAAGTCCCCTCCAAGGTATTTCACCATTTTACTTTTAATAGACTAATAGTGTTTTTTTATGTATAATGAGTATGATGATGCTTGTGAGGATGATGCTGTTTGTGTGGAAGATTATCAAAATAATATGTCAGTAAAGGGAATTTGGTCATATTGATCACTATAATAACTATCAATCGGATTTCAGATGGAGGTTACTTTCAACTTCCTGGAGATTCGGGCAATGAACACTTATCCAGATCATCAGGTGAGAAACTATTGTATTCCCTAAACCAACTATCTGCCTCATTGCACTTTTTCCATAAATACTGTATTTGTTTATCAAAACTCTTCAAAGGTTTCAGTCACAACTATATTCCCAAGGTTGTTTGTTAATCAGGATTTAAAAAATTCAGCTATGCTGATTTTTGTCTTCTGAAATGATCATTTCCTTTACTCTGCTTAAGTGTCTGGTCACTGAAGTCTCATCTCAATGATGTCAACTCCTCCTTTCAGGTTGTAATAGACACAGACAAGTCAACCCACTCCTTGAGACTGCAGTCACAAGACCACCTTGATCATATGATGAACCATGTCAACTATGCCCTCTCAAGAATATTCAACAACTCTATGTATGCGTAAGTCTAGCTTGTTTTATTTTATTACTCATAGCAAGGGCCAAGAGTTTTTCTGCACCATGTGACCTGAAAAGAAGAAACGCTGGGTTGTTAGATTCTAAATGAACAGAGTAAAACTCACAGACGACTAGTAAAGCTCAAACTAAGTTTATTCACCAACTGGGTCACACAGCTGCATAAGACAAAAACATATTTACACAAACACATCTATACCTTCCTCCTATGCTGAGTCTCCTCCTTGCACATCTGGACAGCCAATACATATGTTGCTAGACAGGACTTTAGTGATGCCTGTTCTTTCTCACTTCATCTGACCTGACCTCAAACCAAATTCTTCACCCCTCCCCAACTCACGGCTGTCCTACCTTACCTGTTGACTGAAACCAGACTGGGGCTCTTCTCCTCTCCATAGGATACTTGAGATTTAACAATAACATGTTCGGATAGAATGTACTTTCTGCACTCGGTAGATTTCCATACCCTCAGTTCTAATATGGTAACATGAATAAGGATATTTCATATTTCAAGTTTAGAAGTTAGTACCCAACAGGGTCCTACTTATGACTTACTATCCCCTAGTACTACCGACCTTGCTATGTTGTCTGTAAGAAGAGTGACCTCTGTAAACCAATGTGAATAGTTACGGTATGGAATACAGATGTTAAAGACTACAAACAAAATACAGATTGGAAAAGAGTCTGCCCCAGTGTGAAGACCTTCTGGTCACAGGTTGCCAGGTCTGTGTCGAGCATAGTTGGTGCTGCCATTCTCCATCTCTACATTATATTATTGTTGAATGATGACTCTTCACTGACTCTCACAGTACCTCAGAAACGAGTATGGTTGTCTGGACTGACTGCGACAAAAATAGTATTAGTGACCAGATGGAAGCTACAAAACTTCCTTGACATTCTTTCAATAGAGCCCTCTATAGCTTGTGTGATTGAATTTATAAATTGTATTTTGAATATCAGTATAGAATATCGATGTACTCTATGCAGGCTGATTCTATTCATGTGTGCCCTGGTCCCACAAACAATTATATAAACATAAGATGAGTTACCCATGATGTTTTGTTTTATACATAGATATTTCCACAACTTGAGCCCGAGGTGTGGAGAGAGGGAGGAATAGGAATGGGTTGTACCTGCTGAGATTGGGAGAGGGGAGATGGGACAGTTAGGACAATTAAGGCTTATTTTATTTTCCTACTGTTTTTAGTTTCTTTATGTATGTACTTCTTGAATACTATTGCCTGTGTGTGTTCTGAACCCCTCAAAAATTTTTTTTGTAACAATACAAAGTTGGTCACAAAAAGGGATTGGCTGTGTTCTGGGTATTGACCTCTGAGAGGCTCATCCACAGCACAGTATATCATCTTCCAAAATTGCTGTTTTCCAGCAGGTCAGATCATTTAACAGGATCCAGAGAAACTGTAGTTAAAGGAGCTAGAGTAAGTTAAAGTAATGGATTCAAGGTTAGTTAGGGTTATTGAACTAAGGAGGATTAGGGTCAGAGATAACACCAGACAATAGGGTTGGATCTACTATACAACGTGGTTAAGGATACTGTGCATTTAATGTAGTAGTACAGTCACTTCACAAACATGCGTAATAAGTACTATATCCATATTTTCACTGACTGAGTTAATATCTTTCTTTTTCTTCTCTCCCTCAACTCTCTCTCTCTTTCAGTCCGGCCATCTGTCGAACAGAGGGGGACGTCTCTGATGGAGTCCAAAAGTTTTCACCAAACTCTGAATCATCTGTAGAGACTCAGAAAACCTGTGGTGAGCCGCCTACTCAGTCAATCAGTCATCACTCAGAGTCAGTCACTCACTCACTCACTCACTCACTCACTCACTCACTCACTCACTCACTCACTCACTCACTCACTCACTCAATCTGTTCAGTCAGTGACACTTTTTAAATTCACCTGGAGCATAATTGTATTCATTAATTAATGAATGAATCTATGACTGTATCTGATCAGTTATGATTTTAATCTATTTTAACTGAAGTTCTTTCATGATGTTGTCTTTAATCTCACCTCAATATTTACTCCCCCCTCTAGTTCTGTTTCTCTTTCATCTCTTGCCCCTTCTCCTTTTCCTCTCCTCACTTTCGGTCTCTCAGGCGGTTTCTCTGAGACCTACGCTGCTCTGTGTGACTATAATGGCATCGGCTGTAAAGAGGAAGTGCAGTGGGTAAGAATACCACTCTGTGGGCCTCCCAAGTGGCGCGGTGTTCTAAGGCATTGCAGTGTTGCGGCGTCACTATAGCCTTGGGTTCGATCCCAGGCTGTGTCACAACCGGAAGTGACTGGGAGTCTCATATGGCGGCGCACAATTGGCCCAGCATCGTCCGGGTTTGGGGAGGGTTTGGCCGGGGGGGCTTTGCTTGTTTCATCGCGCTCTAGTGACTCCTTGTGGTGGGCCGGGCGCCTGCAGGCTGACTTCGGTCGTCAGTTGAACAGCGATTCATCTGACACATTGGTGCAGCTGGCTTCCGGCTTACAGTAAGCAAGCAGGTGTTAAGAAGCGCGGCTTGCAGCGATGAGACAAGATCGTAATCATGAAATTGGGGGGAAAAAGGGGGAACATTTTGAAGAAAAAAAAAGAAAAATAGAATACCACTCTGTACCACATCCACAATACATCCACCAGATGTAGTACTCAATTAACCTCTCTGGGATATGTGGGCTAGCGTCCCACCTGGCCAAAAGCCAGAGAAAATGCAGAGCGCCAAATTCAAATAAATTACTATAAAAATCAACCTTTCATGAAATCACACATGTAAGATACCAAAGTAAAGCTACACGTGTTGTGAATCCAGCCAACATGTCAGATTTCAAAAAGGCTTTTCGGCGAAAGCAAACGATTATATTATCTGAGGATAGGACCTCCATCAACAAAAGAGAGAAAACATATTTCAACCCTGCAGGTGAGACACAAAACGCAGAAATAAAAGTATAAATCATGCCTTACCTTTGATGAGCTTCTTCTGTTGGCACTCCAATATGTCCCATAAACATCACAAATGGTCCTTTTGTTCGATTAATTCCGTCGATATATATCCAAAATGTCCATTTATTTGGCGCGTTTGATCCAGAAAAACACCGGTTCCAACTTGCGCAACGTGACTACAAAATATCTCAAATGTTACCTGTAAACTTTGCCAAAATTACTTTTGTAATACCACTTTAGGTATTTTTTAATGTAAATAATCGATAAAATTGAAGACAGGATGGTCTGTGTTCATTACAGGAAGAAAACAAACTGACGCTACCTTCCTGGTCACGCGCCTCTAACAAACAGTACACTTGAAGTGACCTTCGTTTTGAACAGGGCTACTTCTTAATTACACAAAGGAAAAACCTCAACCAATTTCTGAAGACTGGTGACATCCAGTGGAAGCGGTAGGAACTGCAAGAAGGACCTTTAGAAATCTAGATTCCCAATGAAATCCCATTGAAAATAGTTTTTTTCCTCAGGGTTTCTCCTGCTACATAAGTTCTGTTATACTCACAGACATGATTCAAACAGTTTTAGAAACTTCAGAGTGTTTTCTATCCAAATCTACTAATGATATGCATATCTTATCTTCTGGGGATGAGTAGCAGGCAGTTGAATTTGGGCATGCGTTTCATCCGGACGTGAAAATACTGCCCCCTGTCACCAAGAAGTTAATGGAGTTGTATTATGGTGTCGCTGGCATCATCATACAGCATTTGTAACCTGCTTCTCTCTCTCTCGCTCAGGATGTGGACACCATCTATCACTCTCAAGACAACAGGGAGTTCAACCTGTTGGACTTCAGCCACCTGGACAGCAGGTACACCACTTGTTCTGTTCTGTAACCCTGGACAGCAGGTACACCACCTGTTCTGTAACCCGGGATAGCAGGTACACCACCTGTAATGTTCTGTAACCCTGGACAGCAGGTACACCACCTGTAATGTTCTGTAACCCTGGACAGCAGCTACACCACCTGTTCTATAACCCTAACCCTGGACAGCAGGTACACCACCTGTTCTGTAACCCGGGATAGCAGGTACACCACCTGTAATGTTCTGCAACCCTGGACAGCAGGTACACCACCTGTAAGGTTCTGTAACCCTGGACATCAGGTACACCACCTGTAAGGTTCTGTAACCCTGGACAGCAGGTACACCACCTGTTCTGTTCTAACATCAGGTAACTGACGCAAGCAATAAAATTACATTTAAAAAACTCTTTTTTTAAACTTATGGAACAGCGGGGACTGTGAAGCAACACACACACACACACACACACACATACATACACGATAACATACGCACTATACATACACATGGATTTATTACTGTAGATATGTGGTAGTGGTGGAGTAGGGGCCTGAGGGCACACAGTGTGTTGTGAAATCTGTGAATGTATTGTAATGTCTTTAAAATTGTATAAATGCCTTCATTTTGCTGGCCCCCGCGAAGAGCAGCTGCTGCTTTGGCAGCATAACAAATACACCAACTTTTCTGAGATGTGAATATGACATGAGAATAATGTGCAGGTGATTTGAGACTTGACTGTAGTCCTATGAAGTGACTGTCAGGTGCTCTAGTTCCAGCACGTCCTGTAGGCTGACCCTCTGACTGTCCGACTTCCCTGTCTCCTTACCAGGAGGCATTTGTGGTGCATCACTCTGGGCTGTCATTTCACATTCCCCCAATGTCTTCTGATTTCTGCCTTCTACAGTTACAGCCTCCGACACCATGCTTTGTCTGCTGACTGCTGTACTCTTCTACTGTATTTCATTTCATTCTTCCTGTGTACACCTTTCTCTCTCTGCTGCCTGTCTGGCCCTGCAAGAATAACCCAGGGGGTTCAAACTTCACCCCCACAGCGAGTTAAACCTGGTTCCTGTATGTGTGTGTCTCTGGATTATAGCTGGCAGTCTGTCATGCTCTCGTGCCCTACAGGCCCCAAGGGGATAGATAGAGCTCATAGACATGGACTAGAAGAGAAGCTCACCCTTTTAATGGAATTGTTTGATTCAGGGAAATCGTGCCAGTAACCAAGGGTAAGATGGTGCTGCTGTTGGCTGGTGGGGAGCACTGGGAGAGGTTGTGGAGTGTACACACACGCATACCACACACATCATTTGGCCAGCCAGAGGGAAGTCTTCTCCATGATGGCATGTGAAATGAGAACACAGCCCTCAGCCATACACTGGACTGGGCCCAAATGTAATTGAGTGCATTCCCCTTTAAGAGCTCTACAGTGCCTTGCGAAAGTATTCGGCCCCCTTGAACTTTGCGACCTTTTGCCACATTTCAGGCTTCAAACATAAAGATATAAAACTGTATTTTTTTGTGAAGAATCAACAACAAGTGGGACACGATCATGAAGTGGAACGACATTTATTGGATATTTCAAACTTTTTTAACAGATCAAAAACTGAAAAATTGGGCGTGCAAAATTATTCAGCCCCCTTAAGTTAATACTTTGTAGCGCCACCTTTTGCTGCGATTACAGCTATAAGTCGCTTGGGGTTTGTCTCTATCAGTTTTGCACATCGAGAGACTGAAATATTTTCCCATTCCTCCTTGCAAAACAGCTCGAGCTCAGTGAGGTTGGATGGAGAGCATTTGTGAACAGCAGTTTTCAGTTCTTTCCACAGATTCTCGATTGGATTCAGGTCTGGACTTTGACTTGGCCATTCTAACACCTGGATATGTTTATTTTTTAACCATTCCATTGTAGATTTTGCTTTATGTTTTGGATCATTGTCTTGTTGGAAGACAAATCTCCGTCCCAGTCTCAGGTCTTTTTCAGGCTCCATCAGGTTTTCTTCCAGAATGGTCCTGTATTTGGCTCCATCCATCTTCCCATCAATTTTAACCATCTTCCCTGTCCCTGCTGAAGAAAAGCAGGCCCAAACCATGATGCTGCCACCACCATGTTTGACAGTGGGGATGGTGTGTTCAGGGTGATGAGCTGTGTTGCTTTTACGCCAAACATAACGTTTTGCATTGTTGCCAAAAAGTTCAATTTTGGTTTCATCTGCCCAGAGCACCTTCTTCCAAATGTTTGGTGTGTCTCCCAGGTGGCTTGTGGCAAACTTTAAACAACACTTTTTATGGATATCTTTAAGAAATGGCTTTCTTCTTGCCACTCTTCCATAAAGGCCAGATTTGTGCAATATACGACTCATTGTTGTCGCACCCCCCACCTCAGCTGTAGATCTCTGCAGTTCATCCAGAGTGATCATGGGCCTCTTGGCTGCATCTCTGATCAGTCTTCTCCTTGTATGAGATGAAAGTTTAGAGGGACGGCCAGGTCTTGGTAGATTTGCAGTGGTCTGATACTCCTTCCATTTCAATATTATCGCTTGCACAGTGCTCCTTGGGATGTTTAAAGCTTGGGAAATCTTTTTGTATCCAAATCCGGCTTTAAACTTCTTCACAACAGTATCTCGGACCTGCCTGGTGTGTTCCTTGTTCTTCATGATGCTCTCTGCGCTTTTAACGGACCTCTGAGACTATCACAGAGCAGGTGCATTTATACGGAGACTTGATTACACACAGGTGGATTGTATTTATCATCATTAGTCATTTAGGTCAACATTGGATCATTCAGAGATCCTCACTGATCTTCTGGAGAGAGTTTGCTGCACTGAAAGTAAAGGGGCTGAATCATTTTGCACGCCCAATTTTTCAGTTTTTGATTTGTTAAAAAAGTTTGAAATATCCAATAAATGTCGTTCCACTTCATGATTGTGTCCCACTTGTTGTTGATTCTTCACAAAAAAATACAGTTTTATATCTTTATGTTTGAAGCCTGAAATGTGGCAAAAGGTCGCAAAGTTCAAGGGGGCCGAATACTTTCGCAAGGCACTGTATCTCAATCTGTTGCACTTTCTCTCTGTTGGTCTCTGTTTGCTGCTTCCTCTCTCTGCCACTTTCTCTCTCACTCTCAGCCTCTTTCCTTCCATCCCCCTGTCTCTCGCCCTCCGTCCCCCTGTCTCTCGCCCTCCGTCCCCCTGTCTCTCGCCCTCCGTCCCCCTGTCTCTCGCCCTCCGTCCCCTGTCTCTTGCCCTCCGTCCCCCTGTCTCTTGCCCTCCGTCCCCCTGTCTCTTGCCCTCCGTCCCCCTGTCTCTCGCCCTCCATCCCCCTGTCTCTCGCCCTCCGTCCCTCTGTCTCTCTCCCTCTGTCTCTCGCCCTCTATCCCTCTGTCTCTCGCCCTCCGTCCCCCTGTCTCTCGCCCTCCGTCCCCTGTCTCTCGCCCTCCGTCCCCCTGTCTCTCGCCCTCCGTCCCCCTGTCTCTCGACCTCCGTGCCCCTGTCTCTCGACCTCCGTGCCCCTGTCTCTCGCCCTCCGTCCCCCTGTCTCTCGCCCTCCGTCCCCCTGTCTCTCGCCCTCTGTCTCTCGCCCTCTATCCCTCTGTCTCTCGCCCTCCGTCCCCCTGTCTCTCGCCCTCCGTCCCCCTGTCTCTCGCCCTCCGTCCCCCTGTCTCTCGCCCTCCGTCCCCCTGTCTCTCGCCCTCCGTCCCCCTGTCTCTCGCCCTCCGTCCCCTGTCTCTCGCCCTCCGTCCCCCTGTCTCTCGCCCTCCGTCCCCCTGTCTCTCGCCCTCCGTCCCCCTGTCTCTCGCCCTCCGTCCCCCTGTCTCTCGCCCTCCGTCCCCTGTCTCTCGCCCTCCTTCCCCTGTCTCTCGCCCTCCCTCCCCTGTCTCTCGCCCTCCGTCCCCCTGTCTCTCGCCCTCCGTCCCCCTGTCTCTCGCCCTCCGTCCCCCTGTCTCTCGCCCTCTGTCTCTCTCCCTCTGTCTCTCGCCCTCTATCCCTCTGTCTCTCGCCCTCCGTCTCTCGCCCTCCGTCCCCTGTCTCTCGCCCTCCGTCCCCCTGTCTCTCGCCCTCCGTCCCCCTGTCTCTCGCCCTCCATCCCCCTGTCTCTTGCCCTCCGTCCCCCTGTCTCTCGCCCTCCGTCCCCCTGTCTCTCGCCCTCCGTCCCCCTGTCTCTCGCCCTCTGTCTCTCTCCCTCTGTCTCTCGCCCTCTATCCCTCTGTCTCTCGCCCTCCGTCTCTCGCCCTCCGTCCCCCTGTCTCTCGCCCTCCGTCCCCCTGTCTCTCGCCCTCCGTCCCCCTGTCTCTCGCCCTCCTTCCCCCTGTCTCTCGCCCTCCGTCCCCCTGTCTCTCGCCCTCCGTCCCCCTGTCTCTCGCCCTCCGTCCCCCTGTCTCTCGCCCTCCGTCCCCCTGTCTCTCGCCCTCCGTCCCCCTGTCTCTCGCCCTCCGTCCCCCTGTCTCTCGCCCTCCGTCCCCCTGTCTCTCGCCCTCCGTCCCCCTGTCTCTCGCCCTCCGTCCCCCTGTCTCTCGCCCTCCGTCCCCCTGTCTCTCGCCCTCCGTCCCCCTGTCTCTCGCCCTCCGTCCCCCTGTCTCTCGCCCTCCGTCCCCCTGTCTCTCGCCCTCCGTCCCCCTGTCTCTCGCCCTCCGTCCCCCTGTCTCTCGCCCTCCGTCCCCCTGTCTCTCGCCCTCTGTCTCTCTCCCTCTGTCTCTCGCCCTCTATCCCTCTGTCTCTCGCCCTCCGTCTCTCGCCCTCCGTCCCCTGTCTCTCGCCCTCCGTCCCCTGTCTCTCGCCCTCCGTCCCCCTGTCTCTCGCCCTCTGTCTCTCTCCCTCTGTCTCTCGCCCTCTATCCCTCTGTCTCTCGCCCTCCGTCTCTCGCCCTCCGTCCCCTGTCTCTCGCCCTCCGTCCCCTGTCTCTCGCCCTCCGTCCCCCTGTCTCTCGCCCTCTGTCTCTCTCCCTCTGTCTCTCGCCCTCTATCCCTCTGTCTCTCGCCCTCCGTCTCTCGCCCTCCGTCCCCCAGTCTCTCGCCCTCCGTCCCCCTGTCTCTCGCCCTCCGTCCCCCTGTCTCTCGCCCTCCGTCCCCCTGTCTCCGCCCTCCGTCCCCCTGTCTCTCGCCCTCCGTCCCCCTGTCTCTCGCCCTCCGTCCCCCTGTCTCTCGCCCTCCGTCCCCCTGTCTCTCGCCCTCCGTCCCCTGTCTCTCGCCCTCCGTCCCCCTGTCTCTCGCCCTCCGTCCCCCTGTCTCTCGCCCTCCGTCCCCCTGTCTCTCGCCCTCCGTCCCCCTGTCTCTCGCCCTCCGTCCCCCTGTCTCTCGCCCTCCGTCCCCCTGTCTCTCGCCCTCCGTCCCCCTGTCTCTCTCCCTCTGTCTCTCGCCCTCCGTCCCTCTGTCTCTCGCCCTCCGTCCCCTGTCTCTCGCCCTCCGTCCCCCTGTCTCTCGCCCTCCGTCCCCCTGTCTCTCGCCCTCCGTCCCCCTGTCTCTCGCCCTCCGTCCCCCTGTCTCTCGACCTCCGTCCATCTGTCTCTCGACCTCCGTCCATCTGTCTCTCGACCTCCGTCCATCTGTCTCTCGACCTCCGTCCATCTGTCTCTCGACCTCCGTCCATCTGTCTCTCGCCCTCCGTCCCCCCGTCTCTCGCCCCGTCTCTCTCCCTATCTCCCTTTCCCTCTGTCTTTCTCGCTTTCCCTCCGTCACCTTGTCTCTCTCTCCCTCTGCCCCCCTGTCTGTCTATCTCCCTGCATCCCCCTGTCTCTCCTTCCTACTGGACACATGGTGTGTTGGGCAGGATAAAACGGTTTTAGGCCGTTGGCTAGGATCAAAACATGGCTCTGTGGAACCTCACACTGCGTAATCCACTGACCTGGCCTCCCTCAGTCAACCCATCGATCCTCCTCTCTGCCCTCTCTCCTTCCTTCGCTATCAGTTTAGATCTATCTCGCTCTTTCCCACCACCCCAACAGGGAGAGTGTGCTGCAGAATCATACATAATTTCTCAATCCATCCCTAGGGCTCTCTCTGAATTGTTTTGCTGGATCATTTTTTTTGTTTGGCTGTAGGAATGTATTTCATTTTTTTAAATCTAAGGCTGAAATTGTGTGTGTGTGTCTATTTCAGGGACCTGGCGGTGATGGTTGCTTCCATGGCGTACAACACTTGGTTCACCAAACTCTACTGCAAAGACATGCGCATTGTAACTATCCAATCTACATTACTGATTGCATGTGATATGCAGTCTGTGTTTAGACAAGGCTACCAGGTTTTCATTATTTCCTAGTTGGTTAGAACAGGAGCTGGGCCTGTTCATGTAACAGTCTCTCTCTGTGTCACCCCAGGGGTCAGAGGTGGTGGAGCAGGTCCTTCACACCGTCAGTAAGTCCAGCAGTCTGGAAGAACTCACTCTGGAGAACGCTGGCCTCAAATCGTGAGACTCCTCCCATCCTCCTGAAATGTCATTTCTCTCTCATCTTTTATCTGTCTTATTCTTGTCTTGCCATTCTGACTTCACTCCTGACTTTAGATGTTTCTCTACCATGACTCAGACATACTCTGATGTATAATGTATCACAGCAAGCATCAAAACGATATTTAATCCATCTTCTTTCTATATTGACTATTTTAGAGATTTCCCTCAGAAAATGGCGACAGCTCTGTCTGAAAACCCTGCCTCTGTGATCCACTCACTCAACCTGGCCCACAACCCCCTGGACAACCAAGGTACAGGAGCCTCAGAGACACTCTGTTACTCATTCACTCTTTTTCAGCATCAGTAATGTGTGTGAATGTCAGTCTGGGTGCATCTTTCTCAGTGTTTGCTGTTTACTCTGCAGAGAGTGTGTGTGTGTGTGTGTGTGTGTGTGTGTGTGTGTGTGTGTGTGTGTGTGTGTGTGTGTGTGTGTGTGTGTGTGTGTGTGTGTGTGTGTCCTCCATTTGAGTCAGGGTTGTCTGCGTGCCAAGAACTCTCATTAGTACATCAGAATGTGCCTTTCTGACACCTGTCACTCCCACTCACATCACTGTGTGCCTGTAGACGCCGTGTACTAGATTAGCTTTTTGTGTGCGTAGATTATGCACATATGTGTATGTGTTGATTTTGCTGACCATGTACACACTACCAATCAAAGTTTTAGAATACCTACTCATTCAAGGGTTTTGATTTTATTTTTACTATTTTCTACATTGTAGAATAATAGTGAAGACTTTAAAACTATGAAATAACACATAAAGGAATCATGTAGTAACCAAAAAAAGTGTTATACAAGATTCTTCAAAGTAGCTACCCTTTGCCTTGGTGACAGCTTTGCACACTCTTGGCATTCTCTCAACCAGCTTCACCTGGAATGCTTTTCCAACAGTCTTGAAGGAGTTCCCACATATGCTGAGCAATTCTTGGCTGCTTTTCCTTCACTCTTTTATTGATTTTATTTTTTATTTCACCTTTATTTAACCAGGTAGGCCAGTTGAGAACAAGTTCTTATTTACAACTGCGACCTGTCCAAGATAAAACAAAGCGTTGCGACAAAAACAACAACACATGGGATAAACAAACGTACAGTCAATAACACAATAGAAAAATCTGTA
This sequence comes from Oncorhynchus tshawytscha, assembly GCF_018296145.1. NCBI lineage: Eukaryota > Metazoa > Chordata > Actinopteri > Salmoniformes > Salmonidae > Oncorhynchus > Oncorhynchus tshawytscha. Next base: position 67,890,417 of record NC_056438.1, read on the forward strand.
CAGTATGTGCAAATGAAGTAAGGATAGGCAATAAATAGGCCAATAGTAGCAAAGTAATTACAATTTAGCAATTTACACTGGAGATGTGCAGATGTGGATGTGCAAGTAGAAATACTTGTGTGCAAAAGAGCAGAAAAACAAAAACAAATATGGGGATGAGATAGGTAGTTGGTTGGATGGGCTATTTACAGATGGGCTGTGTACAGCTGCAGCGATCGGTAAGCTGCTCTGACTGCTGACGCTTAAAGTTAGTGAGGGAGATATAAGTCTCCAACTTAAGTGATTTTTGCAATTTGTTTCAGTCATTGGCAGCAGAGAACTGGAAGGAAAGGTGGCCAAAAGAGGTGATGGGCTTTGGGGATGACCAGTGAAATATACCTGCTGGAGCGCATGCTACTGGTGGGTGTTGCTATGGTGACCAGTGAGCTGAGATAAGTTGGAGCTTTACCTAGCAAAGACTTATAGATGACCTGGAGCCAGTGGGTTTAGCGACATATATGTAGCAAAAGTCGGACTCTGAGGTCTGACTCATCCCAAATCATCTCAATTTGGTTGAGGTTGCGGGATTGTGGCGACCAGGTCATCTGATGCAGCACTCCATCACTCTCCTTTTTGGTAAAATAGCCCTTACACAGTCTGGAGGTGTGTGGTTCATTGTCCGGTTCAAAAACAAATGATAGTCCCACTAAGCCCAAACCAAATGGGATGTCGTATTGCTGCAGAATGCTGTGGTAGCTATGCTGGTTAAGTGTGCCTTGAATTCTAAATAAATCACAGACAGTGTCACCAGCAAAGCACCCCCACACCATAACACCTCCTCCATGCTTTATGGTGGGAAATACAGATGCAGAGATTATCCGTTCACCCACACCACGTCTCACAATGACACGTTGGAACCAAGAATCTCCCATTTGGACTCCAGACCAAAGGACACATTTCCACCGGTCTAATCTCCATTGCTTGTGTTTCTTGGCCCTAACAAGTCTCTTCTTAATATTGGTGTCCTTTAGTAGTGGTTTCTTTGCAGCAACTCGACCATGGAGGCCTGATTCACACAGTCTCCTCTGAACAGTTGATATTGAGATGTGTCTGTTAACAAACAGTGAAACCCAGGCTACCTAAGTATGATTCTCAATCAGAGACAACTAATGACACCATCCTCTGATTGAGAACCATACTAGGCCGAAACATAGAAATCCCAAAATCATAGAAAAACAAACATAGACTGCCCACCCCAACTCACGCCCTGACCATACTAAATAATGACAAAACAAAGGGAATAAAGGTCAGAACGTGACAGTGAAGCATTTATTTGGGCTGCAATCTGAGGTGCAGTTAACTCTAATGAACTTATCTTCTGCAGCAGAGGTAACTCTGCATCTTCCATTTCTGTGGCGGTCCTCATGAGAGCCAGTTTCATCATTGCGACTGATGGTTTTTGAGACTGCACTTAAAGAAACTTTCAAAGTTCTTGACATTTTCCGGACTGACTGAACTTCATGACTTAAAGTAATGATGAACTGTCATTTCTCTTTGCTTATTTGAGCTGTTCTTGTCATAATATGGACTTGGTATTTTACCAAATAGGGCTATCTTCTGTATACCACCCCAACCTTGACACAACACAACTGATTGGCTCAAACGCATTAAGAAGGACAGAAATTCCACAAATGAACTTTTAAGAAGGCACACCTGTTAATTGAAATGCATTCCAGGTGAGTACCTCATGAAGCTGTTTGAGGGAACGCCAAGAGTGGGCAAAGCTGTCATCAAGGCAAAGGGTCACTACTTTGAAGAATCTCAAATGTAAAATATATTTCAATTTGTTTTACACTTGTTTGGTTACTACATGATTCCATATGTGTTATTTCATATTTTTGATGTCTTCACTATTATTCTACAATGTACACTACACCGGTAGTGTATGGTGTTGACAAGGGTGTGTTTTTGTGTGGATTTTCTCTGATCTGTGTGTGTGTGTGTGTGTGTTTCTTTCACTCTGACAACTTACTCCCATATGTGTTTCTCTCCAGGAGTGTCAAACCTCATCCAACTGGTGTGTCGCCTCAACAAAGGCCTTCGTCTGCTCAACCTCTCCAAGACGTCCCTCTCCTCTAAGGGTGTGTTCATCCCTCTGTCCTCCCTCTGTCCCCTGGGCCACAGTGGCCCCATGTGGTGGTCACCATTCCACTGCTCTCGGAACCTCATGACCTCATATAGGGCCTGGAGTTTTCAGGAGGAAAAAAAGACACTGGGCCCTACTCATGGAACTCTTGAGCCGTTCAGGGTCCTAAGGTTTATGTTCTCTTACGTTTGTCACATTTATGATTCAAATCTAGTTATATATGTACTCAGCAAAAAAAGAAACCTCCTCTCACTGTCAACTGCATTTAAAAAAAAAATGTATGTGTAAATATTTGTATGAACATAACAAGATTCAACAACTGAGGCATAAACTGAACATGTTCCACAGACATGTGACTAACATAAATTGAATAATGTGTCCCTGAACATGCCAGTATCTGATGTGGCCACCAGCTGCATTAGGTAGTGCAGTGCATCTCCTCCTCAAGGACTTCACCAAATTTGCCAATTCTTGCTGTGAAATATTACCCCACTCTTTCACCAAGGCACCTGCAAGTTCCCGGGCATTTCTGGGGGAATGGCCCTAGCCCTCACCCTCCGATCCAACAGGTCCCAGACGTGCTCATTGGGATTGAGATCCTGGCTCTTTGCTGGCCATGGCAGAACACTGACATTCCTGTCTTGCAGGAAATCACGCACAGAACGAGCAGTATGGTTGGTGGCATTGTCATGCTGGAGGGTCATGTCAGGATGAGCCTGCAGGAAGGGTACCACGTGAGGGAGGAGGATGTTTTCCCTGTAACGCACAGCGTTGAGATTGCCTGCAATGACAACAAGCTCAGTCCGATGATGCTGTGACACACCGCCCCAGACCATGATGGACCCTCCACCTCCAAATTGATCGCGCTCCAGAGTACAGGCCTCGCTGTAACTCTCATTCCTTCGACGATAAACGCAAATCCGACCATCACCCCAGGTGAGACAAAACCGCGACTCGTTAGTGAAGAGCACTTTTTGCCAGTCCTGTCTGGTCCAGCGACGGTGGGTTTGTGCCCATTGGCCACGTTGTAGCCAGTAATGTCTGGTGAGGACCTGCCTTACAACAGGCCTACAAGCCCTTAGTCCAACCTCTCTCAGCCTATTGCGGACAGTCTGAGCATTGATGGAGGGATTGTGCGTTCCTGGTGTAACTCTGGAAGTTGTTGTTGCCATCCTGTACCTGTACCGCAGGTGTGATGTCTGGATGTACTGATCCTGTGCAGGTGTTGTTACACGTGGTCTACCACTGCGAGGACGATCATCTGTCCGTCCTGTCTCCCTGTAGCGCTGTTTTAGGCATCTCACAGTACGGACATTGCAATGTATTGCCCTGGCCACATCTGCAGTCCTCATGCCTTCTTGCAGCATGCCTAAGGCACGTTCACGCAGATGAGCAGGGACCATGGGCATCTTTCTTTTGGTGTTTTTCAGAGTCAGTAGAAAGGCCTCTTTAGTGTTCTAAGTTTTCATAACCATGATGTTAATTGCCTACTGTGTGAAAGCAGTTAGTGTCTTATCTACCGTTCCACAGGTGCATGTTCATTAATTGTTTATGGTTCATTGAACAAGCATGGGAAACAGTGTTTAAACCCTTTACAAAGAAGATCTGTTAATCCAAATAATGTATCTATGAAAGACAGGATCCTGAAAAAGGGACATTTTGCTGACTTTATATATTTACTCACCTTGATAGTGAATACTGCATTGTTGGGAAAGAGTTTGCAAGAAAACATTTCACTGTAATATTTTACACTGTGCACGTGACAAATAAACGTTGAAACTAGATTTACAGGAGAAGGATTGCCTCCTGAGTACAGCACAATGCAACATGCCTGTCTGCTGTCTGCTAATTTCCTATTTAATCTAGGCAAATTAGGGATTAACATAATCTACTATATGGTGGCAGTAGTTTGGTAGAGCAGAGTTAGTTCTGCCACTGTATGTGGTTCATTACTAACAGTTTGGTAGAGCACAGGGCAAGTTACTAACAGTTTGGTAGAGCACAGGGATAAATTACTAACAGTTTGGTAGAGCACGGGGCTAAGTTACTAACAGTTTGGTAGAACACGGCTAAGTTACTAACAGTTTGGTAGAACACAGGGCTAAGTTACTAACAGTTTGGTAGAGCACGGCTAAGTTACTAACAGTTTGGTAGAACACGGCTAAGTTACTAACAGTTTGGTAGAGCACAGGGCTAAATTACTAACAGTTTGGTAGAGCACAGGGCTAAGTTACTAACAGTTTGGTAGAACACGGCTAAGTTACTAACAGTTTGGTAGAGCACAGGGCTAAGTTACTAACAGTTTGGTAGAACACGGCTAAGTTACTAACAGTTTGGTAGAGCACAGGGCTAAGTTACTAACAGTTTGGTAGAGCACGGGGCTAAGTTACTAACAGTTTGGTAGAGAACAGGGATAAATTACTAACAGTTTGGTAGAACACGGGGCTAAGTTACTAACAGTTTGGTAGAACACGGGGCTAAGTTACTAACAGTTTGGTAGAACACGGGGCTAAGTTACTAACAGTTTGGTAGAGCACAGGGATAAATTACTAACAGTTTGGTAGAACACGGGGCTAAGTTACTAACAGTTTGGTAGAACACGGGGCTAAGGTACTAACAGTTTGGTAGAACACGGGGCTAAGGTACTAACAGTTTGGTAGAACACAGGGCTAAGTTACTAACAGTTTGGTAGAGCACGGGGCTAAGTTACTAACAGTTTGGTAGAGCACAGGGATAAATTACTAACAGTTTGGTAGAACACGGGGCTAAGTTACTAACAGTTTGGTAGAACACGGGGCTAAGTTACTAACAGTTTGGTAGAACACGGGGCTAAGTTACTAACAGTTTGGTAGAGCACAGGGATAAATTACTAACAGTTTGGTAGATCACGGGGCTAAGTTACTAACAGTTTGGTAGAACACGGGGCTAAGTTACTAACAGTTTGGTAGAACACGGGGCTAAGTTACTAACAGTTTGGTAGAACACGGGGCTAAGTTACTAACAGTTTGGTAGAACACAGGGCAAGTTACTAACAGTTTGGTAGAACCCAGGGCAAGTTACTAACAGTTTGGTAGAACCCAGGGCAAGTTACTAACAGTTTGGTAGAACCCAGGGCAAGTTACTAACAGTTTGGTAGAACCCAGGGCAAGTTACTAACAGTTTGGTAGAACACAGGGCTAAGTTACTAACAGTTTGGTAGAACACAGGGCTAAGTTACTAACAGTTTGGTAGAACACAGGGCTAAGTTACTAACAGTTTGGTAGAACCCAGGGCAAGTTACTAACAGTTTGGTAGAACCCAGGGCAAGTTACTAACAGTTTGGTAGAACACAGGGCTAAGTTACTAACAGTTTGGTAGAACACAGGGCTAAGTTACTAACAGTTTGGTAGAGCACAGGGCTAAGTTACTAACAGTTTGGTAGAACCCAGGGCAAGTTACTAACACTCTTTGCTTCATTGCTCTAACTGTAGACTTTCGTTCCAGGCTTCAAAAACAACATGAAAGTACAAAGTCTTGCCCTGCATGTCTGCCCTCATTTTGGCCAAATTAGGATGTATTGAGTTCACTTGCTTACTAAACCTGCTCTTACTATTTTGTTTCTCTTATGAAGAAACTGTATTCTCTGCAATGAAGAGATTTAAAAATAGATTTTAATTTGCTACTCTAATGTAATGGGCTGATTATATACACATATTTGTGTTTTGGTTTCAGATGAGGGTTTTATGTGATTAGTGGATGGCTCTGATAGTTGTCTGGTTAATAGTGCTGATTTGGTTTCAGATGGAGGGTTTTATGTGATTAGTGGTTGGCTCTGGTTAATAGTGCTAATCTGTGACTCTTTCCTTCCCCTGCTGCAGTTTCTGTATTTTCTCTATGTCAACAGACTATTTCTTAATGAATGAATTTGTCTCTCAGGTGTGGTGTCTCTCTCCCAGGCCCTCTGCTCCAGTGATGACTACACCAACTCTCTGCTTCACCTGGACCTGAGTAAGAACCCTGGGATTCTGTCTGGGGAGGACGCTACGGTGAGACCACACATAAACTCCGCATGTACAGTACACACATGCAACATACACAAACACACTGACTGTCTCTCTGTTTATCACTCTCCAGAACATGTACCTGTTCCTAGCCCAGACGAATTGCCTGGTTCATTTGGACCTCTCTGGGACCGACTGCGCTGTGGACTCGGTTAGTAGTGTCTCCTCTCTGAGTGCTTCATGCTTTGATCATACAGTTAAAGGTGCTTAACATACACTGTCTGATCTATGATCAGGATAGTCTAACTGACACGCATAATGAAGTGGACTTTGTAGTAATTGAAGTCGAGGTGTGGATGTGCTAATTGGGCTATATAACAGTTCTGTAGTTCTACAAACGTATGAGCATGACATTTCATCTGTATAACTGAGCGGAACATTCTGCCCTAAAAACAGGAAGAATTTACCTCTAATGTTGGGCATGAATTTTGTATAGAATATGAATGTATTCTGAGACTGAAAGCTTCTGTTCTGTCATTACTTGTTCCCAACTCACTCCTCTTCCTCTGGTGTCTTTTTGGGATGAAAGGAGAACACTCTCTTTATGGATGAGTTATCATGACGATGTTATTGGTTTCATATCTTGTTTTCTCCAATGTAATCTCCCCTGTCGAGTGTCTGGTGGACTTTTTGAAATTGTCATTTTCTTTTATTGTTAATAGATTTTTCAGAACATTTTTGCATTTTTGCTAACAGATTGTAATCTTGACTCTTAGGAAAATGACCATGAAACTGCAAAGCTTATTTTCATGACTGATATTTGTATGTTTTTGTTGTTGTGTAAACATAATTATTACTAATGTATTGGTTTCTCTCCATAACAGTTATTTGGTGCTCTGCTGAGGGGATGTTGTGCTGATCTCTCTTACCTGAATCTCTCCAAGAACTGCTTCTCTCACAGGTGAGGTGTCTGTCTTATCCCCTTGAATGGACCTTAATCCAATTCTAATCACTTATCTTTATTTATCCCTGAGGGGCAACCACCAGTAAGCCTACATGACAGCTTATCATCCCTAAGGAAAGTGTCCATGTAGACATTCCAGTCTATATGGACTCCAAGGAGTCAGCACAAGACATTCTATCACAGATGGGCATTTACCCCTGTACCTACCACCTAGACCGAATTGGATAGAAATGTGTACAACTGTACAAGTTGCCTCCTCATCTACCTATTCTGTCTCTGAGCCAGTGTTTAACTAGTTTGGATCAGAATAATCTGGAGCAGCAGATCCATCTCTCACCTGGCCTCCCTCAGGACTGGCAGAGCCGCAACCCCTTCGCTGCTCTGCAGATTACTCCATTATGGAAAAGTTTCTGAAAAATTAGACTAATTTTAGAAGGGAGTTATTGTTCAAATCCCCAGGCTCTCGCGCCACTATTTTCTCACTCACCCACTCACCTCTCTCGCTCCAGCTCTTTTCTCTCTACTATTTCTCTCTCTCTCTCTTTCTCTATTAATATACATCTCTTTCTCCATGCCTCTCATGGCTCTCTTTCTCTATTGCATCTCTCTCTTGATTGTTTTCTCACTCGCTCTCCGCTCCCTCCCTCCCTTTCTATGTGTCTGTCCTTCACTAGGTCATGGTAATCAGCTGTATGTGTGGCAGCAGTCACTGGAGCCGTGGTGGTTCTGCCTGAGCTCTGATCGCGCCACATGAAACGGGACATAAATCTGTTTGAGCTGATAAGAGGGAAAGACTCATGAATATGAACAGCCAGCGCTATCCTCTCTCTCTCTCTCTCTCTCTGTCTCTCTCTCTCTGTCTCTCTCTCTCTGTCTCTCTCTGTCTCTCTGTCTCTCTTTCCTCCAGAGCATTGACTGTAACAGTGTGCAGTGTTTACCCTGGCCCTTCTGTGCTGTGTGTATCTGTTGCTCATCTCTATGTGACTAAAGCCAGCCTAAGTCTCTTGCCCGCAGCCCCGTCTGACAGGATTTATGCTGATGAGCCCATAGGTCGGATAGCACATGTTGGGAACACAGACCTGTTATCATAATGTCCTGCTCTGGCATGAGCCCCCATAAACCCCTTGTCCGCTATCTCTTTCTATATCTTTCTGCCTCTCTCCACTTCCTCTGTTTAATTATTTGAATGGTCAGGCTAAAATGGTTGTTAGTTATGCATTCTACAATTTAGGAACATACCATCCCCTGTATTACAATTAAATGCCTGGATGCTTCTGTTACCTGCTATGGCTCAGATGACTTTTTTCAACATGCTTAGAATGAGTTTATTCTTCTTCTGGTGTACAACCACATATGGGCCGCTGAAGTGTGTGTCTGGGTCCACAAGGAAAAGATTTCACGCCTAGTTGTGTTAGCAGATGGTTTGATACAAAACTATTTTTGTAAGTTAAACTCTTTCGTGTTGTTCACATTCTCTGATATCATAAACTCAGCAAAAAAATAAACATCCCTTTTTCAGGACCCTGTCTTGAAAAATCCAAATAACTTCACAGATCTTCATTGTAAAGGGTTTAAACACGGTTTCCCGTGCTTGTTCAATGAACCATAAATAATTAATGAACATGCACCTGTGGAACGGTCGTTAAGACACTATCCACTTACACAAAGTAGGCAATTAAAGTCATGGTTATGAAAACTTAGGACACTAAAGAGGCCTTTCTACTGACTCTGAAAAACACCAAAAGAAAGATGCCCGGGGTCCCTGATCATCTGCGTGAATGTGCCTTAGGCATGCTGCAAGGAGGCATGAGGACTGCAGATGTGGCCAGGGCAATAAATTGCAATGTCCGTACTGTGAGACGCCTAAGACAGCGCTACAGGGAGACAGAACGGACAGCTGATCGCCCTCGCAGTGGCAGACCACGCGTAACAACACCTGTACAGGATCGGTACATCATAACATCACACCTGCGGGATAGGTACAGGATGTCACACCAGGAAAGCACAATCCCTCCATCAGTGCTCATACTATCCGCAATAGGCTGAGAGATGTTGGACTGAGGGCTTGTAGGCCTGTTTTAAGGCAGGTCCTCACCAGACATCACTGGCAACAACGTCGCCTATGGGCACAAACCCACCGTCGATGGACCAGACAGGACTGGCAAAAAGTGCTCTTCACTAACGAGTCGCGGTTTTGTCTCACCTGGGGTGATGGTCGGATTCACGTTTATCGTCGAAGGAATGAGCGTTACACTGAGGCCTGTACTCTGGAGCGGGATCGATTTGGAGGTGGAGGGTCTGTCATGGTCTGGGGCGGTGTGTCACAGCATCATCGGACTGAGCTTGTTGTCATTGCAGGCCATCTCAACGCTGTGCGTTACAGGGAAGACATCCTCCTCCCTCATGTGGTACCCTTCCAGCAGGCTCATCTTGACATGACCCTCCAGCATGACAATGCCACCAGCCATACTGCTCCTTCTGTGCGTGATTTCCTGTAAGACAGGAATGTCAGTGTTCTGCCATGGCCAGCAAAGAGCCCGGATCTCAATCCCAATGAGCACGTCTGGGACCTGTTGGATTGGAGGGTGAGGGCTAGGGCCATTTCACCCAGAAATGTCCGGGAACTTGCAGGTGCCTTGGTGGAAGAGTGGGGTAACATCTCATAGCAAGAACTGGCAAATCTGGTGCAGTCCATGAGGAGGAGATGCACTGCAGTACTTAATGCAGCTGGTGGCCACACCAGATACTGACTGTTACTTTTGATTTTGACCCCCCCCCCCCCACCCTTGTTCAGGCAAACATTATTCCATTTCTGTTAGTCACATGTCTGTGGAACTTGTTCAGTTTGTCTCAGTTGTTTAATCTTATGTTCATACAAATATTTACACATGTTAAGTTTGCTGAAAATAAATACAGTTGACAGTGAGAGGACGTTTCCTTTTTTGCTGACTTTAGTAGTTATTTGAATGCCTGCCATTTACTGCAGTTGACTGTGCAATAATGGTGACCTAGCCTTAATGTCTATTCTTCTCACTTCTTTCTCTCTCTCATTTGTTCTCTCTCTCCCCCTCTCTACCTCTCTCCCTGTCTCTTTATCTTTCAGGAAAGTGAGGGAGACTCTTCCTGTCTTCAGGCAGTTCTTCAGCTCAGCCTTCAGTCTCACACACGTCAACCTGTCTTCTATGAAGCTTCCTCTGGACACCCTGAGGTGAGATAGGGACTCCGCTCTGGCCAATTGCCAAAATGACTCACTCAAGACCAGCTAACTTAGTTGATCATTTATTTACCTACCCTACGTGAATTCCTTATCATGTTTGTTGGTAAATCTAAACTTCCTGAAGGTGTGTTTTTTCTTTACCAGACTCTTGCATTTTTCACTTTAAACACTTGCTGGTCCTTGGCAAAGTAGGTTCAGTAATCTCTAAGCTCCTTTTCTCCAAAATCCTTTAAGACGGCTGCAGAACCACTCAGTGTGTGAATAGAAAAGCCACGTGGTTTCATTTGAGGAAAATGTATGAAAAATGAGTCACAGCAATTAAGGGGAAAAAATGAAATGACTTTGCTATGCATTAACGTTTCTTGACCGCTTCTCTCTCCCTTCTTCCATTTTTCAGAGCTCTCTTCCTGGGCCTGTCTTCCAATCCTCACATCACTGATTTACACTTGGACATCAGCGGCTGTGAGGTGAAGTGCCCGTCTGCTACAGTCTGAATGACCTTGCCTTCCGTCTCTCCATTTGATTTAGTCTTCTCTCTGTCCCCTTTCCTCACTCAGCTGAGGTCTGCAGGTGCCGGGGTGCTCCAGGAGCTGTTTCCTAGAGTGGCCTGCATTGGAACTTTGGACATATCAGACAACGGTGAGAGAGTGACCCTTACGCATGCAACAGTCTTATGGGCCTTTTCAGGGCTAACATATGGATTATTCTGTGTTTCTGTCTTTGATCTCAGGGTTGGATGGCGACCTGCTGGGTGTCATCCCAGCCTTCTCCAGACACCCCTCCCTCAAACACCTGCTGCTGGGCAAGAACTTCAACATCAAGGGCAGGTAGGGACAGTAATCCATTCGCCACAGGCACTCAGAAACACGCCCTGGGAAGATGGATGTTTTGTCTTACACTGCCAATTCTTTGTCTGCAGGGTACTACATGACATTCTGCAGAAACTAGTTCAGCTAGTGCAAGATGAAGAGTGTGTGAGTTGTATAATGCATTTGAACACACACTGAGACACACACTCTCCTACGCACTCATACACGTATGATACAGGTATATTTATGTACTCACATGTTTAACCTTCTCACCCACACACTGCCATACCCTAGTATGATGATGAACTGACACCATTATTTACTGCTGTTGATGCTGAGAACTCACAAAAATAACATGAACGTACAGCACTCAGACAGACACACACACTCACACACATATGCACACACACTAGTGATGCGGCAGTCAGTTGTTTGTTTATCCGCCTGCAATTGCCAATAACCCATCCGCAACCACCCGTATGTGATAAAGTGAGAAACTAAGGCCTGCATCCGACCTTAGCCCGCAAATATAACACATACGCTGTACAGTCAGAGATGGAGTGATTTTCTTTTTTTTATAGATCAAATAACATTTTATTGGTCGCATACACATATTTAGCAGATGTTATCGCAGGTGCAGTGAAATGCTTGTGTTTCTAGCTCCAACAGTGCAGTAATACCTACTGTAAGAATACAAAACAATACACACAAATCCCCAAAATAAAAATAAAGGAATTAAGAAATATCAGGATGAGCAATGTCAGAGTCAGGAATTTAAATACACCGAACAAAAATATAAACGCAACATGCAACAATTTCAAATATTTAACTGAGTTACAGTTCATATAAGGAAATCAGTCAATTGAAATAAATTCATTAGGCCCTAATCTATGGATGTCACATGACTGGCAATACAGATATGCTTCTGTTGGTCACAAATACATTTAAAGAGGTAGGACCAACATGGGACCAACACTTTACATGTTAAATTCATATTTTTGATCAGAAACACAGTGTAGACATTGTTAATGTTGTAAATGACTATTGTAGCTGGAAACGGCAGATTTTTAATGGAATATCTACATAGGCGTACAGAGGCCCATTATCAGCAACCATCACTCCTGTGTTCCAATGGCACGTTGTGTTAGCTAATCCAAGTTTATCATTTTAAAAGGCTAATTGATCATTAGAAAACCCTTTTGCAATTATGTTAGCACAGCTGAAAAGTATTGTGCTGATTAAAGTGGCAGCATGCTGTGGGGATGTTTTTAAGCAGCAGGGATTGGAAGACTAGTCAGGATCGAGGGAAAGATGAAAGGTGCAAAGTGCAGAGAGATCCTTGATGAAAACCTGTTCCAGAGCGCTCAGGACATCAGACTGGGGCCAAGGTTCACCTTCAACAGGGCAACGATCTTAAGCACACAGAACATGTTTCCTCCAGATGTGACGCATGGCATTCAGTCCAAAGAGTTGGTTTCATCAGACCAGAGAATCTTGTTTTTCATGGTCTTAATCTTTATGGGCCTTTTGGCTGTTGTGCCTTTTACTGAGGAGTGGCTCCCATCTGGCCACTCTACCATAAAGGCCAGATTGGTGGAGTGCTGTAGAGATGGTTGTCCTTCTGGAAGGTTCTCTCATCTCCACGGAGGAACTCTGGATCTCTGTCAGGGTGACCATCAGGTTTTTGGTCACCTAACTGACCAAGGCCCTTGTCCCACAATTGCTCAGTTTGGCCGGGTGGCCAGCTCTAGGAAGAGTCTTGGTGATTCCAAACTTCTTCCATTTAAGAATGATGGAGGTCACTGTGTTCTTGGGGACCTTCAATTTTGCATAAATGTTTTGGTACCCTTCCCCAGATCTGTGCCATCTCCTGTCTCGGAGCTCTACAGAGAATTCCTTTGACCTCATCGCTTGGTTTTTGCTCTGACATGCACTGTCAACTGTGGGATCTTATATAGACAGGTAGTGTGCCTTTCCCGAATCAATTGAATTTACCACAGCTGGACTCCAATCAAGTTGTATAAACATCTCAAGGATGATCAATGGAAACAGGATGCACCTGAGCTCAATAGGGTCTGAATTTTTATTTAAATACGTTTTTTTTTCTTCTATTTGCAGAAATTTCTAAAAACCTGTTTTCGCTTTGTCATTATGGGGTATTGTGTGTAGATTGATGAGGAAATCAATTTAATCAATTTTAGAATAAGGCTGTAATGTAACAAAACGTGGAAAAAGTCAAGGGGTCTGAATACTTTCTGAATGCACTGTATTGCACAATAATTATATATTCATGGATTTTTTAATGTATTGTTTTCTCTTTATTCAACCCTCCACCGCCCTTCATGCACACTATTTCATCACCACCCTGCAGATATAACCATGGGGACTGCAGGTTTTGAGTCAACTCACTCACTCACACACTCACTCACACACACACACACTCACTCACTCACTCACTCACACACTCACTCACTCACACTCACACACACACACACTCACACTCACTCACTCACACACTCACTCACTCACACACACACTCACACACACACACACACACACACTCACTCACTCACTCACTCACTCACTCACTCACTCTCACACACACACACACTCACACACTCACTCACTCACTCTCACTCACACACACACACTCACTCATTCACTCACTCACTCACACACACACACACACACACACACACACACACACACACACACACATATTTCACAACTTCACTTTGAGAGCCTAGGCCCTTAACCCCTTTTGCCCCATCTCTCTCTTGCTCTCCCTCTCCCTTTCTCTATCTCTCTATCTATCCTTCTTTCCTCAGGCCCTGCAGTCCCTTTCTCTGGCTGACTCGCGCCTGCGCTCTCGGGGCACGGTGATGGTGAATGCTCTGGGAAGCAATGCTTGCCTACGCAAGGTGGATCTGAGTGGGAACAGCCTGGAGGATGCGGGGGCTAAGATGCTCAGCAAAGCCCTGCAAATCAACACTACACTCAGGTAAGAGAGAATGAGGGAGGGGATGGGAGAAGCGGATTTGGGGGCGGGGGGCTCATTATACAGTTGCTATGCTGTAGGTAATACAGTGACAATGTATTGAGGTGGTTTGTTATACGGCTGTGCAGTACACTCTAGTCAACACATTGCAACTTATTAGCACTTGTAAGGTTATTCATGTTTTGCAATTCTGAATTTGTAATTTGACAGGTGTTATGTATGTGAGCTGTAGACGTAGTTATGAAGTCAATTATTGATCTATTTCTGTCTCCATTTATATCTTTATTTTTCTTCCTCCCATCTGATCCTTCTAAGGAGTGTGATGTGGGATCGCAATAACACCACGGCTACAGGATTCCAAGATGTGGCTCGGGGCCTGGAACAGTGAGAGAGAGAGAGAGCGAGAGAGACACACACACACACACACACACACACACACACACACACACACACACACACACACTCTCACTCAAACAAACTTGAACACGAGAGACTCTCATTAAAGTCCATAGACAGACGTATCTTTGAGCTTGCTTTGCAGTCAAGTGTTTGTCATTGCACAGCATTTCATCAGCACTCTGACCTGTTTGTGCGGTAGGGCTGCCTGTGTGAGTTCTAGTGACAAGGATTCACATAAAGAGGCTAATATATTAGAACGCTATCCGCTACTGCCTCAAGCCTTTCCATTCTGTACTAGTTAAAGGCAAGGTAGCTGTAATTATTCATATCAAAGTTATGGATTTTTAATGATTCTTCTTTTATCTCTTTCTCACTCTCTCTTTACAGTAACTTCACCCTGCAGTACATGCCTATCCCCCTCAGTGATGTCACACAGGCATACCGAAGCGCACCTGAGAAGATTGACCAAGCACTGACCAAGGTGGGTTACCTGGGGGTGTGATATCACACCATGACTTAATCACACCTTGACATCATGACTGTTTTCAACAGCTTGTGTCTCATATCCATCTCTCATATGTACTTATTTCTCCTCTGTTCAGTTTGCTTTGTAAAACCATCTCTCTTTCACTCTTCTTCCATCACATACCCTCCCTCCATCTGTCAGATCCAGCATGCTCTGCTGAGGAACAACCAGACCCAGAGGTTCTCTCAGAAACAGGCTCTGCGTCTACACCAGGGCCTGGTCACCAGCACTGCTGAACAGGTACGAATACTGTGTGCACTGTGATTTTTACGAGAAGACAGTCTTTAAGTCAAAATTCCACAGACTGACGGCAGTGTGTATGTGTGTGTGTCAGGTGATGGAGCGGCTGTGTGTACGCGTACACCAGCAGGTGTGTGTTCTCCGAGGCTCAGAAGAAGGAAAGGAGCTGCAGGCTGCCAGACAGGTCCTGAAGGAGGCCAGAAACTCTCGCGCGGTAAGTGTGTGTTAGTGTATATTCTAAACCACTCTTTCTGTCTCTCTCAGCTATACTATGTGTGTGTGTGTTTATATATTTTAAGCTCCTCTCTCTCTCGCCCTCTCAGCTATACCCATCTCTGTGTGAGCTGGTTCATGTTCTCTCAGTGGATGGGCCTGTCAGACAGAAACTGGACTTTCTGGCAGGAGAGCTGACCAAGGCTGCTGATAAGGAACTACAGGTAGACTACTTAACACTCCTCTCCCCTGCATGGTTGGAGTTGGATTATGATGGATTCATTCAGAAATAGATACTGTAGATGGATAGATGTATTCCCTTACAGGAAACCTGGTCAAGGTTGCTGATAAGGAAATACTGTACTGTGATTCTTATCAGAGACAGGACTTATTGAATGAGGGACTAACATATTGATTGCTATAATGACTGACTTCCGTTTATTCCCAGGTGATAGTAGACTCCATGGTGTCTCTGTGTCGGGAGTTGTGTCCCATGTCCTCCTCTGCAGCAGAGAGACTCAACCCTCCGCTCTCATCCATCTCAGAACGCGTCTCTATCCCTCGCTCCACCATCCGCACCGCCCTGATGGAGAGAGCAGCACAGGACATCAACAGAGCCCTCGAGTAAGTGTGGGAAGAAGAAATGTGAGAAGAGATGAAAAGGGTCTAGACTAAAGAGAAAGAAGGAATTTGAAGGAAGTATTTTCTCTCTCTCTCAGGGAGGTGAAGCTGTCTGTGGTCTCCTATCTGACCAACTCCATAGTGGACCAGATCCTTCAGGAGCTCTACACCACTCACAAAGCCCTGGTACTAACACACGCACACTATCTCTCTCTACCTGTGTCTCAGAGTCTTGATCTGGCTGGAAAATATGCAAGTGTATCTATAACAGTGACTTAGTGCAGTCTCAGTTTTGTCAACTCTTTTTCTCACACCAGTTCATGTAGTCTTTACAAGTAGATGGCTTTGTTGTCTCAGCTTCGTCAGGTGTCCCAGGTGAAGCGTTGGGATGATGGAGGAACAGGCAGACACACCATCAGAATCACAGACACACTGGACTTCCCTGATGAGGAAGGCCTGGGCATGAACATCGTACGTGTGTGGGTGGTTGTACGTGTATGATTGCATTTTTCCATTGCTCTATCACCTTTCCTTTCTCTGTGTCTTACTAGGACACCATTGCCATCCAGAAGCGCAGTGCCAGAACCCGAAGGATTCGGCCTGTGTCCACCAGACTGAGTAAGCTCTCCTGATTAACTAAATCAATATTAGTCTTTTTTACAGGGCTTATATGTGCATTAACCTCTTGATGCTACCCATCCCGGATCCGGGATCGTGACTACGGCTCAAGCTCATTAGCATAACGCAAAATGCGAAAAAATATTCTTAGAAATATTTAACCTCCACACCTACACAAGTCCAATAGCTCAAATGAAAGATAAACACCTTGTTCATCTACCCAGCAAGTCAGATTTCTAAAATGTTTTACGGCGAAAACATAGCACACATTTATATTAGACCACCACCGAAACAAAAGGCAAGCGGCGGCCATTTTGTCCCAGAAAATATAAAATTTAAAAGTAGGATTAAAAAATAAATAATTCACTAACCTTTTGAAAATCTTCATCAGATGACAGTAATATTACATATTACACAGTACATTTTTTTTTTTTCAATAATATGCCATTAATATCCATAAATCTCTGTTTACAATGACGACATTTCAAAAAATGCTACTCAAAATGTCCGGAGAAATTATGATAGCTCCGACAGATAACGTCAGATAACAAGCAATAAACATGACTAAATATACATGTTCTACATATAGTTACAAAGATACACTTCTTCTTAATACAACTGCTGTGTTACATTTATTTTTAACGTTACAGAATTCGTTCACTAGTCTATGCTATGAGTCGGCGCTCAGATATTAGCAGTGTCTCCTCTACGTTTGGAGTCCACAGAAACCCAAAATAACCACATAAATATTCCCTTACCTTTGATGTTCTTCGATCAGAAGACGTAGAAGGAGTCATACTTACCCAATACATCGTTTGGTTTCAAGTTGTGCGTCTTTGTATTAGCATATGCTAACAGCTTCAGCTGAAATGCACCCAAAATAACTTCTGCTCCTTCTGGTCCCGCACTCTTGCGCAACAAAACTTCAAAATTACATATTATATGTCGACTAAACTGGTCAAACTAAGTGCAGAATCGAGCAAAATGATGTTTTTATCATGTAAAACAATGATAATCGCAAACAAACGAACCGGCTTCAACTGGTGTCTATTGGAAAAGAACGTTCCCCAAATCGGCCGCGCGCAATAGAGTGCATGTATGTGAGAGTGACCCGGGCATTTTCGCCCGCCAAAGGATGAGGGAGCGCGAAATTCAAACAATGAACGTGCCAATTGAAAGCAGACATCGCGCTGAACAAATACATACTGTTCCCAGATCGGTAGCTGCCTGGGAAGGGTGGGGGCGATGACGTCAAAGTTGACCCAACTTTTCTCTTGACAAGAGAGAGTTTGGGAGAAAGGCTGCCCTGAGAGTTCTGCTTTACATACAGACATAATTTAAACGGTTTTAGAAACTTTAGAGTGTTTTCTATTCAATAATTATTATTATATGCATATATTAGCAATTTTGGAAAAAAATATTTTCAGTTTACTATGGGCACGCACTTCCTCCAACGGGGGCAGTATTCAGCCATAAGCTCAAGAGGTTAACATAAGTTTGACGAGAATGGCGCTGGAGAGAACAGCAGCTGTTTTACTAGTTGCGCTATTTTGTACATATTGTTTCCTATGACCGAACATAGCTTCTGGACATCAGAACAGTGATCACTAACCTCGATTTGGATGAGGATTTCTACTTCAATGAGTCGGCAGCAAAGGACATACAGGACCTGGCCCAAATCCCTGACACTCGAAAAAGGAAGAGTCGGTGTTATAGAGGCCGGCGTGCAGGACACCTGACGAGACCATGTTGGTGAATGGATAAACCGCTTCTACCCTCTGTTCTATTGGTGAACGTGCAATCACTGGAGAATTAACTGGACGAGCTCCGTTCGAAACTATCCTATCAACATGATCTGAAGGACTGTAATATTCTATGTTTCTCCGAGACGTGTCTGAACAAGGATATATATCTAGCTGTTTATTCAATACATCGGCAGGACAGAACGGCAGCGTCGGGCAAACTCAAGGGTGGTGTGTCTCTAATCTATAATATTAAGGAAATCTTGAGGTTCTGCTCACCTAAGTTAGAATACCTCATGATACGCTGTATACCATACTATTTATCAAGAGAGTTTTCATCCATATTTTTTGTAGTGGTATATTTACCACCACAACCGATGCTGCCACTAAGACTGCACTGAATGAGCTGTGCAGAGCCATAAGCAAACAAGAAAATGCTCACCCAGAGGTGGCGCTCCTAGTGGTTGGGGATTTTAATGCAGGAAAACTGAAATCCGTTGCACCTCGTTTCTACCAGCAGAGGCGCAAACTCTAGATCACCTTTACTCCACACACAGAGATCAAATCAAATGTATTTATATAGCCCTTCGTACATCAGCTGATATCTCAAAGTGCTGTACAGAAACCCAGCCTAAAACCCCAAACAGCAAGCAATGCAGGTGTAGAAGCACGGTGGCTAGGAAAAACTCTCTAGAAAGGCCAAAACCTAGGAAGAAACGTAGATAGGAACCAGGCTATGTGGGGTGGCCAGTCCTCTTCTGGCTGTGCCGGGTGGAGATTATAACAGAACATGGCCAAGATGTTCAAATGTTCATAAATGACCAGCATGGTCCAATAATAATAAGGCAGAACAGTTGAAACTGGAGCAGCAGCACAGCCAGGTGGACTGGGGACAATTTTCACTTTCACCCCTACATATATGTACATTTTACCTCAACTACCTCGTACCCCTGCACATTGACTCGGTACCGGTACTCCTTGTATATAGCCTTGTTATTGTTGTTTTATTGTGTTACTATTTCCTTTTTTATTTCACACATTTCTTTTACTTTTTAACTTTGCATTGTTGGGAAAGGGCCCGTACGTAAGCATTTCACAGTAAAGTCTACACTTGTTGTATTCAGGGCGCATGTGTCACGACTTCCGCCGAAGTTGGTGCCTCTCCTTGTTCGGGCGGCGTTTGGCGGTCGACGTCACCGACTTTCTAGCCTCCACCGATCTACATTTATTTTTCCATTTGTTTTGTCTGTATTGTACACACCTGGTTCCCATTACGTTTGAATTATTTTCCTATTTAACCCTCTGGAGCCATCATGGTTTTGTGTGTGTTTATTGTTGTCAGTTGTCTCGTTTATGTGATTCTGGATTTTCGTTCTCCTTGTTGGAAGATTATTTTTTGAGTAAAGTTACTATTATTACTCATCTCTGTGTCCTGCGCCTGACTCCGCCTTACCCACATCACCTAGACTCTGACAGCATGAGACAAAAAAAAGTGATTTGATTTGACCCACCCCTCTTTCCCTCTCTCAGGTCTGGGAGATGATCCCACCTCCTCTCCTCCTCCCTCGGCCCTGTCTCACTCTGCCCCCCTGTCCCGCTCAGCATCATGGGAGTGTCTATCCTCATTGCCTACCCATGGTGCACCACTGCGCCACGTGACGCACGCCAGGCCGCGGCCCCCTCGAAGGCACAGCCGAGGACAAGTCCCTCTGGACACAGTGAGTCACCTTTGGGCTCATAGCAACCTCTATGACTTTCTACCATATTGCTTCTACAATACTGTACCTGTCCAACCTTCTCATATCTGCACAAGTGCGTAGGGGGTATGGATGAGGGGTGGGTGCTGGAACTAACATCTGATTCAAACAGGGTTTACTTTATTTTCTATTTACCTCACAGTTAAAATCCACTTTCCTTTTATGCTCAAATTTGTCATCCTGTTTTTTTTTCATGCCAGAGGCATTCCAAAAATATGTTTCTTTATGACTGTGAATCTGTCACATTGTTTATGACATTCTTCAATCCGCGAGGCAACGTTTGTCAATTTGTTTTTTTAGTCGTTGTTAGAAGCTTTTCTAAATCGGTTAAAACAGGTTAGTGATCTAGTCATGTGGAATCATGTTGAGCTCTGAATAGAGCTCTCTATTGGCAGGCTATCAGATTCCTCGGCTGCATCCCAAATGGCACCCATTTTGTCTATATATTGCACTTCTTTTGACCAGAGCCTTATGGGACCTAGTCAAAAGTAGTGATCTATATAGGGAATAGTCCTACAGCCAGTCATTGTAAATTATAATTGGCTGTGTCAGCACTGCAGTAGTTTCAGTAAGACAGAAACATGTTGTTGGTGGCTGTCGTGTGTGTGTGTGTGTGTGTGTGTGTGTGTTTGGCTGTATTGGAAGCCTGTTATCTTTGTCCTCTCAGCACTGTTCAGAGAACGGAGGAGTCAACCTGCTGGAGGATGGACTGCCTGATTTCTACACCAAGAGAGTCCTGACTGACAGGTAGGATTTACACAATACACACACACACACTAGTGCTCTCACTGACCTGGTACCCATATCTGTATCTCTCCCCACCAGTCAGCTGTCATCACTTCATCATGCTCAGTCCCTGAGGAGGAAGAAGAGACGCAGTGTGCTGTCAATCTTCTCTGGGTTCCGCAAGAATCGCAATTCCACCATCTCCAATCAGGAAAAGGAGTACGGAGGGAGTCATGAAAAGTCATACACATGATTACATGTCCTTGTTATAAATGGTTCATTAATTGTTACCAACAACTATTTAATAAACGGATCAACTCTCTCTCTCTCTGTCTCTGTCTCTCTCTATAGTGGCTCAGAGAATGTGTACTCTATGATTCAGCACCCTAAGGATCCTGGGAAGGTGGAGGCCATGATTGAGGTGGGGGCCAATGGGAGGATGATGCCGTCCCCCAGGCCCATCCAGGGCGTACCACTGCCTGGGATGAGGGGGGCCAGCCCCAGCCCCCACTGTCTCACACAGAGACAGGTAGGAACATACCACTGTAGATCTGTCCCTAGCTCAGGCAAGCTTCAATGCCATACAACTCTCCTTCTGTGGCCTCCAATTGCTCTTAAATACAAGTAAAGCTAAATGCATGCTCTTCAACCGATCGCTGCCTGCACCTGCCCGCCTGTCCAACATCACTACTCTGGACGGCTCTGACTTAGAATACGTGGACAACTACAAATACTTAGGTGTCTGGTTAGACTGTAAACTCACCTTCCAGACCCACATCAAACATCTCCAATCCAAAGTTAAATCTAGAATTGGCTTCCTATTTCACAACAAAGCATCCTTCACTCATGCTGCCAAACATACCCTTGTAAAACTGACCATCCTACCGATCCTCGACTTCAGCGATGTCATTTACAAAATGGCCTCCAATACCCTACTCAACAAATTGGATGCAGTCTATCACAGTGCAATCCGTTTTGTCACCAAAGCCCCATATACTACCCACCACTGCGACCTGTACGCTCTCGTTGGCTGGCCCTCGCTTCATACTCGTCGCCAAACCCACTGGCTCCATGTCATCTACAAGACCCTGCTAGGTAAAGTCCCCCCTTATCTCAGCTCGCTGGTCACCATAGCATCACCCACCTGTAGCACTCGCTCCAGCAGGTATATCTCTCTGATCACCCCCAAAACCAATTCTTTCTTTGGCCGCCTCTCCTTCCAGTTCTCTGCTGCCAATGACTGGAACGAACTACAAAAATCTCTGAAACTGGAAACACTTATCTCCCTCACTAGCTTTAAGCACCAGCTGTCAGAGCAGCTCACAGATTACTGCACCTAGCCCACCTATACATTTAGCCCAAACAACTACCTCTTTCCCTACTGTATTTATTTATTTTATTTATTTATTTTTCTCCTTTGCACCCCATTATTTTTATTTCTACTTTTCACAGTCTTCCACTGCAAATCTACCATTCCAGTGTTTTACTTGCTATATTGTATTTACTTTGCCACCATGGCCTTTTTTTTGCCTTTACCTCCCTTATCTCACCTCATTTGCTCACATTGTATATAGACTTATTTTTCTACTGTATTATTGACTGTATGTTTGTTTTACTCCATGTGTAAGTAACTCTGTCGTTGTATGTGTCGAACTGCTTTGCTTTATCTTGGCCAGGTCGCAATTGTAAATGAGAACTTGTTCTCAACTTGCCTACCTGGTTAAATAAAAGTGAAATAAATAATGAAGAGGGCCAAGTTTTGCTTGACCTGACTAGTCATCTCCTGGTTTATTCCACTCATTATCATAGTACAGCATGTATGCTTTTACTTTCTATGTAATCTATTGCATACGACACAGTCTAAGCCTTACAATTTTCTCTCTCTCCTTCTCTCTCCCACCTTCCAGCCTTCAGACCTGGTCAGCATGGTGTATAGTTGTATCGGAGCAGAAGATGAGGACTCCGACAGTAGCTTTGAGACCAGACCAGTGGACAGAGACACTGACAGATCGACTACATCAGACATCCAGACAGAGACCCATGCCAATGGACATGCAATGTCCTCCGCTTCTCTGACAGACAGACAGCCTGACAGACAGACAGATCCAGTCAGTCAGGACCTGCCAATGCCCAGCACTCAGACAGACACACAGAAGGAGGTGGACAGAGGGACAAAGGGGACAGAGTCGTTGGACAGGCAGGAGGGAGCCCCCTGTGGACAGAAATCAGAACCCCCTTCTCAGAGCAGCAAGCCCAGTCTGGCCAGCATGAGACAGAGACACCTACAGCGGAGTTCCGGTACTGCAACATAAATATCTAGATGCTTTCATGGCTCCGGGTGCTGCATGTGCCATGGATGTAGAGTTGTAACAAAATTACAATTTAACTTATGTTTCACACTTTCTTCCTTTTAAGATAAATCAACAGATGGTGTAGGATGGATAGATAGAGACGGGGTAGAAGAGGAGAAGAATGAAAAGAAAGACAGAGGAGCAGAAGGACAGCGTCCTCCCATTCCTGAAAAGGTGGGTGTGTGTCCCCTAATTGCTTTTATTGCTTTGTGTACGGTAGTCTGTATCTAACTACGTGTACATTCTCTCTCCACAGCCTGGTAAAGATAAGACTTCTCCAAAGACACCGTCTGCTGTCACTCCACCTGAGGAAACAGCCAATGAGAGAACCCCGCCTCCTGCTCCAACTGCCTCTACCAAGCCCACTTTTGATTTGTCTGGTCCTTCTGTCACTCAAGATGGAGGAACTAATGAGATGAAAAGCCTGCCTCCTGTGCCACCTGCGTCTACCAAACCGGTGGTAGACGCAGGTCTACCACCTGCTGGTTGTCAAGGTACCACTGTGATGAAATACCATTGAAGATGGTTTTAAGAAATTATTATTAATTGTAATGATAATTGGTTCCTTTCTTGACCAACAAATCATTAATGGCTATGAAAATGTTGTTGATGATGGCGATGGCTAAGGTTGACATTTTGACAATTCAATCAGATGAAGGAGGAACAAATGGTTTTCCACTGAAGGCACATCGCAACAGGAAAGCAAACTCATGTGACGCAGGTATGTGTGTGACTGTGAGCGTGTGTGTGTGTGTGTGTGTGTGTGTGAGCGGGTTCACTGCATGTGTGAATGTGTGCGGTACATGCATGTTTGTCTACAGATGTTTGCAGGAATTTGCTTGTCTTATGATAGATTTTCAATTCGGGTTTCTGATTTGATGCAATTATATTCTTGTTATTTCAGTCATTGAATGCAGTCTCATTGTCTCTGTTATATACTTGGTCCATTGCTCTGCCATGGACATTCCAGTAGATCTCTTGGGATGTTTATCATGACTGCTACATTCCTGCAACATGCCCCTGTGTGACCCAGTCACCATCTGTGTGGCCCTGTGTGTGTGTCTCATATCATTTTCCTTCAGGCATGGAACCGGACAGTCCCAACGATCTGGAGAGGGGGTTCTCAGATCGCGAATCCCCTGTGAAAAAACCCAGATTCCCCCAGAACAGAAACAGATCTCTGGACACTGGGTGTATGTATCTGTGTCTCTGGACCACGCTCTGCCATACCATATGTGTATGTCTGAATGGTCATTCTGTAGTTTGTTTGTGTGTGCGAGCCTGTTCAAAGCCTTGTTTTCATGGCTCAGTGGTGAAAGAGAATTGACATGTCATGACAGTCTAGGCCTAACCCAATGTGTCACATAGTCAGGAAACACTGGGCCATTAACATCTAGTTGACTGTGTCCCAGACACTGGGCCATTAACATCTAGTTGACTGTGTCCCAGACACTGGGCCATTAACATCTAGTTGACTGTGTCCCAGACACTGGGCCATTAACATCTAGTTGACTGTGTCCCAGACACTGGGCCATGATGGGCATTCAAATCTAGTTGAAAAATTCCAGACAAGATGAGTGTTTGGGGAGATTCTTAGCGGCGCGTAGTCTAGCGGTTAAGAGCGTTCGGCAAGTAACTGAAAGGTTGCTGGTTCAAATCTTCGAGCTGACTAGGAGAAAAATCTGTCTGTGCCCTTAAACGAGGCACTTAACCCTAATTTCTCCTGAAATCGCTCTGGATAAGAACGTCTGCTAAATGACTCAAATATTGACATTTTGTCAATTAAGCCCTTTTTTCTCCTTAACCAGAGTCAGATTAAGAAAGTTAAATGTCATTTCAGGAGCCATTTCTAACTAGCATTAGCGCAATGATTGGAAGTCTACAGGAGCATCTAAGTAGAAAAAAAGGGCCTATTTGCCAAAATGTTGAATTATCCTTTTAATGGCAGATTAGATTAGACCAAACCAGGACCCTGACATTCAACTCTGTCTGTGTGCTGTCTAGGTCCTGAATGTCCCGAGCCCGGCACCGGCAACGGTGAGACGTCATGACAACAAACGTCAGGAGGCAAAGACAATGTTCAGGACAGCTGTCGGAAGATGTGAAGAGAGCGCGAGACGTGAAGAGAGCGCGAGACAGATAGATAGAAAAGGGAAGTTATGAACTTGGTCACCATAGACCCAACTGTGGTTATCCTCATATACAGTAGTAATTTCTCTCATATTGGCTAAACATGCATGATTTTTTCCCTTTCTCATACTCAGTTGCTCTTGCTTTCATTCCTTTACAGAGGACACACACACACACAGGTGTCTGAGGGCCCTCTGGTATTCTCATGCTGGTATTTCTTGCACTTCTTGTTGTACAAAAATCTTTGATCATATTTCTCATTCTCCCTCATTTTTCTTTCATTGACAATTTGTGACACTGCTACTGTAAGAATGAGTTGGTATTTATTCTAAACCAGTATTATGTCAATATTGAATATACGTTTTTTTAAAACTGCACTAACCATTGTTATTACTAAGTCATTACATGGTAACAGGTAACTTCTTGTTTTTATTTACAATAAGGTTATAATGAATATGATTGGATGTTTTAAGGATGTTTTTCCTATGGTGTATGATAAGTGAAGATTGAGACGATGACATGTATTGTTTATCATTATATCTATTAGTTGATCGATGGAACATAATTGCAGTTTGTTTAAATCTGTTTTAAATACATTTTACAGGACTGAAATTAGTATATTTTCAAAAAATCCATATATGATTAAACAATCAATAAAAAATGATTTTACCAAAGGAACCAAACTGATGATGCACTCTCTCTTGGGGACAAAAAACACCCCAACCTGACTTCTGCATCGGGAACTCTTATATATTTTTTTGGTGTGTGAGATCTGGCCCACTAGGAAAATTGCATCCATGGGTTTTGGAGCAGTGCTATGTAGTGCCAGCAGAGGTGGCCAAATACTTTGAGCTGAGTGATGAAACCATTACTTGGATGAAACAAGTTAGTCAGGCTGAGTTTAGACAAGTAGCCCAATTCTGATTATTATTTTTTTTTACACTAATTGGTCTTTTGACCAATCACATCAGATATTTTTCAGAGCTGATGTGATTGGTCAAAATACCAATTAGTGAAAAAATAACAGAATTGGGCTGCCTGTGTTAAAGCAGCCGAACTGCCCTTCTACACTACAGCCATTGGGCATCCAGCATTGCAGCTAGACCTAAGCCGTTGAGGGAATGCTTCCTTTGAAATCAATGAAAGCTGCTATGCTGCCCGTGTTGCACTCACGTCCAAGCTCAAGAATCGCAGAGGTTCAATTTGACTGCTGATACTTATGTTCATTATATCTTGTGAATTGTAAATAATGAGAAATAAAGTTGATTTTGGTTGCAAATGGCCTCGATTCGACACCACTGGTTATTTTACTAAGATTTATGAAGTCAATAAGCTACTAGCTAGCAGCAACGGTATCTACATTGACTATATTCACAATGTAAACAAAAGCAACATGTGTGATTAGAGGATCACTAGCAACAATTTGAGAGTACTTGTGAAAAACTGAACCAAAGCTATTGTACATAATCGATGAATATGGTACAGTACAGTAGGGGAAATAGAATAAGCTGTTCTTCCCCTCTGGTCCTCTACACTCTCCGTGTTGCAGGTAGAACATCACATTGAAATGATGCACAGGACGCTTATAGTGGAGCTGAAGTGTAATAGGCTGACCACACCGCTCGCGTCGCGTGCGCAGGCGTTGCAAAATAAATTTAGAAACCTATGTTATTCAATTATTGCACCCACACTGCTCACGAGCGTCTGCATTGCCAAGGGCTAAAATAGAAATCAGTTATATTTCTGACGCAGATCTCGCAGCAAGTCCTGCCTTTCCCATCTCCTCATTGGTTTATAGAAGCAGGTACCCATGTGCCATCTCCTCATTGGTTATACCCACGTGGGTGATTGAAAGACGAACTGTGTTGCCGGTCAGTGTAGTAATACTCTGAACGTTTAGATGCCAATCACCATATAAGTTCAAAGATGAAAAAGTCTGGAAGTAGGAGAGATGACTAGAAACGATTCAGTTGACCGTTAAATATGTGGATTCATTGTCGGAGGAGAGGACCTTGTGCATTTCAGGTAAAATAACAACTCAATGTTTATATCCCAGGACAAATTAGCTAGCAATAGCAAGCTAAATAGCTAAATTGCCATAAATGTTTAATGCTTTTTGACTTGTTCCCAAATTAATGTAATTGGTTCAGAGTTTGTTTTGATATTTTAACCTGCATGTCATGATAGCGTTTGGTGTAGGGGGACAAAATAAATGTATGCACGATGGAGCATGTGCGCAGCCGGTTTGGGTTCCGTGTTAGCCACACAAACTATATGTGAGCAGTGTCTGTAAAAAGTATTTTTCATAGAATTGGTAGCATCGATTTGCTTGAGGTAGCCTTCTACTGAAAGAGGGTCCAAGAAGAAATGAATTAGGCAAGGATTAAATTTGCTGTGTAAAAAGTCAACAATCATTAACACTTTACAATAAGGTTTAATTTGTAAAGGGTTTATAAATCAAATCAAATTGTATTTGTCACATACACATGGTTAGCAGATGTTAATGCGAGTGTAGCGAAATGCTTGTGCTTCTAGTTCCGACAATGCAGTAATAACCAACAAATAATCTAACTAACAATTCCAAAACTACTGTCTTATACACAGTGTAAGGGGATAAAGAATATGTACATAAGGATATATGAATGAGTGATGGTACAGAGCAGCATAGGCAAGATACAGTAGCTGATATCGAGTACAGTATATACATATGAGATAAGTATGTAAACCAAGTGGCATAGTTAAAGTGGCTAGTGATACATGTATTACATAAGGATGCAGTCGATGATATAGAGTACAGTATATACGTATGCATATGAGATGAATAATGTAGGGTATGTAAACATTATATAAGGTAGCATTGTTTAAAGTGGCTAGTGATATATTTACATCATTTCCCATCAATTCCCATTATTAAAGTGGCTGGAGTTGAGTCAGTGTCAGTGTGTTGGCAGCAGCCACTCAATGTTAGTGGTGGCTGTTTAACAGTCTGATGGCCTTGAGATAGAAGCTGTTTTTCAGTCTCTCGGTCCCAGCTTTGATGCACCTGTACTGACCTCGCCTTCTGGATGATAGCGGGGTGAACAGGCAGTGGCTCGGGTGGTTGATGTCCTTGATGATCTTTATGGCCTTCATGGCTCCAAATAGTGAGCCACTATTTACATCCAGCTATTAACCATTTGTAAATGCACTTACAAATATGTATAATATTGAACCCTTATGTATCATCACATAACATTATTTTCAATGGTTGCACAGTTAAACAATAATGTAGTTATTTTCTCACTTTTGGGTGCGTTGTTGCGCTGTCCAAGGAACAAAAATGGTTGGTTTTCAGACCAATGGTCAACTCCCATGATGTGTCTTGCTGCACATTGAAAACCCTGATGATGCATTGGTACACTTTACTATTTATTCCAGGAATGAAGGCCTCATCTGAAAATCTCAAGCCATGTCATTGGTGTGGTTTGCTGGTTTCGTGGAAATTCCCCCGACTTTGTGAGATCTGCCTATCTGTGAAACGCGCTTCCAATAAAGATGACCTGGAACATGCCCAGAAATGTATGTTCATTAAAACCTCTTAAGGCTAGAGGGCACTATTTTCAATTTTTGAAAAATAACGTTCCTGTTACGGCTTTCTTCCGTCGAAGGAGAGTCGGACCAAAATGCAGCGTGGTTAAATCGAGACATCTTTAATGACGATAAATACGAAACATACAAAAACAACAAACGGAAATGTGAAAACCTAATACAGCCTGTCTGGTGACAACTAACACAGAGACAGGAACAATCACCCACAAAACACACAGTGAAACCCAGGCTACCGAAATATGGTTCCCAATCAGAGACAACGAGAATCACCTGACTCTGATTGAGAACCGCCTCAGGCAGCCATAGACTATGCTAGACACCCCTACTCAGCCACAATCCCAATACCTACTAAAACCCCAATACAAAAACACAACACAAAATAAACCCATGTCACACCCTGGCCTGACCAAATAAATATATAAACACAAAATACTAAGACCAGGGCGTGACAGAACCCCCCAAGGTGCGGACTCCCGGCCGCACACTAAAACCCATAGGGGAGAGTCCGGGTGGGCGTCTGTCCACGGTGGCGGCTCCGGCTCGGGACGTGGACCCCACTCCAACCAAGTCTTAGTCCCCCTGTAAGCGTCCTTTGATTGGCGACCCTCGCCGCCGACCTAGGCCTAATAACCCTCACCAAGGACCCCACTGGACTGAAGGGCAGCTCGGGACTGAGGTAGAAGCTCGGGACTGAGGGGAAGCTCGGGACTGAGGGGAAGCTCGGGACTGAGGGGTAGCTCAGCACTGAGAGGAAGCCCAGTACTGAGAGGAAGCCCAGTACTGAGAGGAAGCCCAGCACTGAGAGGAAGCTCAGGCAGGTAGTTGGATCCGGCAGATCCTGGCTGACTGGCAGATCTGGAAGAGTCTGGTTGACTGGCAGGTCTGGAAGAGTCTGGCTGACTGGCAGATCTGGAAGAGTCTGGCTGACTGGCAGATCTGGAAGAGTCTGGCTGACTGGCAGATCTGGAAGAGTCTGGCTGACTGGCAGATCTGGAAGAGTCTGGCTGACTGGCAGATCTGGAAGAGTCTGGCTGACTGGCGGATCCTGGTAGACTGACGGATCTGGCTGCTCCATGTAGACTGGCAGCTCTGGCTGCTCCATGCAGACTGACAGCTCTGGCTGCTCCATGCAGGCTGGCAGCTCAGGCTGCTCCATGCAGGCTGGCAGCTCAGGCTGCTCCATGCAGGCTGGCAGCTCTGGCTGCGCTGAACAGGCAGGAGACTCCAGCAGCGCTGTAGAGGAGGAAGGCTCTGGCAGCGCTGTGGAGGAGGAAGGCTCTGGCAGCGCTGAACATGCGGGAGACTCCGGCAGCGCAGGAGAGGAGGAAGGCTCTGGCTGCGCTAAACAGGCGGGAGACTCCGACAGCGCTGGAGAGGAGAAAGGCTCTGACAGCGATAAACAGGCGAGGCACACTGAAGGCCTGGTGCGTGGTGCTGGAACAGGTGGTACTGGACCGAGGACACGCACAGGAAGCCTGGTGCGGGGAGCTGCCACCGGAGGACTGGTGTGTGAAGGTGGCACAGGATGGACCGGACCGTGAAGGTGTACTGGAGAGCCTGAGAGCAGGGCTGGCACAGGACGTGCAAGGCTAGGTAGGTACATAGGAGGCCTAGTGCGTGAGGCTGGCACAGTTTTCACCAACCGACTAACACGCACCTCAGGACGAGTATGGAGCGCTGACCCAGGTGCCATCAAATCCCCGACTCGCTCCGTCGGACGAATATCGTACCTAAAGCACCAAACTAGCAACTCCCTCATTACTCTCTCCTCCAATATCCCCATTAACTCCTTCACAGTCTCTGCTTCGCTCACCTCTAACACCGGCTCTGGTTCTGGTCTCCTCCTTGGCTCCTCACTATAAACAGGGAGAGTTGGCTCAGGTCTGACTCCTGACTCTGCCACTCTCTCCCTGAGCCCCCCCCCCAATACATTTTTGGGGCTGACTCTCAGTCTTCCGTCCGCGCCGCCATGCCTGCTTCGCCAACTCCATTCTCCGATAACCTGCTTCGCACTGCTCCAGCGAATCCCAGGCGGGCTCCGGCACTTTCTCTGGGTCGACAGCCCACCTGGAAACATACAGGAACTCAAATCCTTCTGTTCACCTGATTTAGAATTCCTCACAATCAAATGTAGACCGCATTATCTACCAAGAGAATTCTCTTCGATTATAATCACAGCCGTATATATCCCCCAAGCAGACACATCGATGGCTCTGAACGAACTTTATTTAACTCTCTGCAAACTGGAAACGATTTATCCGGAGGCTGCATTCATTGTAGCTGGGGATTTTAACAAGGCTAATCTGAAAACAAGACTCCCTAAATTTTATCAGCATATTGATTGCGCAACCAGGGGTGGAAAGACCCTGGATCATTGTTACTCTAACTTCCGCGACGCATATAAGGCCCTGCCCCGCCCCCTTTCGGAAAAGCTGACCACGACTCCATTTTGTTGATCCCTGCCTACAGACAGAAACTAAAACAAGAAGCTCCCACGCTGAGGTCTGTCCAACGCTGGTCCGACCAAGCTGACTCCACACTCCAAGACTGCTTCCATCACGTGGACTGGGAGATGTTTCGTATTGCGTCAGGCAACAACATTGACGAATACGCTGATACGGTGTGCGAGTTCATTAGAACGTGCGTTGAAGATGTCGTTCCCATAGCAACGATTAAAACATTCCCTAACCAGAAACCGTGGATTGATGGCAGCATTCGTGTGAAACTGAAGGCACGAACCACTGCTTTTAATCAGGGCAAGGTGTCTGGTAACATGACTGAATACAAACAGTGCAGCTATTCCCTCCGCAAGGCTATCAAACAAGCTAAGCGCCAGTACAGAGACAAAGTAGAATCTCAATTCAACGGCTCAGACACAAGAGGTATGTGGCAGGGTCTACAGTCAATCACGGACTACAGGAAGAAACCCAGCCCAGTCACGGACCAGGATGTCTTGCTCCCAGGCAGACTAAATAACTTTTTGCCCGCTTTGAGGACAATACAGTGCCACTGACGCGGCCTGCAACGGAATCATGCGGTCTCTCCTTCACTGCAGCCGAAGTGAGTAAGACATTTAAACGTGTTAACCCTCGCAAGGCTGCAGGCCCAGACGGCATCCCCAGCCGCGCCCTCAGAGCATGCGCAGACCAGCTGGCCGGTGTGTTTACGGACATATTCAACCAATCCCTATACCAGTCTGCTGTTCCCACATGCTTCAAGAGGGCCACCATTGTTCCTGTTCCCAAGAAAGCTAAGGTAACTGAGCTAAACGACTACCGCCCCGTAGCACTCACATCCGTCATCATGAAGTGCTTTGAGAGACTAGTCAAGGACCATATCACCTCCACCCTACCTGACACCCTTGACCCACTCCAATTTGTTTACCGCCCAAATAGGTCCACAGACGATGCAATCTCAACCACACTGCACACTGCCCTAACCCATCTGGACAAGAGGAATACCTATGTGAGAATGCTGTTCATCGACTACAGCTCGGCATTCAACACCATAGTACCCTCCAAGCTCGTCATCAAGCTCGAGACCCTGGGTCTCGACCCCGCCCTGTGCAACTGGGTACTGGACTTCCTGACGGGCCGCCCCCAGGTGGTGAGGGTAGGCAACAACATCTCCTCCCCGCTGATCCTCAACACTGGGGCCCCACAAGGGTGCGTTCTGAGCCCCCTCCTGTACTCCCTGTTCACCCACGACTGCGTGGCCATGCACGCCTCCAACTCAATCATCAAGTTTGCGGACGACACAACAGTGGTAGGCTTGATTACCAACAACGACGAGACGGCCTACAGGGAGGAGGTGAGGGCCCTCGGAGTGTGGTGTCAGGAAAATAACCTCACACTCAACGTCAACAAAACTAAGGAGATGATTGTGGACTTCAGGAAACAGCAGAGGGAACACCCCCATCCACATCGATGGAACAGTAGTGGAGAGGGTAGCAAGTTTTAAGTTCCTCGGCATACACATCACAGACAAACTGAATTGGTCCACTCACACAGACAGCATCGTGAGGAAGGCGCAGCAGCGCCTCTTCAACCTCAGGAGGCTGAAGAAATTCGGCTTGTCACCAAAAGCACTCGCAAACTTCTACAGATGCACAATCGAGAGCATCCTGGCGGGCTGTATCACCGCCTGGTATGGCAACTGCACCGCCCTCAACCGTAAGGCTCTCCAGAGGGTAGTGAGGTCTGCACAACGCATCACCGGGGGCAAACTACCTGCCCTCCAGGACACCTACACCACCCGATGCTACAGGAAGGCCATAAAGATCATCAAGGACATCAACCACCCGAGCCACTGCCTGTTCACCCCGCTGTCATCCAGAAGGCGAGGTCAGTACAGGTGCATCAAAGCTGGGACCGAGAGACTGAAAAACAGCTTCTATCTCAAGGCCATCAGACTGTTAAACAGCCACCACTAACATTGAGTGGCTACTGCCAACACACTGTCAATGACACTGACTCTACTCCAGCCACTTTAATCATGGGAATTGATGGGAAATGATGTAAATATATCACTAGCCACTTTAAACAATGCTACCTTATATAATGTTACTTACCCTACATTGTTCATCTCATATGCATACGTTGATACTGTACTCTATATCATCGACTGCATCCTTATGTAATACATGTATCACTAGCCACTTTAACTATGCCACTTGGTTTACATACTTATCTCATATGTATATACTGTACTCGATATCATCTACTGTATCTTGCCTATGCTGCTCTGTACCATCACTCATTCATATATCCTTATGTACATATTCTTTATCCCCTTACACTGTGTATAAGACAGTAGTTTTTTTTGGAATTGTTAGTTAGATTACTTGCTCGTTATTACTGCATTGTCGGAACTAGAAGCACAAGCATTTCGCTACACTCGCATTAACATCTGCTAACCATGTGTATGTGACAAATAAAATTTGATTTGATTTGATTTGATTTGTCTATTTCCTCCCAAGTAGTGTAGTCCCGATATTGTTGCTCCTGCTGCCGCTGTTGCTTCTCCTCATACCAGCGCCTCTCAGCTCTCGCCGCCTCCAGTTCTTCTTTGGGGCGGCGATATTCTCCAGGCTGATCCCAGGGTCCTTCTCCGAACAATTCATCCTCCCATGTCCATTCCTCTCTTTGTTGCTTCTGCTGTCGCTGCCTGTCACCACGCTGCTCTGTCCAGTTGTGGTGGGTGATTCTGTTACGGCTTTCTTCCGTCGAAGGAGAGTCGGACCAAAATGCAGCATGGTTAAATCGAGAGATCTTTAATGACGATAAATACGAAACATACAAAAACAACAAACGGAAATGTGAAAACCTAATACAGCCCGTCTGGTGACAACTAACACAGAGACAGGAACAACTACCCACAAAACACACAGTGAAACCCAGGCTACCTAAATATGGTTCCCAATCAGAGACAACGAGAATCACCTGACTCTGATTGAGAACCGCCTCAGGCAGCCATACACTATGCTAGACACCCCTACTCAGCCACAATCCCAATACCTACTAAAACCCCAATACAAAAACACAACACAAAATAAACCCATGTCACACCCTGGCCTGACCAAATAAATATATAAACACAAAATACTAAGACCAGGGCGTGACAGTTCCCAAAGTAAACGGCTATTTCTCAGGACCAGATGCTTAGGATAGAAAACACTCTAAAGTTTCCAAAACTGTAAAAATATTGTCTGTGAGTATAACAGAACTGATATTGCAGGCGAAAGCCTGAGAAAAATCCAATCAGGAAGTGTCTCTTATTTTGAAACCTCTGCTTTCCTATGCATCCCTATTGACCATTGAAAGGGATATCAACCAGATTCCTTTTTCTATGGCTTCCCGAATGTGTCTACAGTCCCTAGACATAGTTTCAGGCTTTTATTTTGAAAAATGAGCGTGAACGACAACATTGCATCAGTGGTCAGGTGGTGGCTCTCAGAGTGATTTGTGCGTAATAGACAAAGGCGGCCATTGTTCCTCTCGCTCCCAGTGAAAAGCCAATTGTCCCGGTTGATACATTATCGAATAGATATTTGAAAAACACCTTGAGGATTGATTATAAAAAACGTTTGCCATGTTTCTGTCGATATTATGGATCTAATTTGTAATTTCTTTCGGCGTTGTCGTGACCACAATTTCTGGTGGATTTCTCAACAAAACGTGAACAAGAAAATCTGTTTTTTCGGCTATAAAATAATCTTTATGGAGCAAAATGAACAATTGCTGTCTAACTGGGAGTCTCGTGAGTGAAAACATCCGAAGCTCATCAAAGGTAAACGATTTAATTTGATTGCTTTTCTGATTTTCATGACCAAGTTTCCTGCTGGACATAATGCTATGCTAGGCTATCGATAAACTTACACAAATGCTTGCTTTGGCTGTAAAGCATAATTTCACAATCTGACATGACAGGGTGATTAACAAAAGGCTAAGCTGTGTTTCACTATATTTCACTTGTGATTTAATGAATATGAATATTTTCTAGTAAGATTTTTTGTCCGTTGCGTCATGCTAATTAGTGTCAGTTGATGACAATTCTCCTGGATCCGGGAGGGGTAGTTCTAAGAAGTTACTGACATCATGTGACAGTGCGTCGTGAAGAATTAGCAGGATGAGGTTACATGATGATACATAAGGGTTCAATATTATGCATATTTATAAGTGCATTTACAAGTGGTTAATAGCTGGAGGTAAATAGTGGCTCACCATTTGACACCAACCTTAAAACGCTAGCATCACACCTCGACAACTTCCGGTGAAATTAGAGAGCGCCAAATTCAAATTAAATTACTATAAATATTTCACACAAGCTTAACTTGTTGTTAATCCAGCCACCATGTCAGATTTCAAAAAGGCTTTACGGGGAAAGCAAACCATGCGATTATCTGAGGACAGCGCTCAGCGCACAAAACATCACAAGCAGTTAGCAGCCAAGTAGATTAGTCACGAAAGTTTGAAATAGCAATAAAATTAATAATTTACCTTTGATGATCTTCGTATGGTTGCACTCACAAGACTCCCAATTACACAATAAATGTTTGTTTTGTTCGATAAAGTCCCTCTTTATATCCAAAAACCAAAATGTTGTTGGGGCATTTTGTTCAGTAATCCAATGGCTCAAATGCGGTCACAAGAGGCAGACATAAATTCCAAATAGTATCCGTAAAGTTCGTAGAAACATGTCAAACGATGTTTATAATCAATCCTCAGGTTGTTTTTAGCCTAAATAATCAATAATATTTCAACCGGACAATAGCGTCGTCAATATAAAAGAAATACAACGAAAGGCGCACTCTCGGGATTGCGCACCAAACAGGTTGGGGACTTTCCACTGGCCTCTCATTGAAATGGCTCATTATCCCTCATTTTTCAGAATAAAGGCCTGAAACAATGTCTAAAGTCTGTTCACAGCTAGGTGGAAGCCATAGGGAACAGAATCTGGGTCCTATCCCTTTAAATGGGGGATAGGCTTTCAATGGAAAAACACCCATAGCACTTCCTGGATGGATTTTCCTCAGGTTTTCGATTGCGATTTCAGTTCTGTTAAACTCACAGACATTATTTTAACAGTTTTGGAAACTTTATAGTGTTTTCTATCCAAATCTACCAATATGCATATCCTAGCTTCTGGGCCTGAGTAGCAGGCAGTTTACTTTGGGCACGCTTTTCATCCAAAATTCAGAATGCTGCCCCCTATCCTAAAAAAGTTAACCAGAGATCTTCTTCAGGAAATCTTTTTATTTTTTGTGGACTAAGTACAATGTTGTTGATACATCTTAATTTTTCTCCTATCACAGCTATTCAAATCTGCAACTGTTTTAAAGTCAACATTGGCATCATGCTGAAATCCCTGAGCGATTTCCTTTCTCTCCGGTAAACAGAGTTAGGAAGGACACGTAACTTTGTAGTGACTGGGTGGATTGATCCAAAGTGTAATTAAAAACTTTACCATGTTCAAATAGATATTTACATAGCGCAGGCTACATGTGAAAGGATAGCT
This sequence comes from Oncorhynchus tshawytscha, assembly GCF_018296145.1. Classification (NCBI taxonomy): domain Eukaryota; kingdom Metazoa; phylum Chordata; class Actinopteri; order Salmoniformes; family Salmonidae; genus Oncorhynchus; species Oncorhynchus tshawytscha. Next base: position 67,927,437 of record NC_056438.1, read on the forward strand.
CCCATCTGACTAAGTTTCAAATGTTGGCAGGGGCTATTTGACCCCTGTTGCTTTGGCCTTGTAGAGGACAAAGCCACACACCATGGCAATGGCTGCTAGGAAACATCGAGCCATGAACACCATGTTCATGTTGGTCACTGAAAAGACAAGAAAACACTTTCACCAAAACACACCAAAATACCCTCCCATCCAGAAATGTATCTTATGGACTTGACTGCATAGGTCCTTTAAAAATCATGGATAATAACTGTTGTAACTTCAACTCAAAGTACAACATTAGATTTTTTGCTTGTCCTGAGCTAATTACCCTCAAGGTAAGTGTTACCTGAGCTCTCAGAAGTCTTTATCAGGCGCAAAGGACCCTGGGAAATGTGATGCCTGGCCATTTGCATGGAGGCATCTCTCTTACGGTGGTGGTGATCAGCAGACTGGGGTGAGGTGGAGTTGATGCAGCCCTGGGCACACCGGGTGTTGGGGTTCCCAGCCTCACACAGAATCACTGAACAGCTGATGTACACCTACAGCCAGAGAGATCAAAGGTCACTTAACTGAGATGATATCATACTGGGTAGCCTAGTGGTTAAAAACATTGGCACAGTAACCGAAAGATCGCTGGTTCAAATACAAACTAGGTAAAAATATCTGTCGATGTGCTCTTGAGCAAGGCGCCTAACCCTAATTGCTCCGTTTTATTAGTCGTATGTACGGGATACGCATGGTATATTGTACATTGTCCAACAAAATGCTTACTTTCAGCTCTAGATAAGAGTGCTACATGAATAAAATGTCAAATGTAAATATGACCCTTGAATAAACCAGCAACCTGTTCCTATTTACCTGGTCGTGCAGTCCGATGAATTTGAAAGCTTCCATTCTTAACCGGAAATGTCTCTTGTGACGGGGTGAGAAGATTTGAACAGTCAGGTCCACATTGCACCTGGTAAAATAAAACATGATATTACAGCATTAATGGTCATGTTTCTTTCATTCAGAAAAATGTGGACTCATCAGACTAAAGGACATATTTCCACAGGTCTAATGTTCATTGCTCGTGTTTCTTGGCCCAAGCAAGTCTCTGCTTCTTATTGGTATCCTTCAGTAGTGGTTTCTTTGCAGCAATTCAACCATGAAGGCCTGATTCACACATTCTCCTTTGAACAGTTGATGTTGAGATGTCTCTGTTGCTTTAACTCTGTGAAGCATTTTTATTTGCAGTTAAATCTAATGAACATCCTCTGTAGCAGAGGTAACTCTGGGTCTAACTTTCCTGTGGCGGTCCTCATGAGAGCCAGTTTCATCATAGCGCTTGATGGTTTTTGAGACTGCACTTGAAGTCTTGAAATTTTCCGGATTATCAGATTCATGTCTTAAGGTAATGACAAATTGTTGTTTCTCTTTGCTTATTTGAGCTGTTCTTGCCATAATATGGACTTGGTCTTTTACCAAATAGGGCTATCTTCTGTATACCACCCCTACCTTGTCACAACTGATTGGCTCAAACGTATTAAGAAAATAAATTCCCCAAATTCACTTTTAACAAAGCACACCTCTTAATTGAAATGCATTCCAGGTGACTACCTTATGAAGCTGGTTGAGAGAATGCCAATAGTGTGCAAAGCTGTCATCAAGGCAAAAGGTGGCTACTTTCAAGAATCCCAAATAAATGCTGATTTGTTTAACCATTTTTTGGTTAATATATTATTCCATATGTGTTATTAGTTTTGATGTGTTCACTATTATTCTACAATGTAGAAAATAATGAAAAACCTGAATAAGTGTGTCCAAACTTTTGACTGGTACTGTAGATCATTTCTATATTGCTGTACAACTCTTCGGGTTATGAGCAAGCATGTTGGTGTATCCTTTGATGTTTCTCACCGGGCAGCATAAGCCATCCCTCACCAAAACCCTACATCTTGACCCTTTCTCTGAGGCAACCCTTTCTAAATCATTAGGCTGAATGATTTAGAAAGGGTTGCCTCAGAGAAAGGGTAAAGATGTAGGGTTTTGGTGAAAGGGAGGGCTTATGCTGCCCAGTGAGAAACATCAAAGGATTCAGCCTAATTCGTCCCTTGGGGTGAATATGCACTCGGACCAGGTTCAGTATGAATAACATAGACAATCGCCCAGGAGTGAATGGGTCTCAATCCCAAATAGATTTCCACATATCATCACACTATAATATTTGACATTTCAGAGGTCTTACCTCTATCTGAGTCCCACAGGCATTGAGGGGGATGACTCCGATGATGTGGGGGCTGTTGGAGAGGCGTTGCAGGTCGCAGGCAGAGTTACTGGGATCACTGAGGTGGAGATGGCCCTCATGTACTCCAGGGATAGAGGACTTCTCCACCTCCACTGTCATGGTGGTCTCTTGGCAAACCACTTTGGCTTTGACTGTCACAGGAGAATGTGGACATATCTTGTTATTGTACAACGTATCAGTCTTATTGAAAACAATGTGATCAAAAACCAATGGTGGAAAAAGTACCCAATTGTCATACTTGAGTAGATGTTAAGATACCTTAATAGAAAATGTCTCAAGTAAAAGTGAAAGTCACCCAGTAAATACCACTTGAGTAAAAGTCTAAAAGTATTTGCTTTTACATATACTTAATTATCAAAAGTCACATAATTAATCATTTCAAATTCCTTATATTTTAAGCAAACCAGATGACACAATTTTCTTGTTTTTTATTTACGGATAGCCAGGGGCACACTCCAACACTCATTTACAAACGAAGTGTTTGTGGTTAGTGAGCCAGCCAGATTAGAGGCAGTTGGGATGACCAGGGATGTTCTCTTAATAAGTGCAGGAATTTGACCATTTCCCTGTCCTGCTAAGCTTTCAACATGCAACGAGTACTTTTGGGTGTCATTCATATCATTCATGATCATAGAAGAATCTATACCCACCATTTGTACGTCCTACAATAAGCTGAGAGCCCCCTCTCTTCGGCAGGGACAAGCGGACAAAGCATCCAAAGCAGTGTTTTCCCTCAATTGCATTTTGAAATGTCACAGTATATGATCTGAATGCATTTCTTTCGACCGCATGGGTGGAGATGAAAGTGGCTCGCCCATAATTTCTGACATTTGGTAGACAATCTGTTGGTCAACTTGTCTACAATTAGATACATGCAGCTTCTCTTCTGACATTTCTTGATGCTTGTCTAGAATAATAAATAATGCTCACTATGCTCACCAGAATGATGTCATAAATCAATAGAATGCTCAATGCATCATCAACAATCTAGTTGACATCAGTAAAGTTATCATTCATTTCTGCTTCTCTTACAGAGCGATGACGTTTTCCAAATTACATTTGCCCGGATTTAGACCCAGTAGTGCTGACACATAACATTGGCTGTACAGTACAGAATTTCTCAACCATTTCTGTACCAGTAACCGGTGAGGCTCCTCTTTTTTTTAACTAGCTCATGTTTAAAACATATACAATAAGTAAAAGCACAACTGGAGATACAACTCACTACTATAACTGTGCCTCTGCTTTAGTCATTTTGTTTGCCTCCCTGTTGTGCTGTCTATCTGTTGTGCTTCTTCTTGTTCTCTGTCTGTCTGCTTAAGTCTTATATGTTATAAAAGCCAAGCTAACAATTTAGTTTATATTGCTAATTAGTGCCTGTCATATGTGTTCCCCTGAATTAACACCTACCCTAAGGGTTAATTACTATTACAGGGCTCCAGTCTAACCCTCAATTGCATTTTGAAATGTTACAGTATATGATCGGAATGCATTTCTCTCGACCGCATGGATGGAGAAGAAAGTGGCTCGCCCTTCACAGCAGCATGCCCCAGCGATGACACAGGGGCAGGGCAGACACAGTCATTACAGGAATCATGAGGATAATGCACTTTATTGTTATACCAAATCATGGCTTTAGCCGCCCCAGAAAATATGACGTTTTGAGTGAGGTGGAAATTATTTTTACATCCATGATCTTCAACCATGACTCAGGTGTATGCCGGGCGAAATCGCACATCATTAGCTAATTGTTGTGGATGTATCCCCCCCAAAATCAGTTAAAAACAGCCTAAACAAATGCAAATGGACATCATGCCATCATGGCAACAGAACATTTAAAACAAACGACTGGGTCGCGTCCATAGATTTAGAACAAAAAGACTGAACGACTGGGTCGTGTCTCTGGCAACAGAACCGATAGAACGAACGACCAGCCGGCTTGGGTAGCAACCCTAGATTTGTGTCAGGACTATCTCTTGGAAGGTTGAAATAGTATGAACATAGTATGAATAAACATAAATAAAATAAAGATGAATGAAAATGTGTCAATCGTTATTTGAATATGTTTGGTGACCTGTTGTATACAAGTGATAATGTACGAGAAGCCTGTGTTTGGAGGATATATTGGCACAGTTTTCATGCCCTCGACTTCCTGGCTTCTCGGGCATTATCACTTAATTACAATTTGTATGATATTTTACGAATTGCAATTTGTACAATATCTTACAAATTTGCTAAACGTATGATATGTTATGAATTAAAAAATGTTGTGGCTAATGTTAGCTAGGTGGCTAACACTAATGTTAGCTAGGTGGCTGACATTAGCTATGCTAAGGATTATGGGGGAAAGTTAGGGTTAAGGCTAGGGTTTAGGTTAAAGGGGAAGGGTTAGCTAACATGCTAAGTAGTTGCAAAGATGCTAATTAGCCAAAATGCCTGTGATGAGATTCGAACAAGCAACCTTTGAGGTGCAAGACGTTTGTGCTATACTACTACCCATCCACCCCAACCAACTACCCTACTTTCATTTTTGCCTTAAGTAACCTTCTGTCTTGTGTAACCATACCAAATATAACATATTAAACAAATTTGAGTGTCCCAGATTTACTTTTACTATGTTATGTCTAGTCTATGAGACCAGGCTATGATCTAACAGATGACAGAGTCAGAGCAGGTCTCTTTGCTGATGCTGTTAATAACTTGCAGAAAACCAGGCCGGCCATTACCCACTGATCAGCCAATGGCTCATTATAGATTAGTATAACAGAGAAATTGTGAGGGAAAAAATCTTGGCTGCCGGCCATGCCAAGTTTCATATTGTTCCATTTTTATATAAAAATGTATTTTTTGTGCCATGAGACCCACCCGTCTTCTCCCTCAGCAATGAAGCAAATGGGGAAATGCTCCCCCAGATCTTCCTGAATGGGTGTCCACCGAATGACAAACTCCCCTTGGGTGGTCATGTGATTGGTGATGTTCTGAGGTCCACTGATGATGACATCAGTAATCTGCTTCTGCACCTTTCCAACAAGTCAGTTCATCACATTTCTGCCCTGCTAAAGCTGCCCCGGTCAACTGCAGGTGCTGTTATTGTGAAGGGGAAATGTCTAGATGCCACGAAGTGGTAGGCCACACAAGCTCACAGAATGGGAACGCTGAGTGCTGAGGCACGTAGTGTGTAAAAATCTCTGTCCTCAGTTGCAGCACTTACTCCTCTGGAAGCAACGTCAGCACAATAACTGTTTGTCGGGAGCTTCATGAAATGGGTTTCCATGGCTGAGCAGCTGCACACAAGCCAAAGATCACCATGTGCAATGCCAAGCATCGGCTGGAGTGGTGAAAAGCTCGCTGCCATTGGACTCTGGAGCAGTGGAAACACGTTGTTTAGAGTGACGACTCACGCTTCATCATCTGGCAGTCTGACAGACAAATCTGGTTTTGGCGGACGCCAGGTAGAACGCTACCTGCCCCAATGCATAGTGCCAACTGTAAAGTTAGCTGTTGTCGAAAAACAGCCCCAGACCATTATTCCTTATCCACCAAACTTTACAGTTGGCTAGTTTAGTTATAACGTGAACTGTTTTGCAGCATGTGTAAATGACGAGTAACACTTCCACCTGATTCGGCTCACAACGAGGATCAAACCCAGGACCTCTTCCTTGCTAGCACACGTGACCACCCTCCTGAAAGCATCTTACCAGTCAGTGCCATCAAAAAGTTTACAATTCGGTGACGCAAGTAAGGAGCTGAGGGGTACGTTTCACACATCCCCATATGCTACACATACACTGTAGAAATAAGATCATGGGTTTAATACTGTAATACAGACTTCATGGATATTGTCCCTTACATTGAGTGTGTAGCCTGTGCCTTGACCCTGATCTCCAGCTCCTTGTTGACCTCTGCATTAAGATGCTCTCCATTACGTGGTGTCGGATGCACGAACATGGGCAGGTACATTGCAAGAGGGTGCAGGAGAGTCCACTAAATTGGAAAAGAATACAAATGTACTCAAGTAAATATCATGTAAGATATATTGTGTCCATAAAATGTATACAGGTTCAAAAGTTTTGTGAATCATCACAGCACAGTTGACAAATATATGGCAAATAGAAAGAAAAAAAACAAAGATAACTAATGTAAAATATACTGTGTCTGTGGAATGTTTATGGTATGTATAAACTGGAAGTAGAAGACTAAGTGTTGGTGTTCATTAGTTTACTGGGGGAGGGGTGATAGGGTTAGGGGAAATAATGAAGGAAAATATATTTTAAAAATATATACGGTGTATATATTTAATATTTACAAAAAAATATATGGTGATTAGAAATGATGCAGACAATTACAATGATAAAAGCCACAATCTACTGTATCTGGAATATCAAAGCTGATCAACCCCCTAAAAAAAAACATATACAGTTGAAGTTGGAAGTTGACGTACACTTAGGTTGGAGTCACTCGTTTTTCAACCACTACACAAATGTATTGTTAACAAACTATAGTTTTTGCAAGTCGGTTAGGACATCTACTTTGTACATAACACAAGTAATCTTTCCAACAATTGTTTACAGACAGATTATTTGACTTATAATTCACTGTATCACAATTCCTGTACAGTACCTCAAACAGGATGTGCCCATGACAAGAACTATTCAACACTGGTCTGACCAATCGGAATCCACGCTTCAAGATTGTTTTGATCACCCGGACTGGGAAATGTTTCCTGGCATCTCAGAGAATAACATTGATTTATACACTGATTCGGTTTATAAGGAAGTGCATTGGAGATGTTGTACCCACTGTGACTAACTTAAAACTAACTTACTTAAAATCTTACTCAAACATGAAACCATGGAAAGATGGCGCATTCGAGCAAAACTGAAAGCACGAACCACCGCATTTAACCATGGAAAGATGACTGGGAATATGGCAGAATATAAACAGTGTAGTTATTCCCTCCGCAAAGCAATCAAACAAGTGAAATGTCAGTATAGGGACAAAGTGGAGTCGAAATTGCTCAGACACGAGACGTATTTGCATACCGCCCCAATAGGTCCACAGACGATGCAATCACCATCACACTGCCCTATTTCATCTGGACAAGTGGAATACCTACAGTATGTAAGAATGCTGTTTATTGACTACAGATCAGCATTTAACACCATAGTAGCCTCCAAGCTCATCATTAATCTGGAGGCCCTGGGTCTCAACCCTGCCCTGTGCAATTGGGTCCTGGAATTTCTGACGGGCCGCCTCCAGGTGGTGACAGTAGGAAACAATATCTCCACTTCGCTGATCCTCAACACTGGGGCCACACAAGGGTGTGTGCTCAGCCCCCTCTTGTACTCTCTGTTCACCCATGACTGCGTGTCCATGCATGCCTCCAACTCAATCATCAAGTTTGCAGACAACACAACAGTAGTGGGCTTGATTACCAACAATGACAAGACAGCCTACATGGAGGAGGTGGGGGCACTCAGAGTTTGGTGTCAGGAAAACAACCTCTCACTCAACGTAAACAAAACAAAGGAGATGATTGTGAACTTCAGAAAACAGCAGAGGGAGCACCCCCCTATCCACATTAACGGGACAGCAGTGGAGAAGGTCACTGACAAACTGAAATGGTCCACCCACACAGACAGTGTGGTGAAGAATGCGCAACAGCGCCTCTTCAACCTCAGGAGGCTGAAGAAATTTGGCTTGTCACCTAAATCTCTCACAAACCTTTACAGCACAATTGAGAGCATCCTGTCGCCTGTATCACTGCTTGGTACGGCAACTGCATCGCCCGCAACCACAGGGTTCTCCAGAGGGTTGTGCGGTCTGCACAACGTATCACCGGGGGCAAACTACCTGCCATCCAGGACACCTACAGCACTCGATGTCACAGGATTGCCAAAAATATCAAGGACAACATCCATCTGAGCCACTGCCTGTTCTCCCCGCTACCATCCAGAAGGCAAGGTCAGTACAGGTGCATCAAAACTGGGACCAAGAGACTGAAAAACAGCTTCTATCTCAAGGCCATCAGACTGTTAAGCAGCCATCACTACCACAGAGAGGCTTCTGCCTACATACAAACTCGAAATAATTGGCCACTTTAATAAATGGATTACTAGTCACTTTAATAATGCCACTTTATTAATGTTTACATATCTTACATACTCATCTCATAAGTATATACTGTATTTTAAACATCTATTGCATCTTGCCTGTGCCACTCGGTCATCGCTCATCCATATATTTATATGTACATATTCTTATTCCATCCATTTAGATTTGTGTATAGGTAGTTGTTGTGGAATTTTTACCTTACTTGTTAGATGTTACTGCACTGTCGGAACTAGAAGCACAAGCATTTCGCTACACTCGCATTAACATCTGCTAACCGTGTGTATGTTTTATTTAACTCAAAGCTGTAATCGCTGCCAAAGGTGCTTCAACAAAGTATTGAGTAAAGGGTCTGAATACTTATGTAAATGCAAAACATTTTTTTACTCATTTGCATTTTTATGCATTTTATTTTAATGCATTTACATCATGGGGTATTGTGTGTAGATTGATGAGGAAAAATATATTTAATCCATTTTAGATTTAGGCTGTAATGTAACAAAACGTGGAAAAGTTAAGGGGTCTGAATACTTTCTGAATGCACTGTGTGTGTGTGTGTGTGTGTGTGTGTGTGTGTGTGTGTGTGTGTGTGTGTGTGTGTGTGTGTGTGTGTGTGTGTGTGTGTGTGTGTGTGTGTGTGTGTGTGTATATACAGTCAAAAGTTTGGACACCCCTACTCGTTCAAGGTTTTTTTCTTTTTACTATTTTCTACATTGTAGAATAATAGTTAAGGCATCAAAATTATGAAATAGCACATATGGAATCATGTAGTAACCAAAAAGTGTTCATTGTTTTTACTATATTTTATATTTGAGATTCTTCAAAGTAGCCAATCTTTGCCTTAATGACAGGTTTGCGCAATATTGACATTCTCTCAACCAGCTTCATGAGGTAGTCACCTGGAATGCATTTCAATTAACAGGTGTGCATTGTTAAAAGTTCATTTGTGTCATTTCTTTCCTCCTTAATGCGTTTGAGCCAATCAGTTGTGTTGTGACATGGTAGGGTTGGTATACAGAAGATTACCCTATTTGGTAGAAGACCGAGTCACCATTTGACACCAACCTTAAAACGCTAGCGTCCCACCTGGCCAACATCCAGTGAAATTGCAGAGGGCCAAATTCAAAAACAGTAATACACATTATAAAAATTCATAAAACATACAAGTGTTACACATCAGTTTAAAGATGAACTTCCTGTTAATCCAACCACAGTGTCAGATTTTTAAAAGGCTTTACGGCAAAAGCATACCATGCGATTATCTCAGAACAGCGCCCAGAAAATCATTACAAACAGTTACCAGCCAAGTAGAGGAGTTACACAATTCAGAAATAGAGATAAAATGAATCACTTACCTTTGATGATCTTCATATGGTTGCACTCACAAGACTCCCATTTACTCAATAAATGTTTGTTTTGTTCGATAAAGTCCCTGTTTATATCCAAAAACAGTTTTGTTTGCGCATTTTGTTCAGTAATCCACAGGCTCAAACGCAGTCACAACAGGCAGATGAAAATTCCAAACAGTATCTGTATGAAAAATATCTGGGTCAGTGTAGGATCCACTCATTCAGAGTGGTCTTACTCTCTCATTTTTCAGAATACAAGCCTGAAACAATTTCTAAAGACTGTTGACATCTAGTGGAAGCCATAGGTGCAAAGTCAAAGTCAATCCTAAGTCAATGGATACTGTAATGGCATTCAATAGAAAACCACAAACATAAAAAAATAACACTTCCTGGATGGATTTTTGCCTGTCAAATCAGTTCTGTTATACTTACAGACATTATTTTAACAGTCTTGGAAACTTTAGAGTGTTTTCTATCCAAATATACCAATTATATGCATGTCCTAGCTTCTGGGCATGAGTAGCAGGCAGTTTACTTTGGGCATGCTTTTCATGTGCCCCCTACCCTAGTGAAGTTTAAGTAAGGATCGGACCCTTTTTTTCCCATTTTCGCCTAAAATTACATACCCAAATCTAACTGTCTGAAGCTCAGGACCTGAAGCAAGGATATGCATTTTCTTGGTACCAATTGAAAGGAACCATTCCGAAGTTTGTGGAAATGTGAAATTAATGTAGGATATACTTTTTTCATCTTTGAAGTGCAAGAGAAAGGCCAGTATATGACTTCGGAGTCTAGGCAAAATGTAGATTTTGGCAACTAGATGGCAGCAGTGTGTGTGCAAAGTTTTACACTGATCCAATGAACCCTTGCATTACTGTTCAAAATGTTGTATCAAGTCTGCCCAAATTTGCCGAATTGGTCAATTGATACATTTTCAAGTTCATGGGTGGCAGGTAGCCTAGTGGTTAGAGCGTTGGGCCAGTATCCGAACGGTGGATCAAATCCCCGAGCTGACAAGGTAAAAATCTGTTGTTAACCCACTGTTCCGAGGCCGTCATTGTAAATAAGATTTTCTTCTTAACTGACTTGCCTACTTAAATAAAGGTTAAATAAAATAAACATAACTCAAACATTAAAGTTTACATACTCCCAGGAATATCCTAAATTATGGAGGGAGGAGGGGCAGACACAGCATGGGTGCAAACTGTAGAACCCAGTTCCTACATTTGAATATAAAAATGTATTTTATCAAACAAAATTATGCAACACTTTATCTCTGGGACACTCAGCGATAGAATTACTGAATGTAAGTACATTATTTACCTTCAGAGGTGAATGTATCAAACCAGTTGCCGTGATAAAGTTTTTGTTGTTGTTGTGCACTCTCCTCAAACAATAGCATAGTATTTTTTCACTGTAATAGCTACTGTAAATTCGACAGTGCAGCTGGTATTAACAATAGTTTAAGCTTTCTTCCCATTTAAGGGGACACACACGCAAACACCGATCCCACTTTTTTTGTGTCTACATGATTCAATATGTGTTATTTCATAGTTTTGATGTCTTCACTATTATTCTACGATGTAGAAAATAGTAAAAATAAAGAAAAACCCTGGAATGAGTATGTGTGTCCAAACTTTTGACTGGTACTGTTCATACATACATAATGTTACACTGATGCTTATATGAACTCGAACCCTGTCTCAGAGAAACAGCAAGCAGGGGTAAGAGTAAATCCAGATCTTTACTTAAAATTATTAAAGTCTTGATAGAAACAAGGCACACGTATTCACACGCTTCAGTCAATGCGTATTACAATCACGTTTATCAACGATTACAGCTAAGTTTTTCTGGGTAAGTCTCTAAGAGCTTTGCACACCTGGATTGTACAATATTTGCAGATTATTCTTTTAAAAGTTCTTCAAGCTCTGTTAAGTTGGTTGTTGATCGTTGATAGACATTTGCAAAATTTTGCCATACATTTTCAATCTTATTTAAGTCAACTGTAACTAAGCCACTCAGGAGGATTCAATGCCGTCTTGGTAAGCAACTCCAGTGTGGATTTGGCCTTGTGTTTTAGGTTATTGTCCTGCTGAAAGGTGAAATTGTCTTCCAGGTTCTGTTGGAAAGCAGACGGAACCAGGTTTTCCTCTAGGATTTTGCCTGTGCTTAGCTCCATTCTGTTCTTGACACATTGTTTTGCAGTATTATTTTAGTGCCTTTTTGCAAACAGGATGCATGTTTTGGAATATTTGTATTCTGTACCGGCTTCCTTCTTTTCACTCTGTCTTTTAGGTTGATATTGTGGAGTAACTACAATGTTGTTGATCCATCCTCAGTTTTCTCCTATCACAGCCATTAAACTCTAACTGTTTTAAAGTCACCATTGGTGTAACGGTTTTCTTTAGGTGAAGGAGAGTCAGACCAAAATGCAGCGTGGCTATTGCGATCCATGTTTAATGAAACAAAGTAAACACGAATCAAAATACAAAAACAATAAACATAACGCGAAAACCGAAACAGCCTAATACTGGTGCAAAGTAACACAGAGACAGAACAAGAACAATCACCCACAAACACACAGTGAAACCCAGGCTACCTAAATATGGTTCCCAATCAGAGACAATGACTAACACCTGCCTCTGATTGAGAACCATATCAGGCCAGACATAGAAATAGACAAACAAGACATCCAACATAGAATGCCCACTCAGATCACACCCTGACCAAACAAAACATAGAAACATACAAAGCAAACTATGGTCAGGGTGTGACAATTGGCCACCATGGTGAAATCCCTGAGCGGTTTCCTTCCGTTACGGCAACTGAGTTAGGAAGGACGCCTGTGTCTTTGTATTGACTGGGTTTATTGATAATTAATTAATTAATACCTTCACCATGCTCAAAGGGATATTCAATGTCTGCTTTTTTGGGAGGGGGGAGGCTGTAACACAACAAAATGGGGAAAAAGTAAAGGGGTTTGTAATTTTCTGAAGGCATGTCAAGACCAAAGTTGTTCTTGACCATAAATGTCTTGTCAAAATTACCAATTGAAGAACACAGTGTATAGTCTATATTATATATCGATACAACAAAGAATTCCAATGTGCATGTATCTGTTGCTTTTAATACCTGCAAATGGCAAATAAACTACTTGAACTTTAATTTACACTCCAGTGATCTGTCTTCAAACAGTGAGTTGTCATTCTAGTGAAGCCTGATATGAATGTCCCCTCAAGATGCACAGACATGAGATGAATTCCCTTCAGTAGGGCCATGCAATAATAACTTACATGCCACAAATAAATCATATAATCTCTGTGTGACCTTGACAGATTTCATATTAAAATGTCAATGCGTTGATCAGGGTAGAACATGCATGCCCCATATTTCATAACTTTTTCTGTAGAAGCATTATCTGTTGAAACAATGGCTTCCACTATTGGTCTGCTATCAATGAATCTCTTTCTCAGTGCATCATTATCTGGTTATTGTTATGACCCTTAACAGGCTTGGCAGAAAGTCACTTAGTTTGGGATTTGTGTTTACTGATCAATAAGATTGTGACTTACAGCTGGAAGGCGTGTGGAGATGGAATATTGTGGAAAAATACAGCGCCACTTTTGGAGACCACCACCAGTTGGTGGTGCTCTTTATCAATGTGAGTTGTACTCACCACACACAAGTTGCTTTTGGCATTTATACCTTGATGAAAAATCATTATTCTTAATGGAAAAGCTCAATTGAAATAGTTTTCAGGCCAGAACAAAGCTCAATTTAGGTTTGGGGAACCAGTGAAGATATGAGTGTGTTCATTTTACACTTGAATCTTTTGTGAAGAATAGTCGCTATAATTCTAAACCATTATGCTTCATGTCAAGTAGAAGCATTTAATAATCACAACCACCCACAGATTTGCACGCACACACGTGCACACACACACACACACACACACACACACACACACACCTGAGCAGCAGAGGAAAGTGATAGTGGCAGATAGGTTATGTTGGCGATGCACTTGACAATGGTGTGCAAACAGCGGATGGCTCATAATGAGTTTAAATGATCCTGTGTACCACAGAGTGACATAGTGCTTCTGTCTGAGACACACATACATGTGGGGAAGCTAGCTTAACTTCCGTTCCTTTATTTATGACATAAATAAATATTGTTTAGGTAACACACTTGCCTTGCTGTCTCCCACAGTATATGTCGTTTCTTGACATATACTGTATCAAATGGATGTTTTTGACAGTACGGTGAGCATACTGTATATTACTGTATAATATGTTCCTTATTTTTCTCTCTCTCTATCTATCACTCTCTTCCTCTCTCATCCACACCTGGATGTTTTGTTTGTGTTGTGTTAAGTGTTTACTTAACAAAAGGTGGATATCTTATGTCAGACTGCCACTGGGTTAGAGGACCAAACAGAGGAGGTGGAAAGAGGGAGGGAGTGAGGGAGGGAGTGAGGGAGGGAGGGAGGGAGGGAGGGAGGGAGGGAGGGAGGGAGGGAGGGGGAGGGAGGGAGGGAGGGAGGGAGGGAGGGAGGGAGGGAGGGAGGGAGGGAGGGAGGGAGGGAGGGAGGGAGTCTGAGAGAAAGAAAGGTCAGCAGTAGGAGGGGGGACAGAGGGAGAAAATAACAGAAGTGAAACATATGCTGGGGAAGAGAGAGGGAGATGGGAGATAGATAGAGAGATAGAAATGTCAGCATGTGGGGGATGCGGGAGGGTTTGGGGAAAAGGGAGAAGAGATAGAGAGAGAACAGGGGAAAAGAGGTGGACAACGTGAAAATAGGAGATGGAGATGGAGGACTCCTTTAATAACTATAAATTAACTATAAATTATTGACGTTAAGACGCTACAGAGGGTAGTGCGTATGGCCCATTACATCACTGGGGCCAAGTTTCCTGCCATCCAGGACCTATACACTAGGCGGTGTCAGAGGAAGCCCAAAAAAATGTCAAAGACTCCAGTCTCCCAAGTCATAGACTGTTATCTCTGCTACCGCACGGCAAGCGGTACTAGAGCGCCAAGTCTAGGTCCAAAAGGCACATTAACAGCTTCTAACCCCAAGCCATAAGACTCTTGAACAATTAATCAAATGTCCACCGGATTATTTACATTGACACCCCCCCTCCATTTGTTTTGTACTCTGCTGCTATTCGCTGTTTATTATCTATGCATAGTCACTTCACCCCTACACACATGTACAAATTACCTTGACTAACCTGTACGCCCGCACATTGACTCAGTACCAGTACCCCCTGTATATAGCATTGTTATTGTTATTTTATTGTGATATTTTTTATTCTTCTTAACTCTTTCTTCAACTGCACTGTTTGTTAAGGGCTTGTAAGTAAGCATTTCACTGTTGTATTCGGCGCATGTGACAAATACAGTTTGATTTGATATAATAATTCTATTGAGTGGTCAGACAGAAAAATACTGTACACCAGATTAAGACCTCTGCCTTTGAGGCTCAGCTCATTACCTCTGAAATACACTGTGTGTGTGTGAGTGCATATGTTTCAGTGTATGTGAGAGGGTGGGAGGCAAGTGAGGGACAATATAGGGAAGGACACAGGTGTGTGCCCTCTTCTCTCTCTTTGTATGCAGCAAAGCCTCTGATGGTGAAAGGATGGATTTTCCCTTGAGCAGGACCCTGGTCACGGTGAGTGTGACACACCTATAAACAACCTGATTTCTCTGCCTTCTGCTACAGTCCTTCAGTCAATCAATCGTCCTACTGTTAATTCAGTATGCACACTCTTGTCTTTATATTCATGTATGGTTCCACCAATTAAAGTTGAAGTCTGAAATTCACATACACTTAGGTTGGAGTCATTAAAACTCGGTTTTCAACAACGGTCACGGCTGTTGCTGTAAGAAGACCAAAGTGCAGGGTGGTGAACGTCCATTTTCCTTTTTTATTTCAAAATGTCACCAACAAATGAAAAACAACCATGAAGCTTACAAGGCATTAGTGCCACAAACAAAGTTAACTACCCACAAAGCCAGGTGGGAAAAGGGCTGCCTAAGTATGGTTCCCAATCAGAGACAACAATAGACAGCTGTCCCTGATTGAGAACCATACCCGGCCAAAACAAAGAAATACAAAACATAGAAAATAGAACATAGAATGCCCACCCCACATCACACCCTGACCTAACCAAATAGAGAAATAAAACGGCTCTCTAAGGTCAGGGCGTGACAACCACTCCACAAATTTCTTGTTAACAAACTATAGTTTTGGCAAGTTGGTTAGGACATCTACTTTGTGCATGACACATGTCATTTTTCCAACAATTGTTTACAGACAGATTATTTATCTTATAATTCACTGTATCACAATTCCAGTAGGTCAGAAGTTTACATACACTAAGATGACTGTGCCTTTAAACAGTTTGGAAAATTCCAGAAAATTATGTCATGGCTTTAGAAGCTTCTAATAGGCTAATTGACATCATTTGAGTCAATTGGAGGTGTACCTGTGGATGTATTTCAAGGCATACCTTCCTTCAAACTCAGTGCCTCTTTGCTTGACATCACAGGAAAATCAAAAGAAATCAGCCAAGACCTCAGGAAAAAATTGTAGACCTCCACAAGTCTGGTTCATCCTTGGGAGGAATTTCCAAACGCCTGAAGGTACCATGTTCATCTGTACAAACAATAGTATGCAAGTATAAACATCATGGGACCATGCAGCCGTCATACCACTCAGGAATGAGATGAACATATTTTGGTGCAAAAAGTGCAAGTCAATCCCAGAACAACAGCAAAGGACCTTGTGAAGATGCTGGAGGAAACAGGTACAAAAGTATCTATATCCACAGTAAAACGAGTCCTATATCGACATAACCTGAAATGCCACTCGGCAAGGAAGAAGCCACTGCTCCAAAACTGCCATAAAAAAGCCAGACTACGGTTTACAACTGCACATGGGGACAAAGATCATACTTTTTGGAGACATGTCCTCTGGTCTGAATAAAACAAAAATAGAACTGTTTGGCCATAATGACCATCGCTATGTTCGGAGGAAAATGGGGAGGCTTGCAAGCCAAAGAACACCATCCCAACCGTGAAGCACGGGGGTGGCAGCATCATGTCGTGGGGTGATTTGCTGCAGGAGACACTGATGAACTTCACAAAATAGATGGCATCATGTGGCAGGAAAATGATGTTGATATATTGAAGCAACATCTGAAGACATCAGTCAGGAAGTTGAAGCTTGGTCGCAAATGGGTCTTCCAAGTGGACAATGACCCTAAGCATACTTCCAAAGTTGTGTTTCAAAATGGCTTAAGGACAACAAAGTCAAGGTATTGGAGTGGCCATCACAAATCCCTGACCTCAATCCTATAGAACATTTGTTGGCAGAACTGAAAAAGCGTGTGCGAGCAAGGAGGCCTACAAACCTGACTCAGTTACACCAGCTCTGTCAGGAGGAATGGGCCAAAATCCACCCAACTTATTGTGGGAAGCTTGTGGAAGTCTAGCCAAAATGTTTGACCCAAGTTAAACTATTTAAAGGCAATGCTACCAAATACTAATTGAGTGTATGTAAACTTCTGACCCACTGAGAATGTGATGAAAGAAATAAAAGCTGAAATAAATCATTCTCTCTGCTATTATTCTGACATTTCACATTCTTAAAATAAAGTGGTGATCCTAACTGACCCAAGACAGGGAATTTTTACTAGGATTAAGTGTAAGGACTTGTGAAAACTGAGTTTAATGTATTTGGCTAAGGTGTATGTAAACTTCTGACTTCAACTGTATGTTATAATGATTGAAGTCATAGTTATATAATGTCATGTAATGGTTATGGGATAGAATAAGAGTGAATTCCCCTTGGATTATCACTGAAAAGTGTTAAATAAACTATCCTGGTTAAACGTACAAAATTATGAACACGGTGAAGTTGAGGTGATTTAAGACTGGCCATAAATTGTTGTAATTCAGTTCAGCCAGAGGTCAATGTGTCTAAAACTATGCACAATTAGTTTAGCTGTCTGTTTTCCATTCATCTGTATTCCTCACCCTTCTTCATCCCTCTTTTCACCTCGTTCCATGTCTCTGTTCTAGATTTTAACACTTTTGTCTCTCCTACTTTCACTCAGTCTTTATTTTTTGCTGTGTGTTTCACACATTTGCTTAGAGGGTTAACATTTTAAATACGATATAAACACATTCTCAGTATATTTGTCAACAGCTACAATACATCAATATATACAGTACCATTCAAAAGTTTGGGCACACCTACTCATTCCAGGGTTTTTCTTTATTTTTACTAATAGTGAAGACATCAAAACTATGAAAGAACACATATGGAATCATGTAGGAAGCAAAACGTAGCCACCTTTGCCTTGATGACAGCTTTGTACACTCTTGGCATTCGCTCAACCAGCTTCATGAAGTAATTACCTGGAATGCATTTATATTAACAGGTGTGCCTTGTTAAAAGTACATTTGTGGAATTTCTTTCCTTCTTAATGCGTTTGAGCCAATCAGTTGTGTTGTGATAAGGTAGGGGTTGTATACAGAAGATAGCCCTATTTGGTTAAAGACCAAGTCAATATTATGGCAAGAACAGCTCAAATAAGCAGTCCATCATTACTTTAAGACATGAAGGACAGTCAATCAGTAAAATTTCAAAAGCTTTTAAAGTGTCTTCAAGTGTAGTGCTATCATGATATTGGCTCTCATGAGGACCGCCACAGGAGAGGAAGACCCAGAGTTAACTCTGCTGCAGAGGATAAGTTCATTAGAATTACCAGCCTCAGAAATTGCAGCCCAAATAAATGCTTCACAAAGTTCAAGTAAAAGACACATCTCAACATTAACTGTTCAGAGGAGACTGTGTGAATCAGGCCTTCGTGGTCTAATTGCTGCAAAGAAACCACTACTAAAGGACACCATTAAGAAGTTGTTTTTGTAGTTTATTCATGTATAGTTTTCTTATTAAAAACAAACATGAATTTCAACCACGCTGCATTTTGGTCCTCCTCTCCTTCGACGGAAGAATCCCGTTACAGAATCACCCACCACAACAGGACCAAGCGGCGTGGTGACAGGCAGCGGCAGCAGGAGCAGCGCGAGGAGTACTGGACATGGGAGGATGAGTTGGATGGAAAAGGACCCTGGGCACAGCCTGGAGAATATCGCCGCCCCAAAGAAGAGCTGGAGGCGGCGAAGGCGGATAGGCGCTGGTATGAGGAGGCAGCACGGCGGCGTGGATGGAAGCCCGAGAGTCAGCCCCAAAACTGTGGTTACCGGGGGGCTAGAGAGACCGGGCAGGCACCGTGTTATGCTGTGAAGCGCACAGTGTCCCCAGTGCGGGTGCATAGCCCGGTGCGGTACATACCAGCTCCGCGTATTGGCCGGGCTAGAGTGGGCATCGAGCCAAGTGCCATGAAGCCGGCTCTACTCATCTGGTCTCCAGTGCGTCTCCTTGGGCTCCCGGTCTCCAGTGCGTCTCCAGTGCGTCTCCAGCCCTCCTTGCGCATGGTGTCCCCGGTTCGCCTGCATAGCCCAGTGCGGGCTATTCCACCTCGCCGCACTGGCAGGGCGACCGGGAGCATTCAACCAGGTAAGGTTGGACAGGCTCAGTGCTCAAGAGCTCCAGTGCGCCTGCACGGTCCGGTCTATCCGGTACCACCTCCATGCACCAGCCCTCCGGTGGCAGACCCCCGCACCAGGCTGTCTCTCCATCTCATCCCTACAGGTGCTCCCGCCTGTCCAATGCTGCCAGAGCCTTCCTCCTCTCCAGCGCTGCCGGAGTCTCCCGCCTGTCCAGCGCTGCCGGAGCCTTCCTCCTCTACAGAGCTACCGGAGTATCCCGCCTGTTCAGCGCTGCCGGAGTCTCCCGCCTGTCCAGCACTGCCAGTCGGCAAGAGGCTGCCAGAGATGCTAGTCTGCAAGTAGCTGCCAGAGCTGCCAGTCTGCATGGAGCAGCCAGTGCCGCCAGTCTGCATGGAGCAGCCAGAGCCGCCAGTCTGCATGGAGCAGCCAGAGCTGCCAGTCTGCATGGAGCCGCCAGTCAGCATGGAGCAGCCAGAGCCGCCAGTCAGCATGGAGCAGCCAGTGCCGCCAGTCAGCCAGGAACTGCCAGTGCCGCCAGTCAGCCAGGATCTGCCAGAGCCCCTCAGCCCAGAGGCGCCAGAGCCCCTCAGCCCAGAGGCGCCAGAGCTTCCGTCCCTCTGTCCCGAGCTGCCCCTCTGTCCCGAGCTGCCCCTCTGTCCAGTGGGGTCATTTAGAAGGGTCGCCGTGGTTAGGAGGCCAAGGAAGCAGACAATGTGGCGGACTAAGACTATGGTGAAGTGGGGGCCACGTCCAGCACCAGAGCCGCCACCGCGGACAGATGCCCACCCAGACCCGGTTCAGGTTCAGGTTTTTCGGCCGGAGTCCGCACCTTGGCGGGGGGGGTACTGTCACACCCTGACCATAGTTTGCTTTGTATGTTTCTGTTTTGTTGGGTCAGGGTGTGATCTGTGTGGGCATTCTATGTTATGTGTCTAGGTTATCTGTTTCTGTTTTTGGCCTGATATGGTTCTCAATCAGAGGCAGGTGTTAGTCATTGTCTCTGATTGGGAACCATATTTAGGTAGCCTGTTTGGTGTTGGGTTTTGTGGGTAATTGTCTCCTGTGTCAGTGTTTGTTCCACACGGGACTGTTTCGTGTTTACACGTTTGTTGTTTTTGTAGCTTATTCATGTATAGTTTTCTTATTAAAAACAAACATGAATTTCAACCACCCTGCATTTTGGTCCTCCTCTACTTCGACGGAAGAATCCCGTTACAGCACCACTTAACCAGCATGGCTACCACAGCATTCTGCAGCGATTCGCCATCCCATCTGGTTTGCGCTTAATGGGACTATCATTTATTTTTCAACAATGACACAACACACCTCCAGGCTGTGTAAGGGCTATTTATGAGTGAAGGAAAAGCAGCCAACAAGTTCTCAGTATATGTGGGAACTCCTTCAAGACTGTTGGAAAAGCATTCCAGGTGAAGCTGGTTGATAGAATGCCAAGAGTGTGCTAAGCTGTCATCAAGGCAAAGGGTGGCTACTTTGAATAATATAAAATATATTTTGATTTGATTAACACTTTTCTTGTGATGACATGATTCCATATGTGTTATTTCATAGTTTTGATGTCCTCACTAACATTCTACAATGTAGAAAATAGTCAAATAAAGAAAAACTCTTGAATAAGTAGGTGTGTCCAAACCTTTGACTGGTACTGTAACATTCAACTTGTTACAGGCTTTGGTTTATCCTTTTATATTTAGAGGTTGGACGTCAGCACATCGTGCGCACCGATTGGTGTTACCTTGTTAGTCAGTATGTGTTACACCTGTGCTGGTTTGGCATCTTGTTAATGGTTAGGCATTTCACCTGCGCTGGCCCAGGTGCTATTGAAGAGTGGCTGGCCCAGTGCTCCAGTTGTCTTGAGTGATGTGGAAGGTCAGCATCTTTAGTTTGTTCTCCGTATTTGATTTTTAGGCAAACAATCGTTTATCTGATCTTCCCTGTTGTTTTGCTCCACTTTGTGATTTGCTTCCTTCCTTTAAGTTTGGAGTGAGTTTTAATTTTGTTTTCCTGTTTGGCAAATTTAGTGGGTGCTCATGGTGGGTGTCTTTTAGGTCCCAGTTGTGGTTTCTAGTCAACTTGCAGTGGACACCCGCATGAGTGTCTTTCAGAATCACTCCTATATGTTTATTTATTTTATTTAACCTTTAACTATGGCAAGTCTGTTAATAACAAGTTCTTATTTACAATGACGGCCTGCCCCGACCAAACCCGGATGACGCTTGATCAATTGTGCGCCGCCCTATAGGACTCTCAATCACGACCTGATGTGATACAGCCTGGGTTCAAACCAGGGATTGTAGTGACGCCTCTTGTACTGAGATGCAGTGGCTTAGACTGCTGCACCGCTCGGGAGCATATAAACCCACCTGTTTGTTTTGTTTATAGTCAGTGACTCTTTATTTGTTACCCTTTCTGTTAGTGACAATTTTTGCATTTTTTTGCTGGGGAACTAGAGATATAGCATATCTGTATGTATTGGTCTGCCTACAGAATTTTTATTTATTTTACCTTTATTTAACTAGGCAAGTCAGTTAAGAACAATTTCTTATTTTCAATGACGGCCTAGGAACAGTGGGTTAACTGCCTGTTCAGGGGCAGAACGACAGATTTGTACCTTGTCTGCTCGGGGATTTGAACTTGCAACCTTTCGGTTATTAGTCCAACCACTAGGCTACCCTAGTAATATTATTATTACTATTATTATTAAATGTACCTAATGGAGAATGGATGTTATTTCAATGTACCAATATGTGGAACAAATCAATTTAGGCCCAATGTACAGAATATATACAAAAGTATGTGGACTCCTGTTCAAATAAGTGGATTAAGCTATTTCAGGCACACCCATTACTGACAGGTGTACAAAATATCCATTGACAAACATTGGCTGTAGAATGGCCTTACTGAAGAGCTCAGTGACTTTCAACGTGGCACTGTCATAGGACGCCACCTTTCCAACAAGTGAGTTCATAACATTTCTGCCCTGCTAGAGCTGTCCCAGTCAACTGTAAGTGCTGTTATTGTGAAGTAGAAACGTCTATGAGCAACAACAGCTCAGCCACGAAGTGGAAGGCCACAAAAGCTCACAGAACGGGACCGCTGAGTGCTGAAGAGCGTAGCACGTAAAAATTGTCTGTCCTCGGTTGCAACACTGACTTCCAAACTGCCTCTGGAAGCAACGTCCTTCCGTACAAGAACTGTTCTTTCGGAGCTTCATGAAATGGGTTTTCTTGGCCGAGCAGCTGCACACAAGCCTAAAGTCACCATGCACAATGCCAAGCATCGGCTGGAGTGGTGTAAAGCGTTCCGCCATTGGACTCTGGAGCAGTGGAAACACGTTCATTTGGAGTGAAGAATCACGCTTCACCATCTGGCGGTCCGTCGGACGAATCTGAGTTTGGGGGATGCCAGGAGCACGCTACCTGCTCGAATGCATAGTGCCAACTGTAAAGTTTGTTGGAGGGGGAATAATGGTCTGGGGTTGTTTTTCATGGTACGGGCTAGGCCCCTTAGTTCCAGTGAAGGGAAATCTTAATGCTACAGCATACAATGCCATTATAGATGATTCTGTGCTTCCAACTTTGTTGAAACAGTTTGGGGAAGGCCCTTTCCTGTTTCAGAATGACAATACCCCATGCACAAAGTGAGGTCCATACAGAAATGGTTTGTCGAGATCAGTGTGGAAGAACTTGACTGGCCTGCACAGAGCCCTGACCTCAACCCCATCGAATAGCTTTGGGATGAATTAGAATGCTGACTATGAGCCAGGCCTAATCGCCCAACATCAGTGCCCGACCTCACTAATGTGCTTGTGGCTGAATGGAAGCAAGTCCCCACAGCAATGTTAAAAAATCTAGTGGAAAGCCTTACCAGAAGAGTGGAGGCTGTTATAGCAGCAAAGGGGGGACCAACTCCATATTAATGCCCATGATTTTGGAATGAGATGCTTGATGAGCAGTTATCCACATACTTTTGTCCAGTGTATTTCTAGCAGAGGAGGCTGGTGAGGAGGAGCTATGGGATGGCTGGAATGGAGTAAATGGAATGGAGTCAAACGTGGTTTCCATATGTTTGATGTTGTTTGATGTTCCATTCATCAAATTAAATCAACTTTTATTTGTCACACAGGTGTAGACCTTACAGTGAAATGCTTACTTACAAGCCCTTAACCAGCAATGCAGTTTTAAGAAAATGGAATTAAGAAAATATTTACCCCCTCTACCGGTACAAGTCAATGTGTGGGGTTACAGGTTGGTTGAGGGGGTGGGGGTCAATGAAAATAGTCTGGGTGGCCATTTGATTAATTGTTCAGCAGTCTTATGGCTTGGGGGTATTATGTAGGTATTACAGACTCGGTCAGGGAGAGGTTGAAAATGTCAGTGAAGACACTTGCCAGTTGGTCCGCGCATGCTTTAAGTACACATACTTGTAATCCGTCTGGCCCCGCGACCTTGTGAATGTTGACCTGTTTAAAGGTATTGCTCACATCGGCTATGGAGAGCGTGATCACACAGTCGTCCGGAACAGCTGGTGCTCTCATGCATGCTTCAGTTTTGCTTGCCTAGAAGCGAGCATTAAAGGCATTTAGCTCGTCTGGTAGGCTTGTGTCACTGGGCAGCACGCGGCTGGGTTTCCCTTTGTAGTCCGTAATAGTTTGCAAGCCTTGCCACATCCAATGAACATCAGAGCTGGTGTAGTAGGATTCCATCTTTATCCTGTATTGACGCTTTGCCTGTTTGATGGTTCATCTGAGGGCATAGCGATTTCTTATAAGCTTCCGGATTAGTGTCCCTCTCCTTGAAAGCCCCAGCTCTCGCCTTTAGCACGGTGCGGTTGTTGCCTGTAATCTATGGCTTCTGGTTTGGATATGTACATACGGTCACTGTGGGGATGACGTCATCGATGCACTTATTGATGAAGCCGGTGACTGAGGTGGAATACTGCTCAATACCATTGGATGATTCCTGGAACATATTCCAGTCTGTACTAGCAAAACAGTCCTGTAGCGTAGCATTCGCGTCATCTAACCACTTCCCTATTGAGTGAGTCACTGGTGCTTCCTGCTTTAGCTTTAGCTTGTAAGCAGGAATCTGGTCCGATTTTCCAAATGGAGGGCGAGGGAGAGCTTTGTACACGTCTCTGTGTGTGGAGTAAAGGTGGTCTGGAGTTTTTTTCCTCTGTTTGCACATGTGACATGCTGATAGAAATGAGGTAAAACCGATTTAAGTTTATCTGCAATAAAGCCCCCGGCCACTAAGAGTGCGGCTTGGGCATTTTTTTGGTTTGTTTATGGCCTTATACAGCTCGTTGAGAGCGGTCTTAGTGTCAGCATCGGTTTGTGATGGTAAATATACGGCTACGAAAAATATAGATAACTGTCTTGGTAGATAGTGTTGTCTACAGCTTATCATGAGGTACTCTACCTCAGGCGAGCAATACCTCAAGATCACCTTAATATTAGCTGACATACAGCTGCACGTTGGCTAATAGAATGGATGGTAGAGTCGAGTTACCCACTCACCGACAAAATCTGCGCCCCCTGTATTTCCTTTTCTTCGTGTGAATGACAGGGATTTGGGCTGTCTGGGAGCAAGATTATATCCTTCGCGTCAGACTCATTAAATAAATCATCTTTGTCCAGTTTGAGGTGAGTAATCGCTGTTCTGATATCCAGAATCTCTTTTCAGTCATAAAAGACGGTAGAATCAACATTATGTACAAAATAAGTTACAAATAATGCGAAAAAAAACACACAAAATAGCACAAGTTGTTCGGAGACCGTAAAACGGCAACCATTCCCTACATCGCCATTCAACAAAAGCTGACCAGGTAAAACTGGAGGTTGTTTACCACAGTAACAGTCGGTTCCCAGTGGTCAGCTTGTTCCTGTTCCCTTCCTCAGCCTGAATCTCATTCAGACACATAATGCTGTTATGGCTGATGGGTAGTCTAAACAGTCTGTGTCCGTGCTGTGCTGCTGCACTGCTGCTTTCCCTGAGAGCAGATGTGATGTCTTTTTGTGCTTGTGTGATGATGTGTACTGGCCTATGTTGTGATGTGATTCAGTTGAGAGATGCTATAATAGGTTGCAGCCAACCGGCACCAGACAAACGGAAACTATAAATAGATTAATAATAAATGTGATAATAATATAAATGATTAAAAAATGTCTGATTCTTCCCTCAAATCAATGTGCGTGCCTTTCTAATGTTTGAACAATGTACAGTTCAATAAGGGAAAACAAACAAACAAAATGTAAAAACAACATGCAAATGAAAAACAATTAAACAAAATAGATTGAAAACAAATAGTTTTCAGTATTTCCCAATTAAAAAGGTCCATTTAAATTGAATTCCCAACCAACCCAAATCTGCATAGGTAAACTGAGAAAAACACAGAGCAGGGTAATGCTATCTCACATTGTTGTTAAATTAGCTCTTGCCAGTGGGAGATAGCATGTGACAAATTGACCAGAGTTTTGGGCTTGGCCCCACGCAGTCTGGCAGTGGATCTTTCCAGCTGCGCAATGTCCAAGTACATAAGCAACCAACATCTGCAAAGGGCAATACCCAGTTCAAACCAACTCCTCAGAATAGTTTATTTGCCTGCTGTTAATGCAGCCATAACAATCTGCCTCTCTTGATAAGATAAGGAAATGCTAGGGCTACAATCCAGCAGGAGGAGGGATGGGCAAACCGGTAGGATCCTGCCAAGAATATAATTTAAAACAATAACAACATGAACCCAAAGAGACCTGTACACAACTCCAAAACATTTGCATTTAATTGCCCACTTCAGATTGGGCACATGTATTACAGAAATCACTTTCCACAAGCTTCATTTTGAGCCTTGGCTCTGGGTAAAATAAAACCTTTGAGTAAATTTGAAATTAATAAGTTGATGGGCAAGTCTCTTACAAGAGGTAAAGATATTGCCCCATATCGTGGTCCAATCCCATTCAAACCCTGCACTTTGTAGGTCCTTCTCCATAACAAGTAGATGTTTTATATTATGAGTTACTAACCTAGCATACAATGAGGACACCACTGGACATGAAAGTGAATTCAATAAAGATTGGGAGTTTGGTTTGGTGTCCCATGGCACATAGTAGGTTTTCAATGCTGTTCGGAGTCTGAGATAATAAAAAATATATAATACAAAAAACAGGAAGAACCAGGGAGAGAATATGACTTTCAGATCTTGAAAGGAAAGAAGCCCTTGCATGTTGAAGATGACCTTCACTACCTTGCTGAGATCATGAGGGAATGTAAAGGGCATGAAGCCAGATAAAATAAAATTGTTGTTCCAAAAAGGAGATGACTCATTAAAATTGCAAGTTATGCCCAGATAATTATTGATTTGGTACCAAACAGTCAATTCATTTTTTTATAATAGATCCCATAAAAGATTAGGACGTTTTTTTGCTTTATCCCAGAAGAAGGAAGGTCCTGAATTTTAATTGGATGTGACTTGACTTCCTTTATTTTCCACTAAGACATATCAGATGAAGAGTCAAGACAAATAGCCAGTGACCTCAACTGGATTGGCTAATAGTAGAGTTTAAAGAAGGGTAAAGAGAGCCCTCCAAACCTTTTGGGATGTTGTAAGGTGGAGAGACTAATTCCAGGACATTTCCCATTCCAAATGAAATTTCTCACCAAGATTCTGTATTTACAGTGCATTCAGAAAGTATTCAGACACCTTCCATTTTTCCACATTTTGTTACGTTACAGCCTTATTCTAAAATGGATTTGATAAAAATGTTCCTCATCAATCTACACACAATACCCCATAATGACAAAGCAAGGTTTTTAGATAAAAAATAAAATCAGAAATACCTTACTTACATCATTGTCCAGACCCTTTGCTATGAGACTTGAAATTGGACTCAGGTGCATCCTGTTTCCATTGATCCTCCTTGAGATGTAACCCTTCCTTCCACCTCTCCTATCACCCTTCCTTCCACCTCTCCTATCACCCTTCCTTCCACCCCTCCTATCACCCTTCCTTCCACCCCTCCTATCACCCTTCCTTCCACCCCTTCTATCACCCTTCCTTCCACCCCTCCTATAACCTTTCCTTCCACCATTCCTATAACCCCTCCTCTATAGTGCAGTGTCTTCCACCACCATGCCGGCCATAATGAACCTGCTCTTCAACACCATGTTCACCAACACCACCATCTCTTTCTCCCTGGTGCTGCTCCTGGTCAGAGTGCTCTCCCTCCTGGTGGGGGTCGGGGGTCATCTGCTTATGTGGCTGGTGCTGATGTGTAACCCACGGCGACGCTCCAAGCCCAGCTCCGTGCTGCTCCTCAACCTGAGCCTGGCCAACCTGGGCATGCTGCTTACCCTGCCTTGCGTCCCTCTAAGCGACAGCTCCCAGGCCTAGGAGCTAGGGGACCGTATCTGTGTGCTGCCGCGCTCCATCACCTCCCTGACGGCCGGAGTGCATATACAGTATTTATATTTTATATTTAGTCTGGAAACCTTGTCGATGTTCAGGTACCGCATAGTGGCTCCACCTGCTAGAACACCCACCAGCCCCACTGAAGTGGAAGTATAGGAATTATGGAATTACACTACTCATCTACACTCAGTTGTACCCACCTCCGCTATATATTCTCCTCTCTCCTGCTCTTCTGGTGCCGGCATCGTGGCAGTGATCTCGCTAGTCTCTGTCACCATGGCTATTCCCCACCTTTATCCATTTTTACGGTGGGTGTATGTAGTCTGTGGCTGGGTTTCCTGGTGCCAGCCTTCCTGGTCTACTACGTGGCTCCGCTCCTTTGCATTGCCCTCAACTCTGGACTCATCATCAACCACCTCATTTGCTGCCGGGGCACGATGACTGCAGACCGCCGCAACAAGAAGGCCACGGCGCTCCTAATCCTCTCTACGCTGTTCTTCGCCATCATCTGGCTGCCTTAATACAGCCTGGAATTCGCACACGTCAGCTCTGCTGCCTCGCCTATCAGCCAACAATCATTCAGGCGTGAAGGGGTCTCCCGTTGCCCTTTTCCTACCTCAACTCGTCTGCTTCCCCGACACATAGGACTCTCTACTCTGGGAGGTGGCGTCTCTGTCGGACATCATGTTGGTGTGTTTAGCGTCCTGCTGAAACCCACCCCTCTCCTTCCTGTTGTCTTGCCCAGCGGTGCGTCAGCTCCATGCCCTCCTACCATCAGAGGAAATGCTTGGGAAGCCTGCACCCGCGTATCACCCCAGCGCTGCCACCACGTTTTCCTCCCGGCACACCTTGCCACTCAGGCTGATCCAGTGAGATGAGCACATACACACACACAATGCAATTACACAACCGATTTTGATTACATGCATGCTTACACAGTTTGTGGCGCAATTACTTTTCTTCTAACAGGCGATACCTTTTAGCCTACATATGTCACTGTGTGTGTGTTTGAGACACTTTAAACAGAAGAGTTAAAGCATCATAAATGTGATGTGTCATAAAAGCAGAGTCTTAGAATCTTAGATTTCCAATCACGTTGCAATTGTCACTTAGCAACTCAGACTCCTCACACAGGGAGGAGAGGCTAGGTGGGGGGCCTGGCAGAGAGAGGGAGAGGATGAAAAAAATGAAGAGAGTGTAATTTCAGGGGGCTGATCAAGTGGTAAAGTGTGTGGAATGAAATTACAGTAATGAAGGCAGAAGGGCATGAAATATATTGTTAGTGTTTCTCTCACAGAGAAGACAACAACATGATTGACAGGTGAGAACCATTTATGCCATCATTGAACAACACAGTTAGTAGCCTACCAAAACCAATAATACAAACAATCATGAAGAATACTGATATAAGTGGACATACCATTGATCCTTCATCTAACTGGGCCTTAATTGCATGCTGTGCATAATCTTAAAGGCCCAGTGTAGCCAAAAACATATTTTTTCTGTGTTTTATATATATTTACACACTGAGATTGGAAAAATACTGTGAAATTGTGCAAAGTATGACAATGCCCTTTTAGTGTAAGGTCGGCCCTGGGGGCTGCATGCAGCCTGCGACCTGACTCAATTTGGCCTGTGGAATCATGCTTAGATCACATAAAGAATTTGCAATAGTAAAGTTTTGAAAAACATATTTGTTATTCAAATTAAAAGGCCAATGAATACTCGCCTTCGTGTAATGATTTAACTCCCACCGTTTGTAGGACATTTATTTTGAAGGCACGTATAAATAACAACTGTACGAGGACAGACAGTAACTGGACAGGCTGACACACATGTCACAGTTACAAATAGTAGCTAGCTAGAAATTGTGCAAAAAAAATGTCAAAGCTAAGTTTTTCTAAGCTAACAATGTAGACAATGAATGCAGGGTGTTCCAGATAGAGTGGACATCGACATATGTCTTTATTCAGGTCTCAGGGAAAGCTGTGTGCTTAGTGTGCAAAGAGAGCATCGCTGTATTGAAAGACTACAACTTGTCCCAACACTTCCAGATGAAGCATGCAGAGAAATATAGGAATATGTCTTCTGAGCAGAGGTGTCACGACTTCCGCCGAAGTTGGCTCCCCTGCCTGTTCGGGCGGTGCTCGGCGGTCGTCGTCATCGGCCTACTAGCCGCCACCGATCCCTTTTTCGTTGTCTGTTTGTTTTGTCTTATTAGTTGCACCTGTGTCTATTTGTGTGCTTGATGGGCTTCCTTATTTAAAGTACATTTACCCGCCCTTGTTTCGTGTGGGATTATTCTTGTGTTACGTGTGTGCGTTATTTAGGTGTGTTCGTGTTCTAGACCTGGTACCCTGTGTTTTGGGTGGTCCGTTTATTTCCGCGCCCTGCGTTGTGGGCCTTGCTAATGTGTCGTATTAAAGTGCACTTTTCCCTGTGAAACTCTCTGCTCTCTGCGCCTGATTCTTCCTCACACACCTAGTCCCGCGTGACAAGAGGGCAATTGCATTGAAAGAGTTTCGTTCTCACTTGCAAAACCAGCAGAGACTTTTCACAAAACTGCATTCAGCGAACAACAGAATTGTGACAGCTAGCTATGTACTGTCAAACAAAATTGCTAAACATATCAAGCCATTCGCTGAGGGCAAAAGAATGTTTAATTGAATCTGCAGCAATACTTTGCCCCGACAAGGAAGAGCTGTTTGAAAATGTTTCCCTGTCAAGATGAACAGTGACACGACGTGTTGAGGACATTGCAGAGAATATGGAACGACAGTTGAAAGACAAGGTGAAGGATTTCACCTATTTCTCCTTGGCCCTGGATGAGAACAGTGATGAACGTGACACGGCACAGTTGTTCAAATCAAATCATCAAATCAAATCAAATCAAATCAAATTGTATTTGTCACATACACATGGTTAGCAGATGTTAATGCGAGTGTAGCGAAATGCTTGTGCTTCTAGTTCCGACAATGCAGTAATAACGAGCAAGTAATCTAACTAACAATTCCAAAAAAAACTACTGTCATACACAGTGTAAGGGGATAAAGAATATGTACATAAGGATATATGAATGAGTGATGGTACAGAGCAGCATAGGCAAGATACAGTAGATGATATCGAGTACAGTATATACATATGAGATAAGTATGTAAACCAAGTGGCATAGTTAAAGTGGCTAGTGATACATGTATTACATAAGGATGCAGTCGATGATATAGAGTACAGTATCAACGTATGCATATGAGATGAACAATGTAGGGTAAGTAACATTATATAAGGTAGCATTGTTTAAAGTGGCTAGTGATATATTTACATCATTTCCCATCAATTCCCATGATTAAAGTGGCTGGAGTAGAGTCAGTGTCATTGACAGTGTGTTGGCAGTAGCCACTCAATGTTAGTGGTGGCTGTTTAACAGTCTGATGGCCTTGAGATAGAAGCTGTTTTTCAGTCTCTCGGTCCCAGCTTTGATGCACCTGTACTGACCTCGCCTTCTGGATGGCAGCGGGGTGAACAGGCAGTGGCTCGGGTGGTTGATGTCCTTGATGATCTTTATGGCCTTCCTGTAGCATCGGGTGGTGTAGGTGTCCTGGAGGGCAGGTAGTTTGCCCCCGGTGATGCGTTGTGCAGACCTCACTACCCTCTGGAGAGCCTTACGGTTGAGGGCGGTGCAGTTGCCATACCAGGCGGTGATACAGCCCGCCAGGATGCTCTCGATTGTGCATCTGTAGAAGTTTGTGAGTGCTTTTGGTGACAAGCCGAATTTCTTCAGCCTCCTGAGGTTGAAGAGGCGCTGCTGCGCCTTCCTCACGATGCTGTCTGTGTGAGTGGACCAATTCAGTTTGTCTGTGATGTGTATGCCGAGGAACTTAAAACTTGCTACCCTCTCCACTACTGTTCCATCGATGTGGATGGGGGTGTTCCCTCTGCTGTTTCCTGAAGTCCACAATCATCTCCTTAGTTTTGTTGACGTTGAGTGTGAGGTTATTTTCCTGACACCACACTCCGAGGGCCCTCACCTCCTCCCTGTAGGCCGTCTCGTCGTTGTTGGTAATCAAGCCTACCACTGTTGTGTCGTCCGCAAACTTGATGATTGAGTTGGAGGCGTGCATGGCCACGCAGTCGTGGGTGAACAGGGAGTACAGGAGAGGGCTCAGAACGCACCCTTGTGGGGCCCCAGTGTTGAGGATCAGCGGGGAGGAGATGTTGTTGCCTACCCTCACCACCTGGGGGCGGCCCGTCAGGAAGTCCAGTACCCAGTTGCACAGGGCGGGGTCGAGACCCAGGGTCTCGAGCTTGATGACGAGCTTGGAGGGTACTATGGTGTTGAATGCCGAGCTGTAGTCGATGAACAGCATTCTCACATAGGTATTCCTCTTGTCCAGATGGGTTAGGGCAGTGTGCAGTGTGGTTGAGATTGCATCGTCTGTGGACCTATTTGGGCGGTAAGCAAATTGGAGTGGGTCAAGG
This sequence comes from Oncorhynchus tshawytscha, assembly GCF_018296145.1. Classification (NCBI taxonomy): domain Eukaryota; kingdom Metazoa; phylum Chordata; class Actinopteri; order Salmoniformes; family Salmonidae; genus Oncorhynchus; species Oncorhynchus tshawytscha. The sequence goes on from NC_056438.1 coordinate 67,959,651, forward strand.
GTGTCAGGTAGGGTGGAGGTGATATGGTCCTTGACTAGTCTCTCAAAGCACTTCATGATGACGGATGTGAGTGCTACGGGCGGTAGTCGTTTAGCTCAGTTACCTTAGCTTTCTTGGGAACAGAAACAATGGTGGCCCTCTTGAAGCATGTGGGAACAGCAGACTGGTATAGGGATTGATTGAATATGTCCGTAAACACACCGGCCAGCTGGTCTGCGCATGCTCTGAGGGCGCGGCTGGGGATGCCGTCTGGGCCTGCAGCCTTGCGAGGGTTAACACGTTTAAATGTCTTACTCACTTCGGCTGCAGTGAAGGAGAGACCGCATGTTTCCGTTGCAGGCCGTGTCAGTGGCACTGTATTGTCCTCAAAGCGGGCAAAAAAGTTATTTAGTCTGCCTGGGAGCAAGACATCCTGGTCCGTGACTGGGCTGGGTTTCTTCCTGTAGTCCGTGATTGACTGTAGACCCTGCCACATACCTCTTGTGTCTGAGCCGTTGAATTGAGATTCTACTTTGTCTCTGTACTGGCGCTTAGCTTGTTTGATAGCCTTGCGGAGGGAATAGCTGCACTGTTTGTATTCAGTCATGTTACCAGACACCTTGCCCTGATTAAAAGCAGTGGTTCGTGCCTTTAGTTTCACACGAATGCTGCCATCAATCCACGGTTTCTGGTTAGGTATTCTGTTGATATTCTTACGAGGCATAACCCCAGACTTTTAAATTACATAGGAGCTTGCTTCAGTGCAGTCAATGAAGGGCACAACCACAGGGAAATATTTATTGGAGGAGGTTAATAAGTGTGTGGCAAAGCTGGGACTGAGTTTTGAAAAGTTATCCAGTGTGACCAAACTTGACAGGACAAAATGTTGGCCTTTTGAAAAGGATACAACATCAAGTAGCTGAGCTGAACCCAGATCAGAAAAGTATGTTCCTGCATTCATCAAGAGGTGCTCTGTTAATGTGTTCTGAAAATGAACCACGTGGATATAGTCACTAAAGTGGTAAATTTCTTAAGAGCAAAATCTGTTAACCACAGGCAGTTTGTCTCACTGTTGGAAAAAACAGAGTCGGGTCATGCATATCACACAAATGTGAGATGGCTGTTTGGGGAAGGTGCTTAAAAGGGTGTGGGACTTGAAGTCGGAGATTGCTAAGTTTTTGCAAATGAAAGGAAAATATGTGGATTTCCCTGAACTGCAAGATAAAGAATGGTTTTTGCCTTCCCCCTTGGACATCATGGCCCTTTTTTTATTTTTCATCTCACCTTTATTTAACCAGGTAGGCCAGTTGAGAACAACTTCTCATTTGCAACTGCGACCTGGCCAAGATAAAGCAAAGCAGTTCGACACATACAACAACACAGAGTTACACATGAAATAAACAAACATACAGTCCATAATACAGTAGAAAAAGTCTATATACAGTATGTACAAATGAGTTAGGATAAGGGAGGTAAGGCAATAAATAGGCCATGGTGGCGAATTAATTACAATATAGCCATTAAACACTGGTATGGTAGAATGTGCAGAAGATGAATGTGCAAGTAGAGATACTGGGGTGCAAAGGAGCAAGATAAATAAATAAATACAGTATGGGGATGAGGTAGATTGGATGGGCTATTTACAGATAAGCTATGTACAGGTGCAGTGATCTGTGAGCTGCTCTGACAGCTGGTGCTTAAAGCTAGTGAGGGTGGTAAGAGTCTCCAGCTTCAGTGATTTTTGCAGTTTGTTCCAGTCATTGGCAGCAGAGAACTGGAAGGAGAGGCGGCCAAAGGAAGAATTGGCTTTGGGTGTGACCAGTGAGATATGCCTGCTGGAGCGCATGCTACGGGTGGGTGCTGCTATGGTGACCAGTGAGCTGAGATAAGGTGGGGCTTTACCTAGCAGAGACTTGTAGATGACCTGGAACCAGTGGGTTTGGCGTCGAGTTTGAAGCGAGAGCCAGCCAACGAGAGCATACAGGTTGCAGTGGTGGGTAGTATATGGGGCTTTGGTGAGAAAACAGATGGCACTGTAATAGACTGCATCCAATTTGTTGAGTAGAGGGTTGGAGGGTATTTTGTAAATGACATCGCCGAAGTCGAGGATCGGTAGGATGGTCAGTTTTACGAGGGTATGTTTGGTAGCATGAGTGAAGGATGCTTTGTTGCAAAATAGGAAGCCGATTCTAGATTTCATTTTGGATTGGAGATGTTTAATGTGAGTCTGGAAGGAGAGTTTACAGACAAGGATGGCGGATGGGGGTAAACCGCAAGCTTGTTCAATTGTTCAATCAGCGTTAGGCACTCATGTTAAAAAAAAGTTTTACCCTACTCCAAACATTAACCCTTACCTTCTAACTAGACACCTAGGTATTTGTAGTTGTCCACATATTCTAAGTCAGAACCGCCCAGAGTAGTGATGCTGGATGGGTTGGCAGGTGCGGGCAGCGATCGGTTGAAGAGCATGCATTTAGTTTTACTTGCATTTAAGAGCAGTTGGAGGCCACGGAAGGAGAGTTGTAATGGCATTGAAGCTTGTCTGGAGGTTAGTTAACACAGTGTCCAAAGAATTTTATTTTTATTTATTTCACCTTTATTTAACCAGGTAGGCTAATTGAGAAGAAGTTCTCATTTGCAACTGCGACCTAGCCAAGATAAAGCATAGCAGTGTGAACAGACAACACAAAGTTACACATGGAGTAAACAATTAACAAGTCAATAACACAGTAGGAAAAAAAAGGGGAGTCTATATACATTGTGTGCAAAAGGCATGAGGAGGGCCAGAGGTATACAGAATGGTGTCGTCTGTGTAGAGGTGGATCAAAGAATCACCAGCAGCAAGAGCGACATCATTGATGTACACAGAGAAGAGAGTCGGCCCGAGAATTGAACCTTGTGGCACCCCCATATAGACTGCCAGAGTACCGGACAACAGGCCCTCCGATTTGACACACTAAACTCTATCAAAGAAGTAGTTTGTGAACCAGGCGAGGCAATCATTTCATGAATGAACTGAATTCTAAACTACAAGGGAAGGGCCTTTTTGCACATCAGATGTAAAACCTTGTCAAAGCCTTCAAGTGAAAATGACTTGATAACACACACCCATTCAGATCGCACAGCATGTCATATCAACAATATCTCATTGTTTGACACAGGTTGACTTCTGTATTCAACGTTTGTCATGGGGGGTTTAAACATCAAATGTAGATTCCGAATGATTAAGGTCAGTGGTGTAAAGTACTTAAGTAAAAATACTTTAAAGTACTAAAGTAGTTTTTTGGGGTATCTGTACTTTTACTTGACTATTTATATTTTTGACAACTTTTATTTTTACTTCACTACATTCCTATAGAAAATATTGTACTTTTTATTCCATACAATTTTCCTGACAACCAAAAGTACTTAGTACTTAGTTACATTTTGAATGCTAAGCAGGACAGGAAATTTGTGAAATTCACACACTTATCGAGAGAACATGTGGTCATCCCTACTGCTTCTGATCTGGCGGACTCACAAAACATAAATGCATCTTTTATAAATATTGTTGGAGCGTTGGAGTGTGCCCCTGGCTATGTGTACATTTTTTTAAACAAGAAAATGGTGCCGTCTGCTTTGATTAATATAAGGAATATAAAATTATTTATACTTTTACTTCTACTTTTGATACTTAAGAATATTTTATCAATTACATTTACTTTTGATACTTAAGTATATTTAAAACCATATACTTTTACACTTTTAGTATTTTACTGTGTGACTTTCACTTTTTCTTGAGCAACTTTCTATTAAGGTATACTATACTTTTACTCAACTATGACAATTGGGTACCTTTTCCACCACTGATTAAGGTAAGGGTTAATGTTTGGGGTAGGGTAAAAAAAATGAGTGCCTAGCGCTGGGATTGAACAAGCTTGCGGTTTACCCCCATCCGCCATCCTTGTCCACAACGCCCTAGCAAGCCGCAAGCCTTCTTCATGATAATAGCGTTCACTGTTACCTCGAGTGACCGGTTTTGAAGGCATCTCCCGACATCCTAGGGACGTGGAAGAATGTCAAATGTCACCTTGGATCTCGAGTGACCTGGCTGGTCATATAGGCTATTTGTTAGGCCTTCAGTCGACATAATCTCCTTCAACAGCCGTGTAACGTTGACGAAAGACGTTCCTTGACTTATAAGTGTTAATAGAGAATTGCTTGTTTTTATCTGGAGGTTGGACAAAATAACTTGGACAGGGACAATAGGAGCACATTGATGAATAGAGGGAGATGTCATTTTAACAAGGAATGACCAATCAAATCTCCATACTTGGGTCTGACTCTGTAATATTATAGTAAAGAGCATCCCATGTTTTTAAAATGGCATGGTTTGACAAGCAGACTCTCTAAAGTAGGATAATTGGATTTGAATGCGAGGTAATTCATATTTAGAGACAGCAAAAGTGGTATTTAAAATTCATTGGCATGGTGGGAATTACTTGAGCCCGAGATTGATTATATAATCAGTTGTTTTGCATCAGGCTGAGTGTGTATGTGTGTGCAGGTGTTTGTGTGTGTTTTCAATTGCACTCAAATTCAGTTTGAGAGAGCACGTTCAAAACCCAGTGTAATCTAACAACGCAATGACATGGAACACTTACTTCCAAATGTTCAATGACTAGTCTGAAAACGCACTCTGAGAAAAACAGAAATCTGCCCTATTTGCCACTTGACCCCTCTAACCTATTTCAGCCGGAAAGATCCTGCACACTATTGTTAATCAATCAACCTATTAACATGAGGAGCAGGAAGCATTTTGTCAGGCTGAGCTTGCTGTTAATGAGTGCAGTTATCTCAGTGATCTGCCTGCACTGTGATTCACACGCACACACGATGCTCGCTCTGATGTACTGTTGTGACTTCAGTACTTCCTGCAGTCAAATGAACAAATCGCCCTCTAGTGGCCTCATGGGTGGAATGTTATTTATATATTTTTATTTTTTATAAATCCAATGTTTCTATTTCAAACGGTTTTGTTATATTTCAGTCCCCATTCAGTCTGCATCAGTCATAAGTCTGCATCAGTCATAACATAACACTCATAACACTCATAACACCCGCTCTAGCTGCCACTGCTACTGAGGCTTGGGCCCAGACAGACAAAGAGATAGACAGACACAGGACATTGCTTTATCAGGCCCATAAGTGTGTAACAATTAACCACAAGGAGGCTAATTGGGGCTAATTATCCCTGGGGTGTAGTGAGTGTGTTGGAGGTGGTTCAGTAAACAGTTGTTCATGTGATGAGTAAACTAACCTTGGCTGAGACCTGCAGACTCATGTTAGCTCCCAGAGGAAATGCCTGTCCAAAAAAGGTCCAGTCGTCAGCTCCACAAATACAAATTCCATCTAGACACCATAGCCCTAGAGCACATAAAACATACCTCGGCCTAAACATCATCACCACAGGTAACTTCCACAAATTCGTCAACGATCTGAAAGACAAGGCAAGAAGGGCCTACTATGCCATAAAAAGGAACATAAAATTTGACATACCAATTAGGATATGGCTAAAAATACTTGAATCAGTTATAGAACCCATTGCCCTTTATGGTTGTGAGGTCTGGGATCCGCTCACCAACCAAGAATTCACAAAATGGGGATAACACCAAATTGAGACTCTGCATACAGAATTCTGCAAAAAGATCCTCTCTGTACAACGGAAACCACCGAATAATGCATGCAGAGCAGAATTAGGCCGATACCCACTAATTATCCAAATCCAGAAAAGAGACATTAAATTCTACAACCAACTTAAAGGAAGCGATTCCCAAACCTTCCATAACAAAGCCATTACCTACAGAGAGATGAACCTGGAAAAGAGTCAACTAAGCAAGCTGGTCCTGGTGCTCTGTTCACAAACACTGTGACTGACCCAAACTTAAGGAAAGCTTTGACTATGTACAGACTCAGTGAGCATAGCCTTGCTATTGAGAAAGGCCACCGTAGGCAGACCTGGCTCTCAAGAGAAGACAGGCTATGTGCACACTGCCTACAAAATGAGGTGGAACCTGAGCTGCACTTCCTAACCTCCTGCCAAATGTATGACCATATTAGAGACACATATTTCCCTCAGATTATACAGATCCACAAAGAATTCGAAAACAAACCCAATTCTGATAAACACCCATATCTACTGGGTGAAATACCACAGTGTGCCATCACAGCAGCATTATGTGTAACCTGTTGCCACAAGAAAAGGGCAACCAGTGAAGAATGAACACCATTGTAAATACCACACACAATTATGTTTCTTTATTTTCCCTTTTGTACTTTTACTATTTGCTCATCATTACAACACTGCATATAGGCATATGACATTTAAAATGTATTTATTATTTTTCAACTTCCGTAATGTTTACTGTTCATTTTTATTGTTTAGTTCACTTTTGTTTATTATCTACTTCACTGTTTGGCAATGTTTCCCATGCCAATAAAGTCCTTGAATGTAATTGAATTGAAAGAGAGCGAGAGAGAAAGAGTAGGAGAGAGAGAGATGAGCTGTGTAGCTCATGTATACACTAAGGGCATTCTTTGGCGTTGGGACAAGAGGAGATTATGAGAAGGGGGCGTGCTAACGTTTTTTTCTGTGCACAAGAAGGGCGGTTTATTCATAACACTCCCAGACGCAGGTGTAGACCAGGCTACCTATTCATATGCTCTGCACTCTTCTTCGATCAATACCTACACTTCGAGACCAAGGAGCTTCGGGAGGAATTACCAGCCGAAGAATGGTTTCGCAATGTTAATTGATATTTGGTGCGGTTATTTTGTTCTCTCTCATCCATACTTCCCGAGCGCAAATGACTTGACATGGATTGTGGTCGCTGTTAGGGACTTTATTTGTGAAAAATAGAGGAAGAATTTAACACGATGACTGACCAGGTAAGGTGACAAAAAAAATCAGCTCTGACCTCACTCTTTTTATGTGCCAAACGTTTTCTTTGAGTTCAGTAGACTATAACAAATAGCATCTTTAAACTACATACCGGTGCGCTGTATGCTACATAACGTCTTTAGCAGAAAGACTACGGAGCTGGCTTGGGAGCTTCGCGATATGTGGAATTCTAGTAGCACGTGCACGCTGACAAAGCTGTCACTATGTTTACGCGCACAACTCCCACTCTCAATCAGCGTTGTCTGTCATCTCCCGAAAGGTGCGGACACATCAATTAGTATTTGTTTCATAAGCAGGCTCATCTCTCTTCTATAATAAATTAGGATCATTATTATGATATTTTTACAGTATAATTACTCGACATGTTGAATTCGAAACTAAAATGTGATCATCAGTGGGCGAAATAATAGCGGGTCTAATAGTTACACTATAGTGGCAACACCACCAACAGTGGCCTAGAAGCCAGAGCAATTTATGTTCTACAGTGGTAATACAATGAGCAAACAGAAGTATAGCAACAAAGCATTGCCTGTAGGCCTACAGTATTGTACTGTATTATTTTGTTATTGCCCAATGTTGTGTGTTACGGTTTGCCCTAGTTTCTCACCTGTCAGTCGATCCTTCTCGGTGTCTTTCTTTATTGCTCTCCTGCATCTCCTTGACAACAAAGACCTTGATTCATTAATTGCACCCTTTCAATTACTCTTATTGGTACTGTGCCTGAGTCCAGCAATACACTCTATCCTTGTGTGTCACTGAGTGGAGCTCAGCCACAGGCACACCTGCTCCTGGCTCTGTGCTGGCTGTTTGCTGGCTCCCAGGTGAGTGCTCCAGCTATATGAATTGCTGTATTAATATTGATGGAGGTCATCTGACTGATCTGCTGCAGTACACACGCTGAATGCTCCCAGCAACACAAACTGATGGCTTTGGTTGTTGTTCTGAGAACACTGAAGTCTGTATACTGTGTGTGTGTTGTGCATATGCACACACACACAAAGGTTTAGGTAGGCCTATACGTAGGTATATGTGTTTACGTTTTGCGTGCATAGAGCCTATAGCTTACTTTAGACATGTTGAACTGCTTTTGTGTGTGACATGCAGGAGGAGGGCTCATGGACATTTATGTTCTGGACCTATTTTCTGCTAATGCATCCCAGAGTCCCATTGTAACAGTCTCGCTTCCATCCCTGTCCTCGCCCTAACCTGAGCTTGAACCAGGGACCCTCTGAACACATCAACAACCGCCCCCCCACGAAGCATCATTACATTTCACTCCACGAAAGCCTTGGAGCTGATCTGATTGGTCAGAAGACCGACTACTGTTTAAACACAGCATTTGCTTCCATAGTAATAGGCCTACTGTGTCAGCTATTTGTGTCAAATGTAACTCTTCTTCTCCTGCATTAACATTCACTCAGTTCCATGCTCATAAGGGTCATGTCCTTTGGGGCTTGTACTCACTACCTATTTTTTGTCTCTCTCAGTACAGTATGTTTCTTACCACCGCTCCCCCTCTGAGAAGAGGAAGCACACCTCTACCAATCAAGCACCAGCTGAGGCGGGAGGAGGCCGTATCAGAGGACCGTGATTGGATACCAGGGATTGACAAACCATCCACACTGCCAATCAGTGACACTCTTTGCCAGGATGAATCATTTGGTCAGGCGGCGGAGGGGTATCATGGGAGTGCTATAAGGATCGTACTACTTGGGCAGAATGGGGTTGGAAAATCATCGCTGGCTCTGTCTCTGGCTGGACTGTCAGACAGATCTCTTTCGGTGGACTCTGAAACAGCCTGTGGTAAAGTTCTTCAATGTGTTTATATTTGTGTGTGTGCGTGCGTGTGTGGATTGTAGTGTGTGTGCAGTGTGCACGTGGTATCTACTTTATGTCAATCGCATTACATCATCCACCACAAAAGACCAACATCATTCTGATTCGTGAGGTTAAGAGTTACTTTTCCCATTTTCTGAGTGCACTCTAAAGGCAGAGAAATTACAAGATAAACCAAAAAAGCACTCTGTGTCACTAGGCTGTCTGAAAGGTCAGGGTGATAATAACAGCAGTCTTGGGCCAATCACTCAACCAATCAATGCTCCAGCAGAGTGATGGGCACACTGCTCTGTAAGAGGTACTGCAAGAGACATGTCATGAAGAGTCAGACCACAAAGTATTCATTATGGTTCCTAGACTCCTGGAGAGTCAAGGTATTTGCAACATAGCTATTTCTGGAACCTTAATGCTCTATGTGGGCCACCGTACTGTAGGCTACCATAACCTTGTCCAATATCTGTGCTTCCAACTCCTCAGCCTATCATTGTGTAATACCAGACATGGGCCTCGGTTAACTTTTATTTTTTTAAATTTCACCTTTATTTAACCAGGTAGGCTAGTTGAGAACAAGTTCTCATTTACAACTGCGACCTAATCAATAGGCTGAATGTTTTCTTGCATATCCACCTCAAACCATTTGTGAGTGTGTGTTATCATGTGTTTGTGTATCACTTTATTGTTGCATTGTTGTGTATGTTCATGTGTCATGTTTGGTTACAGGAGAAGGCTACGAGCGCACAGTGTCAGTTGACGATGAGGAGAGTTCAGTCATCATTTATGACAACTGGAAACAGGTATTTAAGGCATTCTCTACACCACAGGTGTCAAAACTCATTCCACGGAGGGACAAGTGTCTGCGGGTTTTCGTTCCTCCCTTGTACTTGATTGATCAACTAAGGTCACTAATTAGTTACAAACTCCCCTCACCTGGTTGTCTAGGCCTTAATTGGAGCCAAATTGAATGGAAATAACAAAAACCAGGAGACATTCAGCCCTTCATGGAATGAGTTTGACACCACTGCTCTACACTGTCATTCTACTACTGTCAATATATTCAACTAATTCTCTCTGTACTGTCTGTCTTGTCTTGGTCTCTCTCTTTCTCTCTGAATCTAATTCACTTTGCCTTTATGACACTGATTGCATTCCTGTTCATGCCGCTACATTTTGAATAGATAAGCCACCCGGAGACAGTGGCAGCCACAGATTATATGCCTTTTAGCCTTTTTTAGCTCTTACTTAGATAACTTGAAATTGCTTTCACATTCATGTGATTTGCTCTAATTTCTGTCTGAGTACAGATATGTGGTGGGTGGTAATGCAGATGATTTGCTCTAATTTCTGTCTGAGTACAGATATGTGGTGGGTGGTAATGCAGATGATTTGCTCTAAGTTCTGTCTGAGTACAGATATGTGGTGGGTGGTAATGCAGATGATTTGCTCTAATTTCTGTCTGAGTACAGATATGTGGTGGGTGGTAATGCAGATGATTTGCTTAATTTCTGTCAGTACAGTTTTGTAATAATGATTTGCTCTAAGTTCCTGAATGTGTAACAGATGATTTGCCTAATTTCTGTCTGAGTACTTTTCAGATGATTTGCTTCATTGCATGTTTTGATTTTGTGTACAGTCCTCTCTTTTCTGGCAGGTTTTGAAGGGATTTTGAATGGTCTTAGAATGAGATTGTTTTGTTCTATTCAAATATTTGAGTTATAAAGAGGCTAGAGGAGCACAGCTGGTCTAAGGTGATTTTTGTGTGTGTGTGGGGGGGGCACAGGTGTAAGTGTATGTAGCTACGCTGAGGCAGTGGCAGCCAATAATTTACTAGTCCTTTTTATTTCCCTTACTTAGAAAACTTGAAATTGCTTTCAAAGCCCATTCAAAATCCCTTCCAAATTCTGCCAGAAGAGAGAGGACTGTAAACATTCAGGCTAATTATTTAAATATGTAATAAAGACATGAATCAGCATTACCACCCTGCAAATATCAGACAGAAAAATTGAAACATGAATGAGATTGTTTTGTCGTATTCAAATATCTGAGTTATAAAGAAGCTAGAGAAACACAGCTGTACTAAGGCTGATCTGTGTTAATACTGTGTGTGTGTGTGGGGGGGGGGACACTGAGGATTTCATTATGATAAAGTAAACTTGGTAATAGTCTAATATTAACCAGGTAATAGCCTTCTATGATGATGGTACACTCAATGCTGTAGTGTGTACACATGGACTTTATACCAGATGTCCAGGAGTACTCCCTAGTTTACTAAGTGTGAGTTATTTAAACCTACAGATGTAGGATCTTAATTTTATCACCCTGTTGCAGGATAACTTTCAAGAAATACAGGACATTTACAATGTGTAGTGTATTTGAGGTATAAAAAGGCCAGAAAAGGTTTTGTAATTTCCACTATGAATTGTCAGACTTGATTTTCCCTTATGAAAAATGTGTCAACCCATACAAAAATGTCCATGAATTGTAATCCACATAATAATTCCCATTTCCTGTTGCAGAATGATGTTCCTGCTGTAACAAACTGGTTTAAATTAAGATCCTGCGTCAAATAAAATACAATAGTGTTTGTGACATGCTTCATGACAAAAACGGGTGTAGACGGACAGTGAAATGCTTACTTTCGGGCCCTTCCCAACAATGCAGAGAGAAAACAGGAGAAATAATAGAGAAATAATAACGGGTGTAATAAATACATAATGAGTAACGGTAACTTGGCTATGCACGGGGTACCAGTAATGAGCCAATGTTTAGGGGTATGAGGTAACTGAGGTAGATACAGCACAGTGCCTTCAGAAAGTATTCAGACTCCTTGATTTTTTCCACAATTTGTTACGTTACCACCTTATTCTAAAATTAATTAAATTCATGTTTTTCCTCATCCATCTACACACTACCCCATAGTGACACATTTTTTCAAATGTACACTACCGTTCAAAATTTTGGGGTCACTTAGAAATGTCCTTGTTTTTGAAAGAAAAGCTAATTTGTTTGTCCATTAAAATAACATCAAATTAATCCGAAATACAGAGTAGACATTGTTAATGTTGTAAATTACTATTGTAGCTGGAAACGGCTATAGTAGAATATCTACATTGGCTCACAGAGGCCCATTATCATCAACCATCACTCCTGTTTTCCAATGGCACGTTGTGTTAGCTAATCCAAGTTTATTATTTTATTATTTTAATCCAAGTTTATTATTTTAGAAAGCTCTTTGCAATTATGTTAGCACAGCTGAAATCTGTTGTACTGATTTAAAGAAGCAATAAAACTGGCCTTCTTTAGACTAGTTGAGTATCTGGAGCATCAGCATTTGTGGGTTCGATTACAGGCTCAAAATGTCCAGAAACAAAGAACTTTCTTCAGAAACTCATCAGTCTATTCTTGTTCTGAGAAATGAAGGCTATTCCATGCGAGAAATTGCCAAGAAACTGAAGATCTCGTACAACGCTATGTACTACTCCCTTCACAGAACAGCGCAAACTGGCTCTAACCAGAATAGAAAGAGGAGTGGGAGGCCCGGTGCACAACTGAACAAGAGGACAAGTACATTAGTGTCTAGTTTGAGAAACAGACGCCTCACAAGTCCTCAACTGGCAGCTTCATTAAATAGTACCCGCAAAACACCAGTCTCAACATCAACAGTGAAGAGGCGACTCCGGGATGCTGGCCTTCTAGGCAGAGTTGGGGAAAAAAAGCCATATCTCAGACTGGCCAATAAAATGAAAAGATTAAGATGGACAAAAGAACACAGACACTGGACAGAGGAACTCTGCCTAGAAGTCCAGCATCCCGGAGTCGCCTCTTCACTCTTCACAAAACCCGAGCCATGAGGTCGAAGGAATTGTCTGTAGAGCTCCGAGACAGGATTATGTCGAGGCACAATTCTGGAGAAGGGTACCAAAAAATGTCTGCAACATTGAAAGTCCCCAAGAACAAAGTGGCCTCCATCATTCTTAAATGGAAGACGTTTGGAAGCACCAAGACTCTTCCTAGAGCTGGCTGCCCGACCAAACTGAAAAATCAGGGGGAAAGGGCCTTGGTTAAGGGAGGTGATCAAGAACCTGATGGTCACTCTGACAGAGGTCCAGAGTTCCTCTGTGGAGATAGGAGAACCTTCCAGAAGGACAACCGTCTCTGCAGCACTCCAACAATCAGGCCTTTATGGTAGAGTGGCCAGACAGAAGCCACTCCTCAGTAAAAGGCACATGACAGCCCACTTGGAGTTGCTAAAAGGCACCTAAAGGACTCAGACCATGGGAAACAAGATTATCTGGTCTGATGAAACCAAGATTGAACTCTGGCCTAAATGCCAAGCATCACGTCTGGAGGAAACCTGTCACCATCCCCACTGTGAAGCATGGTGGTGGCAGCATCATACTGTGGGGATGTTTTTCAGTGGTAGGAACTGGGAGTCTATTCAGGATTGAGGGAAAGAGGAACAGAGCAAAGTACAGAGAGATCCTTGATGAAAACTTGCTCCAGAGTGCTCAGGACCTCACCTTCCAACAGAACAACAACCCAAAGTCACAGTCAAGACAATGCAGGAGTTGTCTCTGAATGTCCTTGAGAGGCCCAGCCAGAGCCTGGAATTGAACCCAATCGAACGTCTCTGGAGAGACTTGAAAATAGCTGTACAGCGACACTCCCAAACCAACCTGACAGAGCTTGAGAGGATCTGCAGAGAAGAATGGTAGAAACTACCCAGATACAGGTGTGCCAAGCAATTTGCAGAAATATCTAAAAACCTGTTTTTGCTTTGTCATTGTGGGGTATTGTGTGTAGATTGATGATGGGGGAAAAACACAATATAATCCATTTTATAATAAGGCTGTTACATTAAAAAATGTTTTTTTTTACATCGGTAGTGTCGTTTCGCTCAGGGGAACTCCATTTTAAGGCATTTCTCTAAAAGGGAATAAACTTTCAAGCTTTCACCCCTTTTTATCTCTCTGGTCTTGCTTTTTTCAGTAAAGATGTCTCTTTCTCCTCCCTCCATCTTTTCCCTCTTTTCTACAAAAAATATAATCAAATTGTATTTGTCACATGCGCCAAATACAACATGTGTAGACCTTAGAGTGAAATGCTTACTTACAAGCCCTTAACCAATAATGCCGTTTTCATCTTAAAATTAATCTCCTCTCTCTCTCCTTCTCTCTTTCCCCTCTCGTTTGTGTGCTCCCTTTCTTACTCAGAACTGACCCTTTTTTAGTGTAGTTAAATCTCTCTGAAAGTCAGTTACATGTGTTATTCTCTGCATGTTTATACAAGTGCAGGTGTTACGCCATGGCACCATGAGCAGGCCAGTGGGGTTTGGATTTGCTCCAGCCCAGCAGCAGTAAGGAGAGAGAGCAGACTGGACCAGCTCCCGCTCGCCCCAACACACACACATACACACACACAGTCATTCAAACACACTCACCAACACACTTCTTTCACTGCTGATGCCACGTTGACCCTGATAGCAGCATCACTGCAATGAATTCTGGGTGTGTGTGCGTACTTGTATGCGTAGCATGCGTGCAGTGTGCACTGACCCCAGAGGATTTTGCCTAACTCTAGCTAGTCCCCTATTCCATCTGTGCTCCACCCTCCCCAGGTTACCATGGTGACCAGTGGACTGAACAAATCCCCAACATGGATTACATCATGTAGTTGTAGAAGCAGTGGGCTATAAAGCTTCTGGCTCCCAGAGTCGGTGGGAACCACTGGTTTTACTGTAGCTGCATGTGCCTCATCATAACCCAACCAATCATCTGGAGTATTTTATTGGATAATAAAACATTTATAATAACTAGATTGTGATTTTAGAGTGGTTCCTTGGTTCCCAGCTGATTCACACCTGCTGCTAGTTGTACCTTCTTCCATGTCAAAGCACCTGAGTCCTACACTATCAGCAGCCATACAGCCACATCATCACAGAACATTTCACAGAGTACACTCACACACACAAAGCGCTCAGAGAGTCTACACACCCACAGCGGCGCTCTGAGCTTCTCTTCAGCTAGCCCTGGGACTGGGAGTCTTGACGTCAGGCTTAAATAAGTCATCCAGCTTCCTAAAATAGCCGGCACATGCATGGCCGGGACCTGGATGTCCTCTACTGTACTATTTGCCATCTTCTGTGTAGATCACTCATGCAGACAATCAGCCACCATCTTTCAGGGCCAGTGGGATGTGTTTTGATGGTTGTGAGTTGGTTCTCTAGCACTTCCTCTCTCTATTAACAGGCTGAACACACATGTCTGCACCACCAGGCTTTTTCGATGCTGGAGGTCTGAGCCAGCTGTGAGCGAATGGATCTAAGTGTAGAGCCATTCATTACTGCACCGGCAAGCCTATCGAAACACACTGTATGTCTGCTGCAAGTGTCTATAGTTATTTGACAACTAAAGTGCAACATTTATGGTAGAAAACCTTGGAAGCACTCCGAGGCCAATCGAAGTAGGTAGCTATCTTGAAAGGAGACAAGGATGTGTGTGATTTGGTGGTGTTCACTGCTTGACTTGGGCAGTAGCTCACGGGAGCCGAGTACCGGTACCTCATATTTTCTACTGCTGGAGCTCGTTTAGTTTAATTTTAGTTAAATTTATTTTGACCAAAGAAAACAAGTGATCGACAACAATACAAATAAAATTTGTATAAAATTTGGATTGAGATCCGGGCTTTTCGCTGGCCATGGCAGAACACTGACATTCCTGTCTTGCAGGAAATCACGCACAGAACGAGCAGTATGGCTGGTGGCATTGTTATGCAGGAGGGTCATGTCAGGATGAGTCTGCAGGAAGGGTACCACATGAGGGAGGAGAATGTCTTCCCTGTAACGCACAGCGTTGTAATTGCCTGCAATGACAACATGCTCGGTCCGATGATGCTGTGACACACCGCCCCAGACCATGACGGACCCTCCACCTCCATCCCGCTCCAGAGTACAGGCCTCGGTGTAACGCTCATTCATTCAACGATAAACGCGAATCCGACATTCACCCCAGGTGAGACAAAACCGCAACTCGTCAGTGAAGAGCACTTTTTGCCAGTCCTGTCTGGTCCAGCGACGGTGGGTTTTTGCCCATAGGCAACGTTGTTGCCGGTAATGTATGTGAGGACCTGCCTTACAACAGGCCTACAAGCCCTCAGTCCAGCCTCTCTCAGCCTATTGCGGACAGTCTGAGCACTGATGGAGGGATTGTGCGTTCCTGGTGTAACTCGGGCAGTTGTTGTTGCCATCCTGTACCTGTCCTGCAGGTGTGATGTTCGGATATACCGATCCTGTGCAGATGTTGTTACACGTGGTCTGCCACTGCGAGGATGATCAGCTGCCCATCCTGTCTCCCTGTAGTGCTGTCTTAGGCATCTCACAGTACGGACTTTGCAATTTATTGCCCTGGCCACATCTGCAGTCCTCATGCCTCTTTGCAGCATGCCTAAGGCACGTTCACACAGAGTCAGTAGTAAGGAGTCAGTAGTAAGGCCTCATTAGTGTCCTAAGTTTTCATAACTGTGACCTCAATTGCCTACCATCTGCAAGCTGTTAGTGTCACAACCTCTTACAGCTACCCCCCCCCCTACTTTTTTCAATTTCCACCTGAAGACATACCCAAATCTAACTGCCTGTAGCTCAGGCCCAGAACCAAGGATATGCATATTCTGGATTTCATTTGAAAGAAAACACTCTGAAGTTTGTGTAAATGTGAATTGAATTGTAGGAGAATAAAACACAATAGATCTGGTTTAGATAATACAATGAAAAAAACATATGTTTTTTATTTTTATTGTTGTATCATCATCTTTAAAATGAACAAGACAAAACAAACGTTCAGATAGGATGATGGGGACAATTTCAGTGAAAAACATAAGAGGGCAACAGTTCTTGCGCAAAGTTTCAGAATGATAACTTCCAAAATGAGTGCGCTACATGACATTTGTCATGAAGTCACCCAGGTGTCCCTCACAAGTAGCCCAAATGTACCCAAGTGGCCAAATTGGTGAAGTTATACATTTTGAATGGAATAACTATATACAAAATACCAGATGGTATTCTAACACACCCCCCAAAAAATGGAGAAAAAACATGAAAAAAATATACATTTACAAAATAACACTTTCAATATTTGGAAGACCCTCAGTCCTCTACACAATATTGTGCTGCTGATGCCAGGTGCCATAGCAGTCTCTTTCTGCTGTAAAGCAGAGGGTCACCAAGCATGTGGTGCAGGTGATGGGGGACTTCATTTTGCAAAGAACACAGCGACGCCTCCATGCTGTGCCCTTTTGGCCCTGAGGCACATCCATGCCTGCAGAAATACATTTGGGCAGATGAACACCACTTGTGGCAGGAGCTGGATGAACCAGCTTCAGTGGGGGATGGAAACCTTGGCCCTGGGGGCTGCCATTCGGAGTCACTGTCACTGTGAAAGAAAATCTTCAGTTAGAATAGTTTCACATATGAGCCCTGTATCAACAGGTGTAATAAACAGATATATATATAGAGTACAGGGAACATAAGGTTGAATATATTATTATAGACCTGCTAGATCTACTGTCTCATTTATATTATGACAGACCAGCTAGATCTACTGTCTATTTTATATTATGACATTTCAGCTAGATCTACTGTCTCTATTATATTATGACAGACCAGCTAGATCTACTGTCTTTATTATATTACAACAGACCAGCTGTATCTACTGTCTCCATTTCACTTTGGCCATTGATGTGGGCCTGCCCTTCCCTCAACAGCCTCAAATAGGCTATTTCATGCGGGGGTGGGTTGGCAGACACACGCATCTCACATTTCATTACATTACATTTTTATATATTGCTACTAAAATTTTAAGAAATCACACATTTTTTATTTTTTATTTAACCAGGCAAGTCAGTAAGAACAAATCTTATTTTCAATGATGGCCTAGGAACAGTGGGTTAACTGCCTGTTCAGGGGCAGAATGACAGATTTGTACCTTGTCAGCTCAGGGGTTTGAACTTGCAACCTTCCGGCTCTAACCACTAGGCTACCCTAGTCTACCACTAACCACTAAACACTAGGCTACCCTGGTGGTAATTTCAAACAACGGCATTAGCAAAACAAACAAAAACAAAAAAACAAAAATTTGCAAAACAATGTTCTCTCCGTTCAAAAAATAGTCCTCCATTTGGGAATCGCTAAATGAATCATCCTCTAACAATCTCTGTCTCACTTTCCTGATCAATTTCTTCTAAAATTGTGTGTACATCTGTATATCTAGACTTAGATTTAGCTTTCCCTGACTTAGTCGCCATACTGATTGATATATAAACAGCTGAAGATGCGCTTTACCACAACGTAACATGCGTTGCTCCTTCCGGTATGAAACTTCAATGGCGAATGACCCTCTTTACGCCGGAGTTTACTACATGGGTTGGTCTTCCAAATACATAAACATTACATATTGCCGTTTACCTCAGCTCATTGTTTATCTACCCAGCTAGATTTCAAGACGATCAGTGGTCATTGGGTTAAAATAGAGTCAATCAACGAAACAGCGGTCATATCATTGGTGCACAATGATGTCAATACTTGTTGTCTTCAAATCGGTTTCTTTCAGTCAATACGTCCCGAGAAATGACCTTTTCGCATTTGGTTGTGTTACAAAAAAAACAGTTGATTGCAATGAAACCAAACATGACTGGAAAAGTCACGTTTTGTGTGTGTATTTACATCGAATGTGTCGTCAAATGGAATGGGACGGAATTCACGACACAATCGGTTCACAAAAGGTTTCGTGTTCGGCTATAAAAATGAATTTTATCAAACAAAAGACCATTCATTGTGTAACAATGAGCATTGGGATTGCAAATAGAGGAAGATCGTCAACGGTAAACAATTTATTTTAACGCAGTTTGTGATTCTGTTACGCCTGTGCTGGTTGAAATAGTTGTTTTTTATGGGGCTCCATCCTCAGATAATCGCATCGTATTCTTTTGCAGTAAATTATTTTTTAAATCTGACAACGCAGTTGGATTAGCAAGATTCTAGGCTTTCGAAACACGTGAGACACTTGTATTTTTATGACTGTTTGATATGACTATTTATGTAGCGATCACCGTATGTTGTCGAATTTAATCCCGCTAACGGGTTCGGTGCGCAGAGGTTAACGACCGTTCCACAGGTGCATGTTCATTAATAGTTGGGAAACAGTTTAAACCCTTTACAATGAAGATCTGTGAAGTTATTTGAATTTTTATGAATTATCTTTGAAAGACAGGGTCCTGAAAAAGGGACGTTTCTTTTTTTGCTGAGTTTATATGTAGAGCAGTATTGTGTGTGTCTGAATAGAGGGGTCAGTATCTATTGTTGTGTGTGTCTGTCTGTATAGAGCGGTCAGTATCTAGAACAAATAGATTTGAGTGGTTTTTAAAGAGTTCAGAGTTTAACATGGGACACAGTATTTAGTAGTTCATTCAGCTATTGCTGAAGAAGCAGCTACTCTTCCTGGGGTCCACATGAAATATGAAACATTACATCATACAGAAGACTAATGGACAAGAACAGAACTACACACATTTAAAATAAGAACAATGGACCACAGGAGGAGAATGCAGACTGTCTTGGAGAGACTAATATACAGTAAGAGAATGAATTTTATTTTCTTTTGGAATCTTTCATCAGAGAGGGTAAGCATACAAGTCAACTGTATGTCTAGAAATGCATTGGAAATCATTCAGATTTCTTTGTAAAATAATATAATATATATATATATATATATATATATATATATATATATATATATATATATATATATATATATATATACTGCACTTTTAACTTCAAAACATATTTGACAAAATGATGTCTAATGTCATGTATATTCACCGTTTTCCTGTATTGCGTTTACACATTATCCTGAATGAGATTCATGGTGAAAACATCAGGTTTCAGTTGTTTCTGTTTATGGCTTTTACTCAGGAGGCCCTGGTGCATCAATAATCTTTGGTGATTATATGGGGACATACGCTAAGTGACAAGTTACACACAAGTGAGCTTGTGAGAGTCCGGTATGTGTGCATTAGTGTGGGCATGTGAGAGTGTAGTACACGTATGCAAGATGAAAATAATTTTGTGTGTGTGTGTGGAGGGCAGTATACCATGACAGATGGTCTGAGTGGAACAGAACAGAGAGGAGCTGACTGACTAGAAGACAAACACAGTGTTGAGTTATCAAGCATCCCACTGATGAAAAGCCCTTTTATTTTGTCACAGTTACCCTGGAGAGCTCTCTGTCATGACACTGCCCATCCTTCTCCGGCGTGGCCGTGTTTCTCTTGGCTGCTTACAAAGATTAGTGGCTGTCTCTCCCTGCTCCACAAAGCCTGCTAGTCCCACTCCACTACCCCATCTCCTCCCTCCTCTCATCCTCCTCCCATCTCTCATCCCTCCCCTCTCCTCCCCCTGCACCAAGCCCAGACGGTGACAGGTGGCCAGGCTCACTTCTGCGCCGCTAACTCCCCTCCCTCCTCCAGAGGGAGATGGAGTGTGTTCCGGAGACCATGGATTCCCTGCTGCGGGGTACAATCCTCTTTGGCTTGTAGGAGCTGGGAATTTGTCAGGCGGAGGCTCTCCAGAGGGCTGAAATGTACCTTCAGATCCATGTGGATGTAGGGCACACAGACCGAAACAGAAACAGTCAGACACAGGCAGACAGGGCTGGCTATGGTTGGTTAAGAAAGGGGACTGGCAGCTCTTCTCCTTCTGTGTGCCTGAGTGAGTGAGTGAATCAGAGAGGCCTGTCCTCCAGAGCCACAGTTTAGTATACAGGCCAGGACTAGAGGGAGGGAGACATCATTTAAGCCCAGTGCTTCAGTGGGGAGTGGCCACCACTAAAAGGGTCAGAAGCCTCAAACTGAAGCAGGAAGTTCACAAGGGCACAATGTGTTGTGTTGGATTTAGGACAAAGCCCCTGTGAGTCCACTCAGCAGAGAACGTAAAGTAGGATTAAAATAAGCGTTATGCCAGGTGGTGAGGGATAAGAACTGGCACAATAGTACTGATTTAGAATGATTCAAATTCTGAATTTCAGAGCTGGGTAATCATCTTAAATCCTCCCTCTGATATAAGCGTTCATTATGTTACATGCATTAAAACAAGGTAGGTTATAGCCTGGGTGGTGTGGTGGTCAATATACATGTTTGAATCCAGCCCACTCTTTACCTTTCTTTCT
This sequence comes from Oncorhynchus tshawytscha, assembly GCF_018296145.1. Lineage (NCBI taxonomy): Eukaryota > Metazoa > Chordata > Actinopteri > Salmoniformes > Salmonidae > Oncorhynchus > Oncorhynchus tshawytscha. Next base: position 67,980,618 of record NC_056438.1, read on the forward strand.
CTCAGTCTCTACACTATCCAAGAAAACATAAAAAATGCTAAATATATTTATATAAACATAATGTAGGTTTTTGAGAAGAGAACAAGTGTGTATCAGTATCATTGTGTGTGTGTGTGTGTGTGTGTGTGTGTGTGTGTGTGTGTGTGTGTGTGTGTGTGTGTGTGTGTGTGTGTGTGTGTGTGTGTGTGTGTGTGTGTGTGTGTGTGTGTGATGCAGGACCTGTCCACGCTGCAGTGTGAGGTGGTTGTCCTGGTGTTCTCGGTGACTGACAGGAGGAGTTTCCAGCGCACTGCACAGCTCCGCCTCATCCTCAGGGAGTCACTGCCCCACACTCCCATCATCCTCGTGGGCAATAAGAGTGACCTTGTCCGTTGTCGAGAGATCAGCACAGAGGGTAGGGAGGACATCCTCGCTATACTGTAACACACATACACACCGTTATCACATGAGTGCCCAAGGCATATATTTTTAACGTGCCTCCTGTCAATCAATCTAAGGGTCTCTCCTTTCCACCTTGTGCCACCATTCTCATGTAATCACCTACAGTGCAGTGTACAGATATAATACAGTATTGCATGCAAATGTATAAAATACATACTTACAGTCGATATCATATAACCCCCACCACTTTTCCCAACCATTCTCATCTTTAACACCAACAATGTCTCAGTACAGTATGGTTGAGGTTGGCACAGGAGTGAAAATCCATTCCTGTCCCTTCTTGTCCTGTCACTTTTTTTACCATACTGTCTTGATCCTGCAACAGTTTTATAACGCAGGAACTTCCCTGTCCCGCCCAATAAAAATCACTCCTATTCCATCCCGTGCTCAATTTTACACGCAGAAATCAGCTCTGCAGATATCATCTCTGCATGTGAGTAGCCATAGCAACTGCTCCATTTTGGCTGCCACTTAGCGCTCACGAGACAGTTGCCTGCCCTGCACACACAGCCGATAACAACCACATTATGAGATTTTTACGATGAATGCAGCCTCACTACTTAGTCGGAATAACTAAATTCCTCTCTTAAAGGCTTCATCATTCACTGACATACGTTGGCATCTGAGGTAAAGTAGTGAGTGCGCAGTAGCCATGGCTACAACTGCAGCGAAATGACAATACATTTTTTATAGGTTTTGATTATGTAAACTACACTACCGTTCAGACATTTGGGGTCACTTAGAAATATCCTTGTTTTTGAAAGAAAAGCTACATTTTTGTCCATTCAAAATAACATCACTTTGATCAGAAATACAGTGTAGACATTGTAATGTTGTAAATGACTATTGTAGCTGGAAATGGCTGATTTTTAATGGAATATCTACATTGGCGTACAGAGACCCATTATCAGCAACCATCACTCCTGTGTTCCAATGGCACGTTGTGTTAGCTAATCCAAGTTTATTATTTTAAAAGGCTAATTGATCATTAGAAAGCTCTTTGCAATTATGTTAGCACAGCTGAAATCTGTTGTACTGATTAAATAAGCAATAAAACTGGCCTTCTTTAGACTAGTTGAGTATCTGGAGCATCAGCATTTGTGGGTTCGATTACAGGCTCAAAATGTCCAGAAACAAAGAACTTTCTTCTGAAACTCATCAGTCTATTCTTGTTCTGAGAAATGAAGGATATTCCATGTGAGAAATTGCCAAGAAACTGAAGATCTCATACAACACGGTGTACTACTCCCTTCACAGAACAGCGCAAACTGGCCCTAACCAGAATAGAAAGAGGAGTGGGAGGCCCCGGTGCAGAACTGAGCAAGACGACAAGTACATTAGAGTGTCTAGTTTGAGAAACAGACGCCTCACAAGTCCTCAACTGGCAGCTTCATTAAATAGTACCAGCAAAACAGCAGTCTCAACGTCAACAGTGAAGAGGTGACTCAGGGATGCTGGCCATCGTCATGGTTAATCTATTCTGGGCCTCTGTATTACGCCAATTATCTCTCATATCTGTATTTCACAGATAAACTGTTTGGGAGAAAAAATGGAACTGTGTTATTGTTCCCTCAAGAACCCATAAATATCATTTTGGCTTGGTGATGTTAAGCTCTATTCAATCCATATTATGGAAGTTCAGAGTAATTTAAAGGCAATGTTCCTGCGTTGGTGGAGACTACATTCACGGTAAATGCTGAATATGTGGCTCAATCTTAAATGACCTTTAAATGTATATTGCACAATCTGTAACAGATACAGATTGAAAAGAGCCCTTACTGTGAAATGTCTTCCAGTGGGTTTACAATTTGTTGGAGAGTGGGTATCCCGCCTCTACCATCCGTTCTATTGGCCAAAATGCAATCACTCCGTTCGCGATTATCCTACCAACGGGACATTCAAAACTGTAATATCTTATGTTTCACGAGTCGTAGCTGAACGACGACATGGATACTATAGAGCTGTCTGGGTTTTCCATGCATCGGAAGGACAGAACAGCTATGTCTGGTTAGAAGAGGGGTGGGGGTGTGTGTCTATTTGTCAATCACGGCTGGTGCGCAATGTCTATTATTAAAGAAGTCTGAAGGTATTGCTCGCCTTAGGAAGAGTACCTCATGGTAAGCTGTAGACCACTCTATCTACCAAGAGAGTTTTCATCTATATTATTTGTAGCCATCTATTTATCACCACAAACCGATGCTGGCACTAAGACTGCACTCAACGAGCTGTATAATGCCATAAGCAAACAAGAAAATGCTCATCCAGAAAAGCCGCTCCTAGTGGCCGGGGACTTTAATGCAGTAAAACTTACATACGTTTTACCTCATTTTTATCAGCATGTCATGTGCAACAGGAGGGAAAAAAACTCTAGACCAAATTTTTTCCACACACGGAGACTTATACAAAGCTCTCCCTCGCCCTCCATTTGGCAAATCTGACCATAATTCTATTTTCCTGATTCCTGCTTACAAACAAAAAACTAAAGCAGGAAGTAACAGTGACTCGCTCAATGCCCTCAGACAAACCATCAGTACAGGACTAAGATTTAATCCTACTACACTGGCTCTGATGCTCGTCGGATGTGGCAGGGCTTGCAAACTATTCCGGACTTCAAAGGGAAACCGAGCCTCGAGCTGCCCAGTGACACAAGCCTACGAGGCTGGTCATGACTCACATCGAGGCTGGTCATGACTCACATCAACACCATCATCCTGGAAACCCTACACCTACTCCAATTTGCATACCGCCCCAAAAGATCCACAGATGACACAATCTCATTCGCACTCCACACTGCCCTTTCCCACCTGGAAAAAGGAATACCTTGTGTGAATGCTGTTCGTTGACCTCAGCTCAGCGTTCAACACCATAGTACGAGAGTTTCAAGTTCCTTGGTGTCCACATCACCAACAAACTATCATGGTCCAAACACACCAAGACAGTCGTGAACAAGGCACGGCAACACCATTTCCCCCACAGGAGACTGAAAAGATTTGTCATCGGTCCCTAGATCATCAAAAAGATCTACAGCTGCACCATCGAGAGCATCCTTACCGGTTGCAACACCGCCTGGTATGGCAACTGTTATGGAAACTGTCTCTGTATACATTTCCGTGATTACAATGCAAAACTCAGTCACATAGCCTACAGTAAGCAACAGAAAACCCTTCTATTATTGTTCTATCAATGAAAGCAGTGACCTCTACGTACTTGTAGAGGTGTTTATGGACACGTAGCTCTCCCTCCCTCCTCATCCCCTGCTGGGGGAATTCAGCTGTATGCCTCCTGTCTTCTGTTGTTATTTGGAGTATCTCTCTAGCACAGAGGACTGGTGTCACTATCTTTATACTCATGCAAGCACACACACACACACGCACCCACACAAACTTACAAACACCAGCCGGCAATCACATGCACACACACTCACACCTCTCTCTCCCCTCTCAGTGTGGGTGGGGGGTGGTGACACTGCCTGTGCCATGTGTGGAAGGCTGTGATAAGGAGCGTCAGAGAAGAGAGACGAGAAATGACTGCGGTGTCTATGCTACAAGGTGCTGCTGCAGGGGTGTGTGAATAAAAGTGATTAAATCGGACCAGTTGTGAGTTGGTATTTGTGTACAGTGTGGGTGTGAGACCTTTTGTTTTGGGTGAAACATTTTTTGTTTCGTATAGGTTGTCCAGAAGATAATGGAAGTGTGTGTGTGTGTGTGTGTGTGTGTGTGTGTGTGTGTGTGTTGTGACGGCCCTGAATTATTCTGAACCGTCTCAGTGCAGCTCCTTCCAATAGGGCGCTTTCCCTTTAATTCCCAATTAAATAGCCAGCATCAGCTGCGCAAAAGTGGGGTTGTGATGGAGACGTGAATGAGGATGTGTTCAACCCTCAGTGCCGAAGCTTCTCTATTCCGTTTGTTTTGTTGCCGTTAAACGTGTGTTTTGTAGCCTAAGAGAGTTTACCCAGGATCGGATCCACTCTTTGCGTCCATGGACTACACCTCTCCGTTCTTCGTGGCCTTTCTCCGCTGGAGATCTATTGGCGGATTGGATTGTCTGACTGACCGACTGACAACCACCTTTTTGTATACGGTATTTCATTTGTTTTGATGCGATGTATACTTTGATTTATGTAGTTAGTTGTAGTTGAGGACTGAGTTAAGGGTTGAAACACTTTAAAGTTCTGTGGTAAAATAATTGTTATATTGATTGTATGTTTAATACTGGGTTTACGCTACACGGAATGAACGGACAAACATTGCGTGACAAAAGTCACTTGAGTTCACTGAACTCCTTTACCGGGCTGGACTCTTTTTAGGCCCGAGGTACAGGACATTTCTGGAGGAACCAGAACTCATTGTGATATTATTATATGTGTGTAATCATTGTTGTTGCTAATACAACCCACGCAAAAGAATATAGTTGTTTTTGAAGTTCTTTCCAATGTTTTAAGGGTTTATGAAAAGTTTATTTCCATCCTGACTTTTACATAAGTCCTTTGTATTGGTGTAGACTTGACGGACCAGATGGGACTCATCCCCACCCAAACTAAAAGGAGAAACTAATGTTTTCTCTGGTAGGCACAACCTACCTGGCACCCCTATAAATAATAACCTCAAGTCAAAACCGTTACAGTGTGTGTGTGTGTGTGTGTGTGTGTGTGTGTGTGTGTGTGTGTGTGTGTGTGTGTGTGACAGAGAGAACCACAGTAATGATGTGGTCATTGATGTGGAAATGCTACATCTGTCTTTTGTATCCATCGATCTACGGTATTCTGAGCCCTGTCTCCCTGTCCGATATTTGAGCCTGAATAAGGAAGAAAACTTGCCTGGCTGGAGGACTATTTACCATTGACTGTATTGTTTGGTGCCTGTGGTTGAGATATGGGTGTAGGTCATAAAATATATGGTATTGCTGTGGCACATTTATTTCTCTCTCCCTTCTCTTTCTCTTACTATGTATATATTAACTTTATATTTATATATAAAGTAATATATTTATATATTGACTTTTTGCACAGTTTGTTACGTTACAGCCTTATTCTAAAATCGATTAAATAGTTTTTTCCCCTCATCAATCTCCACACAATACCCCATAATGTCAAAGCAAAAATAGGTTTTTAGAAATTTTTGCAAATGTATTAAAACCAATAAACAGAAATATCACATTTACATAAGTATTCAGTACTTTGTTGAATCACCTTCGGCAGTGATTACAGCCTCGATCGATTCTTCTTGGGTATGACGCTACAAGCTCTCAGATCTTTCCAGAGATGTTCGATCGGGTTCAAGTCCCAACTCTGGCTGGGCCACTAAAGGACATTCAGAGACTTGTTCCGAAGCCACTCCTGCGTTGTCTTGGCTGTGTGCTTAGAGTCATTGTCCTGTTGTAAGGTGAACCTTCACCCCAGTCTGAGGTCCTGAGTGCTCTGGAGCAGGTTTTCATCAAGGATTTCTCTGTATTTTGCTCTGTTCATTATTCCCTCAATCCTGACTAGTCTCCCAATCCCTGCCTCAGAAAAACATCCCCTCAGCATGATGCTGCCACCGCCATGTTTCACTGTAAGGATGGTGCCAGGTTTCCTCCAGACGCAATCCTTGGCATTCAGGCCAAAGAGTTCAATCAATCAAATGTATTTGTAAAGCCCTTTTTACATCAGTAGATGTCACAAAGGTCTATACAGAAACTCAGCCTAAAACTCCAAACAGCAAGCAATGCAGATGTAGAAGCACGGTGGTTAGGAAAAACTTCATAGAAAGGCAGGACCCTAGCAAGAAACCTAGAGAGGAACCAAGCTCTGAGGGGTGGCCAGTCTTCTTCTGGCTGTGCCGGGTGGAGATTATAAGAGTACATGGTCATTTAAGGCCAGATTGTTCTTCAAGATGTTCAAACGTTCATAGATGACCCGCAGGGTCAAATAATAATCCCAGTGGTTGTAGAGGGTGCAGCAGGTCAGTACCTCAGGAGTGAATGTCAGTTGGCTTTTCATAGCCGAGCATTCAGAGGTCGAGACAGCAGGTGAGGTAGAGAGAGAGATTCGAAAACAGCAGGTCCGTGACAAGGTAGAATGTCCGGTGAACAGGTCAGGGTTCCCGAGCCACAGACAGAACAGTTGAAACTGGAGCAGCAGCATGACCAGGTGGACTGTGGATTTATCAGGCTAGGTAGTCCTGAGGCATGATCCAAGTGCTCCGGTCCTCCGGGAGGGAGAGAGGGAGAATTAGAGGGAGCATACTTAAATTCACAGGACACCAGATAAGACAGGAGAATTTCACCAGATATAACAGACTGACTCTAGCCCCCCGGAACATAGACTATTGCAGCATACAGTGGGGAGAACAAGTATTTGATAACCTGCAAAATCGGCAGTGTTTCCTACTTACAAAGCATGTAGAGGTCTGTAATTTTTATCATAGGTACACTTCAAGGCAACAACTGTTGGAGCAATTATTAGAAAATGGAAGAAGTTCAAGATGACGGTCAATCACCCTCGGTCTGGGGCTCCATGCAAGATCTCACCTCATGGGGCATCAATGATCATGAGGAAGGTGAGGGATCAGCCCAGAACTACACGGCAGGACCTGGTCAATGACCTGAAGAGAGTTGGGACCACAGTCTCAAAGAAAACCATTAGTAACACACTACGCCGTCATGGATTAAAATCCTGCAGCGCTCGTAAGGTCCCCCTGCTCAAGCCAGCGCATGTCCAGGCCCGTCTGAAGTTTGCCAATGACCATCTGGATGATCCAGAGGAGGAATGGGAGAAGGTCATGTGGTCTGATGAGACAAAAATAGAGCTTTTTGGTCTAAACTCCACTCGCCGTGTTTGGAGGAAGAAGAAGGATGAGTACAACTCCAAGAACACCATCCCAACCATGAAGCATGGAGGTGGAAACATTCTTTGGGGATGCTTTTCTGCAAAGGGGACAGGACGACTGCACCGTATTGAGGGGAGGATGGGGCCATGTATCGCGAGATCTTGGCCAACAACCTCCTTCCCACAGTAAGAGCATTGAAGATGGGTCGTGGCTGGGTCTTCCAGCATGACAATGACCGGAAACACACAGCCAGGGCAACTAAGGAGTGGCTCCGTAAGAAGCATCTCAAGGTCCTGGAGTGGCCTGAACCCAATAGAAAATCTTTGGAGGGAGCTGAAAGTCCGTATTGCCCAGCGACAGCCCCGAAACCTGAAGGATCTGGAGAAAGTCTGTATGGAGGAGTGGGCCAAAATCCCTGCTGCAGTGTGTGTAAACCTGGTCAAGAACTACAGGAAACATATGATCTCTGTAATTGCAAACAAAGGTTTCTGTACCAAATATTAAGTTCTGATTTTCTGATGTACTTATGTCATGCAATAAAATGCAAATTAATTACTTAAAAATCATACAATGTGATTTTCTGGATTTTTGTTTTAGATTCCGTCTCTCACAGTTGAAGTGTACCTATGATAAAAATTACAGACCTCTACATCAAATCAAATCAAATTTTATTTGTCACATACACATGGTTAGCAGATGTTAATGCGAGTGTAGCGAAATGCTTGTGCTTCTAGTTCCGACAGTGCAGTAATAACCAACAAGTAATCTAACTAACAATTCCAAAACTACTGTCTTATACACAGTGTAAGGGGATAAAGAATATGTACATAAGGATATATGAATGAGTGATGGTACAGAGCAGCATAGGCAAGATACGGTAAATGGTATCGAGTACAGTATATACATATGAGATGAGTATGTAAACAAAGTGGCATAGTTAAAGTGGCTAGTGATACATGTATTACATAAGGATGCAGTCGATGATATAGAGTACAGTATATACGTATGCATATGAGATGAATAATGTAGGGTAAGTAACATTATATAAGGTAGCATTGTTTAAAGTGGCTAGTGATATATTTACATCATTTCCCATCAGTTCCCATTATTAAAGTGGCTGGAGTTGAGTCAGTGTCGTTGACAGTGTGTTGGCAGCAGCCACTCAATGTTAGTGGTGGCTGTTTAACAGTCTGATGGCCTTGAGATAGAAGCTGTTTTTCAGTCTCTCGGTCCCAGCTTTTGATGCACCTGTACTGACCTCGCCTTCTGGATGATAGCGGGGTGAACAGGCAGTGGCTCGGGTGGTTGATGTCCTTGATGATCTTTATGGCCTTCCTGTAACATCGGGTGGTGTAGGTGTCGTGGAGGGCAGGTAGTTTGCCCCCGGTGATGCGTTGTGCAGACCTCACTACCCTCTGGAGAGCCTTACGGTTGAGGGCGGAGCAGTTGCCGTACCAGGCGGTGATACAGCCCGCCAGGATGCTCTCGATTGTGCATCTGTAGAAGTTTGTGAGTGCTTTTGGTGACAAGCCTAATTTCTTCAGCCTCCTGAGGTTGAAGAGGCGCTGCTGCGCCTTCTTCACGATGCTGTCTGTGTGAGTGGACCAATTCAGTTTGTCTGTGATGTGTATGCCGAGGAACTTAAAACTTGCTACCCTCTCCACTACTGTTCCATCGATGTGGATAGGGGGTGTTCCCTCTGCTGTTTCCTGAAGTCCACAATCATCTCCTTAGTTTTGTTGACGTTGAGTGTGAGGTTATTTTCCTGACACCACACTCCGAGGGCCCTCACCTCCTCCCTGTAGGCCGTCTCGTCGTTGTTGGTAATCAAGCCTACCACTGTTGTGTCGTCCGCAAACTTGATGATTGAGTTGGAGGCGTGCGTGGCCACACAGTCGTGGGTGAACAGGGAGTACAGGAGAGGGCTCAGAACGCACCCTTGTGGGGCCCCAGTGTTGAGGATCAGCGGGGAGGAGATGTTGTTGCCTACCCTCACCACCTGGGGGCGGCCCGTCAGGAAGTCCAGTACCCAGTTGCACAGGGCGGGGTCGAGACCCAGGGTCTCGAGCTTGATGACGAGCTTGGAGGGTACTATGGTGTTGAATGCCGAGCTGTAGTCGATGAACAGCATTCTCACATAGGTATTCCTCTTGTCCAGATGGGTGCTTTGTAAGTAGGGAAACCTGCCAAATCGGCAGTGTATCAAATACTTGTTCTCCCCACTGTAGATACTTGATACTGAGCCGCGTGGGTCCGGGGACACGGTGTCCCTGTCCGACGATACACCGGGACAGGGCCAACCAGGCAGGATATAACCCCACCCACTTTTCCAAAGCACAGCCCCCTCACCACTAGAGGGATATCAACAGATCACCAACTTACATCCCTGAGACAAGGCTGAGTATAGCCCACGAAGATCTCCCCCACAGCACAAGCCCGAGGGGGCGCAAAACCGGACAGGAAGATCACGTCTGTGACTCAACCTACTCAAGTGACGCACCCCAGTGCCTTGCCGTTCACCTTCGCACCTCTGGGCCAGACTACACTCAATCATAGGACCTACTGAAGAGAGTCTTCAGTAAAGACTTAAAGGTCAAGACTGAGTCTGCATCTCTCACATGGATAATCAGATAATTCCATAAAAATTGAGGTCTATAGGAGAAAGCCCTGCCTCCAGCAGTTTGCTTAGAAATTCTAGGGACAATAAGGAGGCCTGCATCTTGTGACCGTAGCATACGTTTAGGCATGTACGGCAGGACCAAATCGGAAATATAGGTAGCAAGGCCCATGTAATGATTTGTAGGTTAGCAGTAAGTCCTTTAATTAATATAGCTAGGCGTCCCACCAGCGGGACAACTTCCACGGGAAAAAAATATGGATAGTAAACATTTAGTAAACATTTAGGTACATACAGTCTTATATCGGTTAAAAACGTAGATTCTTGTTAATCTAACTGCACTGTCCGATTTACAGTAGGCTTTACAGCGAAAGCATGCCATGCGATTGTTTGAGGATGGAGCCCTACATCAAAATATTTTTCCACCAGCACAGGTTTCATAAATTCACAAATAGCAATTAAATATTAACTTGAATATCTTGAAAATCTTCCTCTGATTTGTCATCCAAAGGGTCCCAGCTACAACATGTAGTGTCGTTTTGTTAGATAAAATCCTTTATATCCCAAAAAGTCTGTTTAGTTTGATGCCATCGATTTGAGTAATCCACCCGTTCAACATGCAGAGAAAGGAATCCAAAATGCTAATGCTAAACTTTGTTAAAACAAGTCAAAATATGTTTCTATGCAATCCTCAGATACCCTAAAATGTAACTAAACTATAATATTTCATACGGAAAGAAGTATGTTTAATAGGAAAACTGATATTAGCAGGTGCGTCTCCTCCTCGTCACGGCGCATACATGAGTTTTAAAGTCTGTATCCCTGTGGTAAAACTCATAATTCTTCCTCGTTTTGGAAGAAACAAGCCTGAAACCTTGAACAAAGACTACTGACACCCAGTGGAAGCCATAGGAATTGCATACTGGGAGCTAGATTTCATCTTTTACCTATACATTCTATTGGAAGAGCATGGGCTCTCAAAAAATAAAATATGTTGGTTTTTCTTTGTATTTTCTCCTACCATATCTATTGTGTTAAAATCTCCTACGTTATTTTAACATTTCTACAAACTTAAAGTGTCTTCTTTCCAATAGTACCAATTATATGCATATCCTGGCTTCAGGGCCTGAGCAACAGGCAGTTTTCTTTGGGCACGTCAGTAAGTCGGAAATTGAGAAAAAAGGACCCTAGCCCTAACAAGTTTTAAATTAGCCCTAGCCTTAACAGGAAGCCAATGTAGAGAAGCTAGCATTCGAGTAATATGATAAAAAATGTGGGTTCTAGTCAGGACTCTAGCAGCCATGTTTAGCACTAACAGAAGTTTATTTAGTGCTTTATCTGGGTAGCCAGAGAGTAGAGCATTGCAGTAGTCTAATCTAGAAGTGACAAAAGCATGTATTAGCTTTTCTGCATCATTTTTGGACAAATGTTTCAGGTTTTTGCAACGTTACGAATATGGAAAACGCTGTCCTTGAGATATTCTTGATATGTTCATCAAAAGAGAGATCAGTGTCCAGAGTAACGCCGAGGTCCTTCAGTTTTATTTGAGATGACTGTACAACTATCAAGTGGCGCAGCAGTCTAAGGCAGTGCATCTCAGTGCACTGCCTTAGAGGTGTCACTACAGATACCCTGGTTTGAATCCAGGCTGTATCACAACTGGCCGTAATTCGGAGTCCCATAGGGCGGTACACATTTGGCCCAGCATTGTCCGGGTTTGGCTGGTGTAGGTCGTCATTGTAAATAAGAATTTGTTATTAAATGACTTGCCTATTTTTAAATAAAGGTTAAAAAAAATCTAAATAATTGTCAGATCCAACAGCAGATCTCTTTGTTTCTTGGGACCTAGAACTAGCATCGCTGTTTTGTCTGAGATTAAAAGTAAAACATTTGCCGACATCCACTTCCTTATGTCTGGAACACAGGCTTCCAGGGTAGGCAATTTTGGGGCTTCGAATTGTACAGCCAAGTGTTGTCTGTACAACATAGCAGTGAAAGTTGACATTGCGTATACGAACGACATCACGAAGAGGTAGAATATATATATAGTGGAAACAATAGTGGTCCTAAAACGGAACCTTGAGAGAACTTACAATTGATTTGTCAGAGGACAAACCATCCACAGAGACTGATATCTTTCTGACAGATAAGATCTAAACCAGGCAAGAACTTGTCCTTGTAGACCAATTAGGGTTTCTAATCTCTCCAAAAGAATGTGGTGATCGATGGTGTCAAAAGCAACACTAAGGTCTAGGAGCAAGAGGACAGATGCAGAGCCTTGGTTTGACACCATTAAAAGGTCATTTACCACCTTCACAAGTGCAGTCTCAGTGCTATGATGGGGTCTAAAACCAGACTGAAGCATTTCGTATACATTGTTTGTCTTCAGGAAGGCAGTGAGTTGCTGCGAAACAGCTTTTTCAACAACAACAAAAATTGAGGAATGGGAGATTCAATATAGTCCGATATACATTTTCCTGGTCAAGGTCTGGCTTTTACAAGAGAGGCTTTATGACTGGTACACATCCAGTGGATAGGGAATCATTTATTATGTTCAACATAGGAGGGCCAAGCACAGGAAGTAGCTTTTTCAGTAGTTTAGTTGGAATAGGGTCCAGTATGCAGCTTGACAGTTTAGAGGCCATGACTATTTCCATGAATTTGACAAGAGATACAGGATTTTTTTTAATTGAGTGTCTCCATTGATCCTAGGTCCTGGCAGTTCTGCGCAAACTCAGGACTACTGAGCTTTGGAGAAATACAAAGATTCAAATTGGAGTCTGTAATTTGCTTTCTAATAATCATGATCTTTTCATCAAAGAAGTTCATGAATTTATCACTGCTGAAATGAAAGCTATCCTCTCTTGTTTAATGCTGCTTTTTAGTTAGCTTTGCGACAGTATCTTATTCTCCTCAATTAGGTTGGAAAAATAGGATGATCAAGCAGCAGTGAGGGCTCTTCGATACTGCACGGTACCGTCTTTCCAAGCTAGTCGGAAGACTTCTAGTTTGGTGGAGCACCATTTCCGTTCCAATTTATTGGAAGCTTGTTTTAAGGCTCGGGTATTTTCTGTATACCATGGAGCAAATTTCTTGTGACAAATGTTTCTTGTTTTTAGGGGTACGACTGCATCTAGGGTATTACGCAAGGTTAAGTTCCTCAGTTAGGTTAACCCATTTTTGTACTCCAACGTCCATGGGTAAGTGGAGGGAGTCTGGAAGGGCATCTAGGAATCTTTGGGTTGTTCGAGAATTTATAGCACTTCATTTGATGATCCTTGGTTGGCGTCTGAGCAGATTATTTGTTGTGATTGCAAACGTAATCAACTGGTGGTCCGATAGTCCAGGATTATGAGAAAAAAACATTAAGATCCACAATATGTATTCCACGGGATAAAACTAGATCCAGGGTATGACTGTGGCAATGAGTAGGTCCGGAGTCGATAATGCTCCGAAAGCCATGTGAATATTAAAGTCACCGAAAATGTGAATATTATCTGCCATGAATACAAGGTCCGATATGAATTAAGGGAACTCGGTGAAGAACGCTGTATACTGCCCACGAGGCCTGTAAACAGTAGCTATAAAAATGACTGATTAGGCTGTAAATTGGGTTGTAAATTGAAATTGCTGTCATAAATGTTAGCAACACCTCTGCCTTTGCGGGCTGTGCGGGGTATATGGTCACTAGCGTAACCAAGAGGAGAGTCCTCATTTAACACAATAAATTCATCAGGTTTGAGCCATGTTTCAGTCAGGCCAATCACATCAAGATTATGATCAGTGATTAGTTCTTTGACTATGACTGCCTTGGAAGTGAGGGATCTAACATTAAGTAACCCTATTTTGAGATGCGAGCTATCACAATCTCTTTCAATAATGTCAGGAATGGAGGTATTTATTCAAGTGAGATTACTAAGGCGAACACCACCATGTGGGGCGACAGGGTAGCCTAGTGATTAGAGTGGTGGACTAGCAACCGGTAGGTTGCAAGTTCAAATCCCAAATCTGTTGTTCTGCCCCTGAACAGGCAGTTAACCCACTGTTCCTAGGCTGTCATTGAAAATAAGAATTTGTTCTTAACTGACTTGCCGAGTTAAATAACATAAAATGTTTTTTTTGCCAAACCTACATTTCTACACTAGCCAGTTTTAGCCTTGGCCAGCACCATCTTCAGATTAGCCTTTATGCCGGTAGCCCTGCCCCCTGGTAAACAGTGTATTCTTTTTAAGTCTAATATTACGGGTAAAAGAGTCGCCAATGACTAGGGTTTTCAATTTGTCAGAGCTAATGGTGGGAGGCTTCGGCAGCTCAGACTCAGTGGTTGAGAGACCTGAGAAGGCTCCTGACTCCGACTTGTTGCTGTCGGCTGAACGATACCGGTTATGCCGACACCATTTCATTCCAGAAGCCTTGAGAAAATTGTCCGGCTGCAGGGACTGTGCGAGGGGATTTATATACTATCTGTACTTACTGGTGGCACAGATGCTATTTCATCCTTTCCTACACATAAATGACCCTTGCCTAACAATTGCATTTGAAGCTGTGTTAGCAACGTGGCTATCCTCACCATAAGGTGATAGTTCTCCTGTATATTATGAATGCAGCGACTGCAATTAGATGGCATAGTGTTAATGTTACTACTTAGCTTTGGCTGATGGAGGTCCTGTAGAACCATGTGCAGATAAAGCGTCCGGAGTGAAAAACTTGAGTGAGGAAAAAACTAAGATGTTGGTAAATGTATTAAATGTAAAACAACTAAAAAACAAAAAACAAATAGCCAAGTAGCAACAAACAGCACAACAGCACTGAGACAGGTCCAGAAGTTGAGGGCGCAGAAACAGGGTGGGGGCTGAGCAACTAATCAATCTCTGATCAATCTCAGACCTAGATAATCTTGTTTCTCATGGTCTGAGAGTCATTAGGTGCCTTTTGGCAAACTCCATGCAGGCTATCATGTGCCTTTTACTGAGAAGTGGCTTCTGTCTGGCCACTCTACCATAAAGGTCTGATTGGTGGAGTGCTGCAGAGATGGTTGTCCTTCTGGAAGGTTCTCCCATCTCCACAGAGGAATTCTGGAGCTCTGTCAGAGTGACCACCGCAGCTAGCGACTGGAACGAGCTGCAACAAACACTCAAACTGGACAGTTGTGGCTGCTTTGCGTGATGTATTGTTGTCTCTACCTTCTTCCCCTTTGTGCTATTGTCTGAGCCCAATAATGTTTGTACTATCTATTGTGCTGCTACCATGTCGTGCTGCTGCCATGTTGTGTTGCTACCATGTTGTTGTCATGTTGTGTTTCTACCATAATGTGTTGTCATGTGTTGCTGCCTTGCTATGTTGTTGTCTTAGGTCTCTCTTTATGTAATGTTGTGTTGCTACCATGTTGTTGTCATGTTGTGTTTCTACCATAATGTGTTGTCATGTGTTGCTGCCATGCTATGTTGTTGTCTTAGGTCTCTTTATGTAGTGTTGTGTTGTCTCTCTTGTTGTCATGTTGTGTTGTCTCTCTTGTTGTCATGTTGTGTTTCTACCATGCTGTGTTGTCATGTGTTGCTGCCATGCTATGTTGTTGTCTTAGGTCTCTCTTTATGTAGTGTTGTGTTGTCTCTCTTTATGTAGTGTTGTGTTGTCTCTCTTTATGTAGTGTTGTGTTGTCTCTCTTGTTGTGATGTGTGTTTTGTCCTTTATTTTTATTTTGAATCCCAGCCCCCATCCCCATAAGGAGACCTTTTGGTAGGCTGTCATTGTAAATAAGAATGTGTTCTTAACTGACTTGCCTAGTTAATTAAAAGTTAAATAACATAAAAAAATGTACCATCGGGTTCTTGGTCACCTCCCTGTCCAAGGCCCTTCTCCCCTGATTGCTCAGGCCAGGCGGCCAGCCCAAGGAAGAGTCTTGATGGTTCCACATTTCTTACATTTAAGAATGATGGAGGCCACTGTGTTCTTGGGGACCTTCAATGCCTCAGAATGATTTTGGTACTCGTCCCCAGATCTGTGCCTCGACACAATCCTGTCTCGGAGCTCCACGGACAATTCCTTCTCTTTTTTTGCTCTGACATGCAATTTCAACTGTGGGATGTTATATAGACAGGTGTGTGCCTTTCCAAATCATGTCCAATCAATTTAATTTACCACAGGTGAACTCCAATCAAGTTGTAGAAACATCTCAAGGATGATAAATGGAAACAGGATGCACCTGAGCTCAATTTCAAGTCTCATAGCAAAGGGTTATTTTTAAAACCACTTTGTCATTATGGGTATTATGTGATATTTATACATTTTAGAATAAGGCTGTAACATAACAAACTGTGGAAAAAGGAAAGGGGCCTGAATACTTTCCGAATGTGTGTGTGTGTGTGTGTGTGTGTGTGTGTGTGTGTGTGTGTGTGTGTGTGTGTGTGTGTGTGTGTGTGTGTGTGTGTGTGTGTGTGTGTGTGTGTGTGTGTGTGTGTGTGTGTGTGTGTGTATATATAACATTTTTTATATATATATATATATATATATATAAAATGTTATTCATTCATTTGCTAATTGAGGGTCGAAGCGCTACCACCTTAATTGGGGAGGACAGGCTCTTGGTAATGGCTGGAGCGGAATAGGGGGAATGGTATCAAATACATCCAACACATAGTTTGATGCCATTCCATTTGCTTTGTTCCAGCCATTATTATGAGCCATCCTCCCCACAGCAGCTTTCACTGAGCTCTAACCATCATTAATAACACAATGCTGTTGTTTAATATCTACTGCTCTCTCTAATGCTTAGTCTGCCTTCTCCCTATACCTCTTCCCTCTGTCACCCCTCCTCCCTCTGATACCCCCTCCTCCCTCTGTCACCCCTCCTCCCTCTGTCACCCCTTCCTCTGATACCCCCTCCTCCCTCTGTCACCCCTCCTCCCTCTGTCACCCCTCCTCCCTCTGATACCCCCTCCCCCCTCACCCCTCCTCCCTCTGATACCCCCTCCTCCCTCTGATACCCCCTCCTCCCTCTGCCACCCCTCCTCCCTCTGTCACCCCTCCTCCCTCTGTCACCCCTCCTCCCTCTGATACCCCCTTCCTCCCTCTCTCCTCCCCTCCTCCCTCTCTC
The DNA here is from genome assembly GCF_018296145.1 of Oncorhynchus tshawytscha. NCBI lineage: Eukaryota > Metazoa > Chordata > Actinopteri > Salmoniformes > Salmonidae > Oncorhynchus > Oncorhynchus tshawytscha. The sequence continues at coordinate 67,997,575 of NC_056438.1, forward strand.
CTTCTTTGTCCTTGCTCTCTCTCTCCCTCTTGCTCTCTCTCTCGCTCACTCTCCTCTCTACTCCCCTCCTCTACTCCTATCCTCTTCCCACCTCAGCCACTGCCACCACAACACTATAATCTCACGGTGGTCTCATCTTATTGTGGCTCCTCCCTGCCTCGGCTCAACAGAAATGAGAACGCATTAACATCTGCTGTGTATGTGACAGCTCCATAAAAAAAAAATGTCATTTTCATTCCGCTCTTAACAGGTTAAGACTCCATTCAATCAGCTGTTATATGTAGTAGATATTAGGATAAGCCCAACTGACCTTTCCACTAAACATGGCTGCCATGGTATCTCTCTATTGCTACATCCCTCGCCCCTCTCTCTGTGTTCCAGAGGCCCACTCCAGTGCCATGATGTATGACTGCCAATATCTGGAGCTGTCTGCCTCCCTGGACCACGGCACCACCGAGTTGCTGGAGGGGGCAGTGAAGGCTGCCAGGGGTGACTGCGTGGGGCCAGGCTGGACGGAGGGGGACCCCGGGGCGGGGCGCAGGGAGAGCCTGACCAGCAAGGCCAAGCGCTTCCTGACTGGCCTGGTGCCACGCTCCTACGGCCGAGGAGACAGGGACCGAGGCCAATACAGGGAGATGAGCAGGCACCGGGGGAGCAAGATCCTCCGACAGAAATCACGCTCCTGCCATGACCTCAGTGCAATGTGACACATCAGACAGACAGAGAGAGGGGATGGGAGGTGTGTGAAACGGGGATAGAATGAAGGAGGACAACAGGGGATGGGAGATAAGTTATGGAAGGGGAAAATGAGAGAGAGAGAGAGAGAGAGAGAGAGAGAGAGAGAGAGAGAGAGAGAGAGAGAGAGAGAGAGAGAGAGAGAGAGAGAGAGAGAGAGAGAGAGAGAGAGAGAGAGAGAGAGAGAGAGAGAGAGAGAGAGAGAGAGAGAGAGAGAGAGAGAGAGAGAGAGAGAGAGAGAGAGAGAGAGAGAGAGAGAGAGAGAGAGAGAGAGAGAGAGAGAGAGAGAGAGAGAGAGAGAGAGATGAAGTCATCAGAATTGCGAGATGAGATGGATACGAGACGACTCATTACGCAATGAGAGAGAAAAAAACAATGAAGAGTGATATTGGAGAAAGATTAATGAATCAAGAAGGAAAAACGGTGATTGGAAAATGTGCAAGATGGAAAAGAATTGCTCACAAATTAATACACCCAAGAGGCATGTAGTGTCTGATTATGTAGAGACTGATATAGATCTAATATAGACCTAATGATTATGTAGAGATTGATAGAGATCTAATGTAGACCTAATGATTATGTAGAGACTGATAGAGATCTAATATAGACCTAATGATTATGTAGAGACTGATAGAGATCTAATGTAGACCTAATGATTATGTAGAGACGGATAGAGATCTAATGTAGACCTAAGTCCCTGTTTAAAAGCATGATGTTACACAGTGAATAGATTTGCAGTGATAAGACTTGCCCAGTAGGCTCATATAATTATAATAACAACATCCTGGATTTACTTCTTATTGGCCGGAAGCTATGGTATACTATCCCTCCCCTGTGATCTCCAATGCAATGCCCTTTTCAAAAGCCTCATCTTGCACTTTTTATACCGATCAGATTTAATGTCGCTGATGCATAATCCCTTTCTATCAGGTATTGCTTTTGGAGATTTTTTTTCTTCTGTAGAGCAGGTAGTGCTCAATAATCCCATAGATGAGAGAACTTGGTTGGAGCAGGTCATATATTACAGGAGCTATTTTGAAAGTGAATGCAAACTCAAGTCTTGCGGTTATATGGAATCTGGCCACGTATCCCACTACACTCTCCTTTACATTGACTCAATGCTAAACATCCCTGCACTCAATCATGATCCTATTTAATTGGGCAAGGAGATTTTCCTCACCAGGAAAAACTACAGGCTTTACTTATATATATGCAGCTACTGCAGAGCCTAGCGATAAGTAAATCACTCTAAATTAATAGAAGTAAGGAATACTTGTAACTAGGGCCCAGACCTAACAGGGAAAACTCTGGCAGAACCCACAGACTGGCAGAACCCACAGACTGGCAGAACCCACAGACTGGCAGAACCTACAGACTGACAGAACCCACAGACTGAGAGAAGCCACAGACTGGCAAGAACCCCAGACTGGCAGAATCCACAGACTGGCAAGAACCCCAGACTGGCAGAATCCACAGACTGGTAGAACCCACAGACTGGCAGAATCCACAGACTGGTAGAACCCACTCCAATAACTGCTGACTGAGTCAGAGCACATTGGCTTGCTAGAGGAACACAGGAATATATATTATACAGTGCCTTTCGGAAAGTATTAAGAACCCTTGACATTTTTCACATTTTGTTACGTTAAAGCCTTATTCTAAAATTGATTAAATCGTTTTTCCCCCTCATAAATCTACACACAATACCCCATAATGACGAAGCTAAAACATTTTTTTTTTTTTTTTACAAATGTGTTAAAAATAAAAAACTGAAATATCACATTTACATAAGTATTTAGACCATTTACTCAGTACTTTGTTGAAGCACCTTTGGTAGCGATTACAGCATTGAGTCTTTTGTATGACCCTACAAGCTTGGCACACCTGTATTTGGGGAGTTTCTCCCATTCTTCTCAGTAGATCCTCTCAAGCTCTGTCAGGTTGGATGGGGAGTGTTGCTGCACAGCCATTTTCAGGTCTCTCCAGAGAAGTTAGATCGATAAGAGGAATACTGGACAAGAGGAATACCTATGTAAGAATGCTGTTCATCGACTACAGCTCTTCATTTAACACCATAGTACCCTCCAAACTCCTCTTTAAGCTCAAGATCCTGGGTCTCGAACCCGCCCTGTGCAACTGGGTCCTGGACTTTCTGATGGGCCGCACCCAGGTGGTGAGGGTAGGAAACAATATCTCCACCCAGCTTATCCTCAACACTGGGGCCCCACAAGGGTGAGTTCTCAGCCCTCTCCTGTACTCGCTGTTCACCCATGACTGCGTGGCCACGCACGCCTCCAACTCAATCATCAAGTTTGCTGACGACACTACAGTGGTAGGCTTGATTACCAACAATGACGAGACAGCCTACAGGGAGGAGGTGAGGGCCCTCGGAGTGTGGTGTCAGGAAAATAACCTCACTCTCAACGTCAACAAAACAAAGGAGATGATCGTGGACTTCAGGAAACAGCAGAGGGAGCACCCCCCTTTCCACATCGACGGGACAGTAGTGGAGAAGGTGGAAAGTTGTAAGTTCCTCTGCGTACACATCACAGACAAACTGAAATGGTCCACCCACACAGACAGCGTAGTGAAGAAGGCTCAACAGCGTCTCTTCAACCCCAGGAGCCTGAAGAAATTTGGCTTGTCACCAAAAACACTCACAAACTTTTACAGATGCACAATCGAGAGCATCCTGTCGGGCTGTATCACAGCCTGGTACGGCAACTGCATCGCCCACAACCGCAAGGCTCTCCAGAGGGTTGTGAAGTCTGCACAACGCATCACCGGGGGCAAACTACCTGCCCTCCAGGACGCCTACACCACCCGATGTAACAGGAAGGCCAAAAGGATAATCAAGGACAACAACCACCCGAGCCACTGCCTGTTCACCCCGCTACCATCCAGAAGACGCGGTCAGTACAGGTGCATCAAAGCTGGGACAGAGAGACTGAAAAACAGCTTCTATCTCAAGGCCATCAGACTGTTAAACAGCCATCACTAACATTGAGTGGCTGCTGCCAACATACTGACTCAAATCTCTAGCCACTTTAATAATAAAACTTTGGATGTAATAAATGTATCACTGGCCACTTTAAACAATACCACTTTATATAATGTTTTCATACCCCACATTACTCATCTCATATGTATATACTCTACTCTATACCATCTACTGCATCTTGCCTATGCTACACGGCCATCGCTCCTCCATATATTTACATGTACATATTCTTATTCATTCCTTTACACTTGTGTGTATAAGGTAGTTGTTGTGAAATAGTTAGATTACTTGTTAGATATTATTGCATGGTCAGAACTAGAAGCACAAGCATTTCGCTACACTCACATTAACATCTGCTAACCATGTGTATGTAACCAATCAAATTTGATTTGATTTGATCGGGTTTAAGATTGGGCTCTTGCTGTGCCACTAAAGGACAGAGACTTGTCCCGAAGCCACTCCTGCGTTGTCTTGGCTGTGTGCTTAGGGTTGTTGTCCTGTTGGAAGGTGAATCTTCGCCCCAGTCTGAGATTCTGAGTGCTCTGGAGCAGGTTTACATCAAGGATCTCTCTGTACTTTGCTCCGTTCATGTTTCCCTCGATCCTGACTAGTCTCCCAGTCCCTACCACTGAAAAGCATCCCCAAAGCATGATGCTGCCACCACCGTGCTTCACCATAGGGATGGTGCCAGGTTTCCTCCAGACATGATGCTTGGCATTCAGGCCAAAGAGTTCAATCTTGGTTTCATCAGACCAGAGAATCTTGTTTCTCATGGTCTGAGTGTCTTTAGGTGCCTTTTGGCAAACTACAAGTGGGCTGTCATATGCCGTTTACTGAGGAGTGGCTTCCGTCTGGCCACTCTACCATACAGGCCTGATTGGTGGAGTGCTGCAGAGATGGTTGTCTTCTGGAAGTTTCTACCATCTTCACAGAGGAACTCTAGAGCTCTGTCAGTGACCATCGGGTTCTTGGCCACCTCCCTGACCAAGGCCCTTCTCCCCTGATTGCTCAGTTTGGCCGGGCGGCCAGCTCTAGGAAGAGTCCATTTAAGAATGATAGAGGCCACTGTGTTCTTTGGAAACTTCAATGCTGCAGACATTGTTTGGTACCCTTCCCCAGATCTATGCCTCGACACAATCTTGTCTCCAAGCTCTATGGACAATTCCTTTGACCTCATGGCTTGGTTTTTGCTCTGACATGCACTGTCAACTGTGGGACCTTATATAAACAGGTGTGTGCCTTTCCAAATCATGTACAATCAATTGAATATAACACAGGTGGACTCCAATCAAGTTGTATTAATATCTCAAGGAGGATCAATGGAAACAGGATGCACCTGAGCTCAATTTCAGGTCTCATAGCAAACGGTCTGAATACTTATGTGAATAAGGTATTTATGTTTATTATTTTTAATACATTTGCAAAAATCTCTAAAAACTTGTTTTCACTTTTTCATTATGTGGCATTGTGTGTAGATTGATGAGGAATTGTTTTTATTTAATCCATTTTAGAACAAGGCTGTAACGTAGCAAAATGTGGAAAAAGTCAAGGGGTTTGAATACTTTCCGAAGGCTCTGTATAAGAGAAGATGACGAGAAAGACTCAACTAGCCTACCTGTGGTTGTTTCATGTTAGATTGTTTTTTTACCTGCTGAAATTGTGTACATACAGTACGTACATACGGAACATGTACATAAACATTCACTACCATAGAACAGAGCTCTGTGGGGGCTGGCCACACAGGCAAACACAATAATAAGCGTTCTGGAAACGTTGCTTGGATGTGTTGACAGCGGGTGGCAACATCATTGATATACATTTAGCTACACATGCTCACTTATTTGTCACGGTCTATTATTTTGCACTCTTGCCTTTCGAAAGAGAATAAATTCATTTTGTTTGACATCCTTGATGAGTGTTATGCTCTTGTCTCATTTGTGTGAACATGACAATAGCGTACTAGCGTTGTAAGGAAGTCTAGCAGTTAGAGAGGCAAGCCAGCAGCCAGAAGTTTGGCAGGTCGAGTCCCAGGACCGACGGGAAAAATCTGGCGGGAAGTGAGCTGGCAACCGGAGGGTTGCTGGCATCAAATCCTAGATGTCATTGCCTCCTGTTGTGCCCTTGAGCAAGACACATACAGACACAAGTCATCCTAAAGGGTTTACTACAAAAATTATACAAAGGCTATTGAGGGCAGGTATATGTGCTATTGTTTAAATGTCTGCTGTGTCAGTTCTTCAAGTAAAAGTACAACCTCAACACTTCGGGGGATAAACATTTTTTTCTGCTGTGTCAGTTCTTCAAGTAAAAGTACAACGGCAACACTTCGGGGGATAAAAAAATAACTTCAATGTCAACATGTTATTGTACTCCTCCAGAAAGAAAACATTAGAAATATTCATCAAGGACAAGTCTTCTGGCATTTACCACCATTCAAGTATTGTGTCCCAGTATTGCACAGTTCTTTCTACTTTCCCTAGTTTGTGGGCATAAATAACATCACACACTCTGTTCCCCTTCAGAGGGGAATACACAGCCAAAGCTACAGACTCAGAACTACTGATGTTCATGGGGGCTAGCTGCAGTGAATCCACGTGAACTCTTGAGATGGAGAGGGAAGATAGGGGAAGGGACAGACAGAGGAGTAGGGGGAGATGGGGGTTGAAGAGTGATGGTTGCTTGGAGACTGTTGTCAAGGAGACACAGAGTCCTTTGGCATCTGTCTTTTTATCTTTTGTTTTTTTCAATCTTTTGGAGTAGGTTGTTTTGTTTTTTTCAATCTTTTGGAGTAGGTTGTTGTTGTTGTTTTTCCCAGAAGAGAGAGGGACAGAAATAAGCAGTGAGGTGCTGTCTGTGTTCAAGAGAAAGTAGAGGAAAATAATATTATATTCAGCCTAGGACTAGTCAGAGCATTTTAATACACACCTCTCTCTAACACAGGCCTGCACAAACTGACAAATATACTGTATATTATCAAAATCACAGTAACACACTCAAAAATAGCTGTAGACTCACTGTCACACTGAAATCACATTTGAACATGCACCACATAATGAGAAGCTCAAATTGGAGAGTACAGAGGTAAAGCAAAGTGTAAAATTATAGAAAATGAGACATAATTCTTCACTGAAACCTGATCAGTCTCTCAAATCGTGACAGATGCCAGATGCCTTCTATCACTCCTATGCTGACTCATTCTCTGGGCAAAGACAGAGACAGGCTGGGTAGATGAAGAGGAGGGATGGGGAGAGAGGTAAAGAGGTGAAAGAGGTGTACTAATATCTATGCCAGATAGCATTTATATCCTGACTAATCTTTAAAACATCACCTAAAAACAAGTAAACTAATTGTTAGTAAATTGGAGTATAGGCTACATCTCTAAACACAATGATATTAATATGCATATCTTTGTTTCTGTTTATGTGTGTGTGAGTGCATACGTGTGGCGGTATGTTATGAAAGAGGCAATTCAGCAGGAGGGGGATGGAGCAGAATGCAGATGAAGGCAGCTGTGCTCATGTAAGGATAGCTGCCATGTACTGAAGTAACTAAGACGTTGAATGGCATTGAGGGAAGCTGCTCTGAATCCCAGGGGAATGGTTGATTTATTTTCATGGAGCACTGCCTCATTGTACCCTAAAGGTCAGTGTTCTGCCGGCTTCCCCTGTGCATATACATCAGATTATACATGCACACTAATAAACAACCACAGAGATTCCAAGGAGAGAAACACACCACTAAATGGAGTACAGTGTGGCTTCTTATTCATGAAGATTTTGTTGTCCCACAGAATACAGTAGAGACAACGCATCATGCTAAGTGATTGCATTGTCAGAGGAAAAGTGGCAAATCAACACCAATATGGTCTGAAATCCCACTAAACCCCCCTAATGTGGATTAACAGCAGGTCAAGGGGGGGAAGGAAAATGACATGTGGTTCTTAAGCTCTTTTTGGCTAGAGATCACAAAATGGGTTTATGACATTAGTATCGATTTGAATGTTTGGACATAGGCCTATTGTTGAAAACAATTATGCACAATAGATTACTTGAAGAGGATAAACTGAATATACTCAATAACATATAATTTATTTTACCTCCAATGCTATCAGCCTATAAGCTCTCTCTGTATGGATACAGTAGTATCCAGTAGATACAGTAGTATATCCATACAGACATGTGCTTTAAGAGCTGATTAATGGTGAAGTTGCAGTGCATTATCATCATGTGATTCTTTGCAATCGCACTGCCATCTAGTGGGAAGTGTAGAGCATTGTGTGGCCCTATGGGTTTATTCTTCATGCTGAGCTGGAAAGAGGCCTTTTTAACCAGACCTTCATTAAACAAATCAGGTAAGTGCTTCCAGTTCCAGTTGCAATACCATTATGACACGTGCTTCTAGTTGCAATACCATTATGACAAGTACTTCTAGTTGCAATACCATTATGACAAGTACTTCTAGTTGCAATACCATTATGACACGTGCTTCTAGTTGCAATACCATTATGACAAGTACTTCTAGTTGCAATACCATTATGACAAGTACTTCCAGTTGCAATACCATTATGACAAGTACTTCTAGTTGCAATACCATTATGACAAGTACTTCTAGTTGCAATACCATTATGACAAGTACTTCTAGTTGCAATACCATTATGACAAGTGCTTCTAGTTGCAATACCATTATGACAAGTACTTCTAGTTGCAATACCATTATGACAAGTACTTCCAGTTGCAATACCATTATGACAAGTACTTCTAGTTGCTATACCATTATGACAAGTACTTCTAGTTGCAATACCATTATGACAAGTGCTTCTAGTTGCAATACCATTATGACACGTGCTTCTAGTTGCAATACCATTATGACACGTGCTTCTAGTTGCAATACCATTATAACAAGTACTTCTAGTTGCAATACCATTATAACAAGTACTTCTAGTTGCAATACCATTATGACACGTACTTCTAGTTGCAATACCATTATGACAAGTACTTCTAGTTGCAATACCATTATGACACGTGCTTCTAGTTGCAATACCATTATGACAAATGCTTCCATTTGAAATACCATTAAGACTGAGGACATAGAACATCACTAGAGACAATAGAGGAAGTTAAATTGATTAACCAAAAAATGTTGATTCCCAATGAAAAACAAAAATAAGCATGACATGGCTTTTGGAATAAGTGCAGATTTGACAAGTATAATGCATTCCCATGAATCAGTCAAGATTTCTTTGTAAATAAATAGTTCCTTCAAAATAAATGTTACCATAGATCAAATCAAAAGTGCAGTCAAATCAATCATATTTTCGGGAAACACTGGTTGACAAAAACAAAAACTTAACAGTATTCAATCACATCTTGTGACAAACGATCCCTCTTTTTCTACATGAGTTTGCAGATGGCTTTTCAGATGATCTCTCCTGCCTAAACCCTTACCACATACACCACACTGGTGTGGCTTCTCCCCAGAGTGGATCTTCTCATGCCTTCTGAGGTGAATAAGCTGGGCAAAGGTCTTCCCACACTGGGTACAGACGTGTGCCCCTTCTCCGGTGTGGTCCAGCTGGTGACTCACCAGCTGCCCTAGGTAGAAGAAGGACTCTTCAGGGCTTCTCCCCAGTGTGGAGCTGTTGGTCCTTCTTTAAATACGCTACTGAACTGAAACTCTTCTCACAGTCGGGGCAATCGTATATCTTTCTTTCCCCCTGGTGATTTCGGACATGGAGTTTGAATTTCCTGGAAGAGCTTAGTGTTTTCACGCAATATGAGCATTTGTACTCTTCAGCACCAGAGTAGAGGTGTTTCTTGAAAGTGTAATTTCTAGTGAAGATCTTGCGACACTCACCACAGTGAAATGGTCCCTCGTGGTGAGTGATGTGATTTTGGATTACTAGGAGTTTTAACACCCATCCTACAGTGACCAAAGCTGTAATCTCTGGTTAGTATGAATTTTCTCATGACATTTGGGGCTTTCAAACCTGCTGAAGGTCTTTCTACACTGCACACAAGAGAAGGGTCTGTCCTCTGAGTGGGTTTTCTGATGGCCTTTCAGAGTGGTCGAGTGTTGGAAATTCTTCTCGCATATGGAACACTTGTATTTCTCCTCGGTGTGGATACGGAGGTGTTTCGACAGATCGCCAGAGCAGCTTAACCTCTTCTCACACTGGACACAAGGGTAAGGTTGCTCACCTATGTCAGCTCTGTGATGGTATTTCAAAATATTGAGGCAGCTGAACATCTTCTCGCATAGGGTACATTTGTGTGGCTTCTCTCAGTGGCAAGTTCTCGTGTGTGATGTTAGATGCGACAGAAAGTTCTCTCTCATTTACAGCACTGAAACGGTCTGTCTTCAATGTATATCGTTTAATGTGCAACAAGCTCATATTTTCTTGTGAAGTCCTTGCCACACTTTGAACGAACAGGGAAATGGTCTTTGTCCAGCATGTAGACTTCCTCTAATCACCTAACTCCAGGAGCAAAGCTGAGTGATGTCAGGTACTTCACAATGCCTTTGGTGAGAGGTTTGCAGAGCTTGGGCCGGTTTCTGTGACACACTGTCAACATGGGCTGGAGCACTGTACTAGCCACAGCATCGGTCACACACACTGACGGAGAGATAGGTCATGTAATGCCACTGTGACAAAATGTCTCCAATAGTATGTACTATGAATATCTACTATGAAGATGTACTATGAAGTGCAATGTGGAGCTTAGTTCAATATATTGTTGCTTGATGACAGAATCCTTGCCATTGTTCATCAATGAGGTAGACAGGGTTTTCAGTTCCCACCAAAATGACATATGTCAGCTGAGTGGTGACATTCCTGTCCTTTACACCTGAAACAAAATACACAGACAAGATAAGTTAGTGTGTATGAGTGTGTTTGGATAATTTTCTGTGTGTGTGTACCTGGGTGGGCTGGACCGAGGGAGCCTGCCAGTACATGTATGAGCGTGTGAGCTACATGGGAGCCATGTGTATTTCTGATGAACTCTGCACAGTGCTCCCTCACCACGCGACACAGTGACAGAACCTGGGCCTCCAGTATCCCCTAATCCTCCCCTTCTGTCTCTGTATCTCCTTCTGTGGTGGCTGACTTCTCCTCCGATGAGCTCTTTTCTAAGAGAAATAAACAAGTAAGATTCATTATATGTGTTATGACCTTAACGAAGTTACCTAACACAAGACATTTCAGGGCCTAGACGTTGTTTTTAGATTGGTAACCATCAGATTCACCTCTCCATCTGGGCATCTGTCTGAGGGCCCTCTCCACGACGTGACCCCCACATTTTTCACATGACATTGTCTTGAACTCCAACCCGGATTCTCCGCCGAGCTCGGCCAGCACCTCCCCCACCAGGCCAGGGCTAGTCAATGGGAGCAGCTGCTGGCGGATGACACTTCCAGTCACATCCATGGCAACCATGGCGGCCTGCCCTTTGATCTCCGTCAGCACTCCGTCCACCAGGCCAGGGCTAGTCAATGGGAGCAGCTGCTGGCGGATGACACTTCCAGTCACATCCATGGCAACCAGGGCGGCCTGCCCTTTGATCTCCGTCAGCACTCCGTCCACTAGGCCAGGGCTAGTCAATGGGAGCAGCTGCTGGCGGATGACACTTCCAGTCACATCCATGGCAACCAGGGCGGCCTGCCCTTTGATCTCCGTCAGCACTCCGTCCACCAGGCCAGGGCTAGTCAATGGGAGCAGCTGCTGGCGGATGACACAGTCACATCCATCCAGTCACATCCATGGTCCACCAGGCCAGGGGTCAATGGGAGCCTGCTGGCGGATGACACTTCCAGTGATCCTCCGCCTCTTTGAGCACTCCGTCCACCAGGCCAGGGCTAGTCAATGGGAGCAGCTGCTGGCGGATGACACTTCCAGTCACATCCATGGCAACCAGGGTGGCCTGCCCTTTGATCTCCGTCAGCACTCCGTCCACCAGGCCAGGGCTAGTCAATGGGAGCAGCTGCTGGCGGATGACACTTCCAGTCACATCCATGGCAACCAGGGTGGCCTGCCCTTTGATCTCCGTCAGCACTCCGTCCACCAGGCCAGGGCTAGTCAATGGGAGCAGCTGCTGGCGGATGACACTTCCAGTCACATCCATGGCAACCAGGGCGGCCTGCCCTTTGATCTCCGTCAGCACGTTCTCCACAAAGAGAACTACAAGGAAAGGAGGAAGAAATTAAGATATGAAGCCATGTTGTATAGACCACAGAAATGTACATTTACACACACACACAATTTCTAACCCAATTTCCTCCCCCTGCCCAAGGTCATTCATCTCACCTCTCTCATCCTCTGAAGCCTTCACTGAGTCTCTCTCCCACTCTGAAGTAGCCCAGAGTGGGAGAGGCATCCAGACGCTTCCTGGCACCTCCTTCTTCCACTCCTCCTATTCCACCCACTGCTCTCTTTCTCGCTCCATCTTCATTCACCAGCTTCTCCTATCCTTCTCTCGTCATCCCTTCTTCTTCCTTCTGCTCCTCCTCTTCCGCCCCATCTCTTTAGCTCCTCCTCCTTCATCTCTCCCTAGGAAGCTACGAGTTAACTGACAAGTGAACCATCTCATTTTGACCAATTTCGTTTAAGGAGCGGTCAACAAATGAAGAATATGTATGATCTGAATCTGCTTCTGGTGAAGCTAGCTAACGTTATAGTAGCTAACAAGAAACCATGGTCGTGGAAGCCAGTACAACCCCTCTCTACCTATTCAAATCGCCTACATGGTTGATCTTTATTAATATCTTAGAAGTTTACCATATGAGTCAAATTAGTAACAATACAGATTACAATATAAATGTTACAAAATACAGTCAGCAAAGCTAGCTAATAGTATAACTCACATGTGAAGCGATGGCAACAAAATATTTATAACCAACCCAAGATAGTTCATCTGTGTCGTTTACAGTGGGAGCAAATGAAACATAGTGGACAGAACAAGCAAGGAGGTGGGCAAAGCCAAGCATGAGCTAGCGAGATCCTATTGGTGCGTTGTAGCGTGTATTTGCATATTTCCAGTATGCAACGCCTCCTCTGAAGGTCGCGTGTGACCAAATTCAATGTTTCTAAACAAAGCAATTTTTAAAAACTTTAAAACTTTGTCTATAAAGTCTATAAAGCCTTTGTCTATAAAGTCTATAAAACTTTGTGAACTGTGTCCATAACAGATTGTAGTTTTGGGAACGTAAACATTTATTGAGATCATATGTTTCGTCGATAAGAAAATTTGCAGAAAATCGGCCCTAGTTCCACACTCTTCCACTACCCCCGACTACCGCTCACTACCATATTTGGTGGTGAGAAAACGTTAAACGCATGCTTCAGCATTGTAGCTCCTGTGACTTGTCTGGCAATGGGGCGTTTTTGGGGCGTGATGATGACGTCAATATGCAAAAGTCTTGTTTTTTTAAGTAAACTGTCAGGAGGCTCTTGGCTTTGTGCCATTGTTTTATCCCCAGGGTAATTTAGTGAATCATGAATAGTGGTTGCTGGTTGGCAAATACAGTATGTGTGTTTTATGAATGGGTTGATAAAAAGAAAAAATAATAATCGTCATCACATTGTCTCGCATCCCTTGACTCACACACAAATACAAACACATTTCATCACATTAATGTAAGACTCACAGTGTGGACAGCACCCGTATGATGTCACCAGGGTAGTAGCTAGAACTCTTGATTGCAAAATCCCTCCGCTCCCCTGACGTAAACCCTTAGACACAGCAAAGACATGACACAATAAAGCACGATAAAACATGCACATAGATCATCGGTTTTACTAATTTATTTAATAATTACCTCACTCCCTTCCTGACCTTAATAATGTTGCTGAGTTCTCTTCATCTATATCTATCTCTCTCTCTCTCTCTCTGTGTAATCTACAACATATGAAACATTTCCCTAATTTAAATGTCCAAAATTTGTTTACCTTAATCTACAATATATTTATATTCCATACATTTCCAATGTGGCCCTCTCCTCTTGGTTGTCTGTCAAAATGATCCCCAAAGCCATCACCTGTTGAATGTTCTTCATTGTGTTGGTTTGCCTTCTTAAAACCCAGCCCAACAAAACATAAGTCACTTTATTAAACAATTCATTGTTTGCCTATTTCCGTTTAATGAATTTCAGGGCTCCAAAGATACAAAGTCAAATCAAAATCCAAAAAATTTGATTTGGTAACAACAAGTGTGTATATATGCTTTAAATAACCAAGTGCAGTTTTGAGGTTCATATTTACTAAATAAACTAAAGTAAAACATGAAAAAATATACTAAAAAGGTAACACAATAAAATAACAATCATGAGGCTATATACAGGGGTTACCGGTACCGAGTCAATGTGCAGGGGTACAGGTTAGTCGAGGTAAATACCCATGCTCTTCAATATGCTCTATTCAAATAGTTCAGCTCTTTAAAGACTGTAATGGGCTATGGCCAATGTTTTACAGTACAGTGGCTTGCAAAAGTATTCACCCCACTTGGCATATTTCCTATTTTGTTGCCTTACAACCTGGAATTAAAATTGATTTTTGGGGGGTTATATCATTTGATTTACACCACATGCCTACCACTTTGAAGATGCAAAATATATTTTATTGTAAAACAAACAAGAAATAAGACATAAAAACAGAACACTTGAGCGTGCATAACTATACCACGCAGTCCTCATACCACTCAGGAAGGAGTCTCCTAGAGATGAACGTACTTTGGTGCGAAAAGTGCCAATCAATCTCAGAACAACAGCAAAGGACCTTGTGAAGATGCTGGAGGAAACAGGTACAAAAGTATCTATATCCATAGTAAAACGAGTCCTAAATCGACATAACCTGAAAGGCAGTTCAGCAAGGAAGAAGCCACTGCCCCAAAAGCACCTTGAAAAAGCCAGACTACGGTTTGCAACTGCACATGGGGACAAAGATCGTACTTTTTGGAGAAATGTTCTCTGGTCTGATGAAACAAAAATAGAACTGTTTGGCCATAATGACCATCGTTATGTTTGGAGGAAAAAGGTGGAGTCCTGCAAGTCGAAGAACAGCATCCCAACCGTGAAGCACAGGGGTGGCAGCATCATGTTGTGGGGGTGCTTTGCCGCAGGAGGAACTGGTGCACTTCACAAAATAGATGGCATAAGGAAACGTGGATATATTGAAGCAACATATCAACACATCAGCCAGGAAGTTAAAGCTTGGTTGCAAATGGGTCTTCCAAATGGACAATGACCCCAGGCATACTTCCAAAGTTGTGGCAAAATGGCTTAAGGACAACAAAATTAAGGAATTGGAGTGGCCATCACAAAGCCCTGACCTCTAGAAAATCCTCTAGAAAATTTGGGGGCAGAACTGAAAAAGTGTGTGCGAGCAAGGAGGCCTACAAAACCTGACTCAGTTACACCAGCTCTGTCAGGAGGAATGGGCCAAAATTCACCCAACTTATTGTGGGAAGCTTGTGGAAGGCTACCCGAAACGTTTGACCCAAGTTAAACCATTTAAAGGCAATGCTACCAAATACTAATTGAGTGTATGTAAACTGCTGACCCACTGGGAATGTGATGAAAGAAATAAAAGCTGAAATAATTCATTCTCTCTACTATTATTATGACATTTCACATTCTTAAAATAAAGTGGTGATCCTAACTGACCTAAGACAGAGAATTTTTACTTGGATTAAATGTCAGGAATTGTGAAACACTGAGTTTAAATGTATTTGGCTAAGGTGTATGTAAGCTTGCAACTTCAACTGTATGCACCAACCCCTTTTCAATTATTCATTTAAAAAAATGTTTTTAAATAAGTTATTTTTTCATGTCATTTCACCAATTTGGACTATTTTGTGTCTGTCCATTACATGAAATCCAAATAAAAATCCATTTAAATGACAGGTTGTAATGCAACAAAATAGGAAAAACTTTTGCAAGGCCCTGTAAATACCAGCCCTGACCCAACCCATATCCTGTTAGAGAAACATTGATAGTATTATAGTCCAGTGATGATATAGAATCAATACCTGAAAGACCTGCTCTGACCCTGGCTTGGCCTTTCCCCAATGCTTGTTTTATTTAACCTTTATTTAAACAGGTTAGTCTCATTGAGATACAAATCTATTTTTCAATAGAGACCTGGAGACCTGGATCAAGGCAGCAGCATCAACACAACCATTTCAGACAAACAGGCACATAACATCAACCAGACGAAGATACATCCGTATGAAAAGCAACACGCCAGTAAAGAACATGTAGACAACACAAGTCTACATAAGGCTATGCTGACTAGTGATATTGGGTGACAACTAGAAACAGCTACATGACTTACGAACCTGTTAATCTATTTGACCTTTGAACTCCTCTAGGGACACCAGGTCCTGTGGCTTTCAAATCAAAATCAAATCAAATCAAATTTATTTATATAGCCCTTCATACATCAGCTGATATCTCAAAGTGCTGTACAGAAACCCAGCCTAAAACCCCAAACAGCAAGCAATGCAGGTGTAGAAGCACGGTGGCTAGGAAAAACTCCCTAGAAAGGTCAAAACCTAGGAAGAAACCAAGAGAGGAACCAGGCTATGTGGGGTGGCCAGTCCTCTTCTGGCTGTGCCGGGTGGAGATTATAACAGAACATGGCCAAGATGTTCAAATGTTCATAAATGACCAGCATGGTCCAATAATAATAAGGCAGAACATTTGAAACTGGAGCAGCAGCACAGCCAGGTGGACTGGGGACAGCAAGGAGTCATCATGTCAGGTAGTCCTGAGGCATGGTCCTAGGGCTCAGGTCCTCCGAGAGAGAGAAAGAAAGAGAGAAAGAGAGAATTTTAGAGAGCACACTTAAATTCACACAGGACACCGAATAGGACAGGAGAAGTACTCCAGATATAACAAACTGACCCTAGCCCCCCGACACATAAACTACTGCAGCATAAATACTGGAGGCTGAGACAGGAGGGGTCAGGAGACACTGTGGCCCCATCCGAGGACACCCCCGGACAGGGCCAAACAGGAAGGATAGGTTGGCTTTAGGTTGGCTTGGAGGGAATTCCAAGACCCAGGGGCTTGGTAATGAAAATATATATTTTTTTCATGTTTGGAACTGTCAGCATAAAACAAGATTAGGATCTGAGCTTGTACATGTATGTGTTTTTGTTTCAAGCTAGAAGAGATGATAGATAAAATGGCAGTTTTACTAAAATGGCATTATAAATAGGAATGTACCCGTGTTTGAGTCTGCGTGTTGCTTGCGATGTCCACCCGGCATTGTAAAGTTTACAAAGGTGAGTTAGACTTCTCTGGTTAGTGACAAAACGAAGGATGCATGATAGACAGTCAAGAGCCTTCAGTGTAGAGCTTGAGGCTTGCACATATATATTATCACCATTTTCCAACACAGAAAGAAAAGTACAAAGAATCAACCCCCTTTGTTGGCAAAGACAAATATGCCTTGTGCCGTTAATAAAACTCAATACGCAACTTGAGTTTCCTGACAAGGTTCTACATGGTCAGTGAAGCTCAATTTGTCATCTTATCCAAACTCTATGGAATGTCCTTCCAATGTAGTAATGACATGGTTATCAGTGTTTACTATTGGAAAAATACCATGCATTTTGATTTTGAGGAATTTAGAACAAGCTCCAACTGGTACAGATTCTGTTAAATGGTGTTAAAAACTGTTTGAGCTTTTGCTTAAAAAGCTCAAAGATCTTTTAAAACCATTCAACAGAATATGTACGAGTAGGAGCTGTTTAAGCCTTTTCAAAAGTCGAACTGCTGCCACTAGAGTAGAGAATAACGATTTCAGCTAAAAATGTACAACAGCTGACTCAACATGTCAGCAGCATACCGCTCTGCATTTCACTGCTGGCTTGCCTCTGAAGCAAAGAAGTGTTGGTCTGGCTGTTTTGTGGATGGGAGACCAGATGCTGCTGTAAGTGGGGCTGGAGGGCCAGTAGGAGGCACTCTTTCCTCTGGTCAACAAAAATTATAATCACAAATCTGTCTTTCAGATGGAATGTTGAACTGGTGTTCTGACTCTCTGTGGTCACTAAAGATCTAAGAGTAGGGGTGTTGTTTTTGTATTCTTTATTTAACTAGGCAAGTCAGTTAAGTACAAATTCTTATTTACAATGACAGCCTAACCCTGATGTCCTGGCTAAATTCCCAATCAGGCCCTCATACCGTCATAGCCACCTAATCATCCCCAGCTTCCAATTGGCTCATTCCTTTCCCATGTAACTATTCCCTAGGTTGTTGTTGAGAATGTGTTCTTATTCAACTTATCTGGTAAAAAAACAAAACAATCGATATATAATAAACAATAGGAGGCCTCAAATGCATCCTTCAGGCACACCTGAGCACAGATCTATGGTACAACCATCTGCCTTAACACGCTGGGTTCGATTTGACAGGTAGTTCACAAACCACTCCATAGCATGACCAGTAATCCTGATACACTTCAAACTCTGCACAAAGACAGTATGGTCGACAATGTCAAAATCTTTCGAAAAGTCTATGAACACAAGATACACAATGCAACTTGTCATCCAGGGCACAGTGGATATCATTCAAAACATTCAAGGTTGCTGTCGCAGTGCTGTGGCTTGACCTGAAACCTGATTGCATGCCACTCAGAATGTTGTTTTCCTGACGGTAGACCATAAACTGTATATTGACTAGGGACTATTTTTGCCAAAACAGACTATTTAGATATGGGCCGATAGTTGTTCAGTTGAGTGGGATCTCTTCCTTCCAAAAAAGGTAGGACAAATATGCTGATTTCCATAGTTTGGGGATTTCATTACTTTCTAAGGTGAGGTTGCAGATGCATGTTAAAGGCATAGCAATGATGTCAGCAGCCAATTGTAGAAGGCGGGGGTCTAGATCATCAGGGGCAGGGGATGATTTTGACATCAATTTGCCATCAGGTCTCTAGACACCTCTGAGACTGAGAAGGGTGAGAAGGGTGAGAAGGAGAACCTGGAGAAGGAATAGACAGGGGTATCAGGTAATTACACAGGGTGCTCATTTTGACATTTAACACTTTCAAATAATTTGCCTGCGTCAAGGAAATGTTGATTAAAAGAGATCAAAATAGAGGTTTTCTCACTTACCGCTTATGTGTCTTCCAGCCGTTGTTTAGAAAGTTGTGCATTTTTTTTGCACTCCAAACCTTTCACTACTTGCCAAAATTTGCAGGGATTATTCAGATTCTATGCAGTAGAGTTGAGGTAGCGGTCAGCTTTCATCTTTCAGGTCTTAGTCACAACGTGATTCCAAAGATGTTTGAGCTGCCATTGACCACTGAATTTAAAAAAAACTTTCCTTACACCGTCAGCTGCAGTAGTAATGGGAGAGGTGACTCCGTTATTATTTAACAAAGTGTCAATATGGCACATACCAATCGTGACTCTTGACCCTCAGCCTCAATCACAAGATGTCTAATTCTAGACTGTGTTTGGTGTACTGTAGTAAGACAAGCATACATTTGTTTTTACATGTGAGTATAAACCTGAGATTTAAAGAGTGGGTGGTTTTGTGAGATTTTGTAGAACAAAGGTTTTGTAAGAGAATCTATTCAGTGCATCCTGATTACTACCTTCTTCATCACATGCAATCACGTCAACATGATGTTAAAGGTATTATTTATCACTCTGCAAGGGCAAGTTTAGACAGGACAGGGCAGGGCAGTTTGTGATGATAAAGTAAACCATAGACCTGCCAAGTCATACTTTCCCCTCCACTGCTACATGACAGGTCTCTGTGAGGACATACTGGGCACAAATGTCAATTCAACGTCTATTCCACGTTGGTTAAACTTCATTTAATTTAAATGACATGGAAGCAATGTTGATTCAACCAGTGTATACCTAGTGGGTGGGAACATCACCGGGAGACTTGGAACTCAGGTGTTGGTGACAGGTGTTTTCATTTACCTGATGAGTTGAATGTGGGAAGAGTTTTCTGAGAGCACACATTGGACACAGGTCTTGACAAAAACCTACAGTATAGACTAATAAATTAGATGTTCTCATGTCATCATGTGTCATTGTTTCTGACTGAATGTAATTCTGAAAGACCAACATTCATTTTTATTTTTATTTTGCTCAAACTCTCGATCTGCCTCAGCTTGACATTTCAGCCCCATGACCAAAAAGGATAATGATCCAGGATATGACTTTCTGAGAGGATTACGATAGGAACTCAGAGGAACTCTTGTCACAGATGGGGTCCAGCTTGTGAGGTCATGAGTTATGAAAAAGTGAGGCGGGGGTGTAAAGTAAAACAACCGAAAGTCATTAAGGGAAGTTGACAAGGAATGAGACCATACTAACCTTTTTAGGGATGTGTGTGTGTGTTGTGCGTAGGCCTACTGTTTAGCTCACTCACTGTCTTTACATGCATGAGGATATAGTGATGAGTTGTATCCAAAGAGAGGGAATGAGAAGACCTACAGTATTATGTCAAGCAGCCAGTCAGTTAGAGGTTAAATTCGTACATTGGAGAATGTCCTTTGACTTAGTTTAGAATGGACAGTTTATATTCAGCTGCCACTGTATCCAAAGGTGATGGATATGATCATCACAGTCCACCCACGGTAGATGAGGGTAGGGTAGGGTGATGACCAGCCTTTGTTACTCACTTCCTTCCCTATGACCTTTTTTTTCTTACCACATGCCTTTCTTTTATTCCCTCCACTGCCTTTCCCTGTATTTCCCCTCCCTTTCTGCATTGGAAACAAACGGCCTGGTATTGCGTAACCTGCGGGTTTGCTATGCGGTGCCTCGATGCTCCACAGGACATCCTGGGCTACAATGGTTCATTTGATATAGCCTACTACTGTGCTAACGGTGACTGGAGGGGCGGGGGAGGGGAGGTTTGAAGCAGAGGGTGTGTCAAATCAAATGCCGTTTGCATTCCTTAGGAGTGTATAAACCAGTATCTAAGACGCGTATGTAAGAGACATAGGACCTGGTAAGAAAACTTTTAAACCTGGTAAGAAAAACTTTTAAACCTGATCATACAAGAACGGAGAGCCATTGAAAACTTTAAAACGCACTCAAACTTTTTTTGGTGAATCAAGAAGCCATCACCTAAGACAAAGTAAGGATTTTTTCATTCATTCGTATTTCAATGACCTATTTATAAAATGCGCTTACAACTCTCGACAAATAGTTACACTGTGGTAGGATACTCATGTGATGAGGTTTTCCACAACTTTATCAGTCGGGATGCGTTTTGCTGATTTGCGAACTGTTAGACACTCACTGCAGTGAGTGAGAATCTCATAAAAGGCAGGCAGAGGAAAGTGCTCATGTAGCCTATTGATCATGTAGCCTAAGCAAAATACCAGGCAATTAAATGGTAGATAGAGACAGAGTTATTAGCTCAGTTGAGAAATATTACGTTTCACTTGACATGGGTTGATGGGTGTTAGACCTATTGGCTCCAGTGTCACAAGGCTCTTCTGCTCATAAAATGAAGTATTCCCAATTGCAAACTTAAGTCCACAGAAATATTTCAGATACCATGCTGATATTAAAACACATTTTTCTTGTTCCCTCACATCATGTTGCCTAGCTAGCACGTGGTTCCTTGGAAGTTGTGGGAACCTATGTTTCTCATTTCCCATTGGTTCTGGCTATAGGTTTCCTGGGAACCAAGCTATAACGTTCTGAGAACTGAAATGAACATTTGGCTGTTTTGGGAATGTTAATTTTTAGGTTGCAGGGAGGTTCTGAGAACATTTTAATATGGTTCCCTGAAAGTTTTCCTGGGAGGTTATATTAACGCTCTGAGAATATAAACATTATTTTGAGTTTCTTTATTTTATTTAAGCAAGTCAATTAAGAAAAATAAATACTTATAACAATGACTCCTTAACTTTCACTGAATGTTTCAATACGACGTTTAATAACACTGCTAGATTATTTTGGGTTAACTCCAAGCACAGATTGGATACATGGAAATTCACTTCCTTAGGCATTAATCATGCAAACGCAGTTATTTTTTTATTGTGACACAGCATCAGATTCAAACATAATCTTCTCTTCTCTATCCATGTAATTATTCCACTGTGCCACCAGGATGGAGCTAGCATGCCATGTTTTTTACGCATACACAGCTGTTCATTTTAGTCTATTCAAGTAGACCTCATTTCAAAGGAAACAAGCACTCATTAAGATCAGGTGTGGCTGATTTGTGGGTGCGGCCAACACACCTGAACACACTTAACAAGATAGAAGATAGTTTTGTTGATGCTGAGAACGGATTGTATATGTTTTTAAATAACATTATTAAAACATTCTCTGAACGTTACTAAAGTTTTCTTGTGTTTAAAAAAAAAAGTTTATCTTAAGATTCTCTGAACAATTTGAGAACTTTACTTTCAATAGAACCATGGGGAAATCTATAGGAAACATTATGCTAAAGTACTGAAATTCCCACAGAAAAACGTTGTTTTTTAACATTCTCTGAACAATTTAAGAACATTCCCAATGTCAAACCAGTTGGAGAACGTTCCTAGAACATTACCAAAATGTAAATGTTTGAATTTTTAACCTTCTGTTAAAGTAATGAAGTACCAAGAAAAGAAAGTTCCTTAAATGTGCTGAGAATGTTCCAAAGCCAAGCAACTATCCTGCATCATTTCCAGAAGTTGTGGGAAGGTTGTATGCAAAATAACCATAGGACAACCACACTCTGACCAAGCGCTAAGAAACAAATGGTTCTCAGAACATTATGTGCTAGCTGGTGTGCTTCGATAACCAATGAAATATCATGTGCCATATTTACACTTTATCCTATGACCTCTGCCATCATTTCACCTCTCATGTGGTCTATTGACCTTTGTTCTCAAACAAGTGGAGATAGAATATATGTTGCATGCCATTTCGTTTTTAAACTAATGCTGATCGTGGGTGTTATCTACATCAGGCATCACTTTGAGGGATGTTTTATGTGTGTTGGGGAAGCAGGCTTCAACTCATTGTATTTGGGTGTTATTGTTGGAAAAGTGCATTGAATTAGAAGCTCTTATCTCAGTGGCCCGTGTGCATTCCAATCATGCTAGCAAGGTGCTAACTGCCAAAAACAAACCCACTGTGCGGGAGGGAAACATGTGGAGGGACAGGGGCAGGCACGGGTGAAAGAGAGGACCATGGAAACATTGTGGAGTGGTGCTAGAAACAGGGTGGTTTTGGGTGGGGTCCCAATTGTATGTTGCAAGCAATTTTGACTTTGGCATTTGCATTTGTCATCATTGTTACATGATAAGTAATGCTTCTGACATGTATTGCTCTTTTTCAAAAACACAATACAGTCTCTTTCTGACAATTCTTAGGACATTTGGATGACTGTAAGGGAGGGGAACATTATTGGACCAGCATGTGGACTGAGGAGTTTAGAAATCAGTCACTCACGCTTGAATGCACTCAACTATAAACACACACACACACACACACACACACAGTGCTATAGTTACTAAGCCCACTGACTACACACCCATCTGCTACACCCGCTCGCTGTTCACTCTACTCCCTCTGAGCTTCTCCCGATGTTCTTTCTGTTTTGCTCTCTTAGCAGTCTTAATTATCAAAAGGTTTGTGAAACTCTTTCACTGGCCTCTACACACATTAAAGTGTGTTTTATGTTTAGACACAGCAGATAAAGTGCAGATGGAGACCATGGTTGGAAACTCCTCGTGGTTTTCTTTAAACATGCTTCATGTTCCTCTTGTTTTTAACTCACCTGACCTCTGACATTTGTCATTGAACTCCCATTATGTTTAGAGTTGAAGCCTGAACTCTAGCCTGGATCCACTCAGATTCATAGTCTCATGGTTCCCCTAACCTTTCAGTTTGATGAATGGTGGTCTAAAAAGATGAACTAGATGTAACTGGGATTAATTAAGTGTTCTGCGTTGTCATGAAAATATGATTATTGTTTCTCATCATTTCTAGAGATTATACACACATACATCTGTGGCAAGGTGAGGCTGTAGGGTCCGGTATCAATCAGTGAGTCAAGAGTTCTGCTGGGGTGTTTGGGGAATTTGGGGAGTGCCTGACCTGGGACAAAAGGTTAACTACCCTGGAATGCTTTGGGAAAGGCAGACTGTTGAAAAAAAGTGTGAGTCAGGAATGTGGTAATTGTGAGAAAAGATTAAAAAGAAAACAAGCTAGTTTCTGGAATGGAGGGAGGAAAAGATGTAAGTGGAGAGAATAAAAACCAAGTTGATCAAGTATAGGAATAGTAATGTTACTATCGTTCTTGGTGGATTATTGTACAGTGTTGTCCAACAGTGTTGTCCAAGTAATGTGTGCACTTAACCTCTCCAACATTGAATTGTTGACATGCTTTTGTATCTTCATTTGTTGTTATTTTATAGATTTTCTCAGTCAATTGCTCTTGTTTTCTATCCTTTCATTTTTTGATCTCGGCACTCTCCAATATGAGTACTATTTATCTCTGTCTGTATCCCCCCCTCTAACAGTCTCATCTCATCTGTAACTTCTGTATCACCCCTCTAACAGTCTCATCTCTAACTTCTGTATCACCCCTCTAATAGTCTCATCTCTAACTTCTGTATCACCCCTCTAATAGTCTTGTCTCATCTCATCTGTAACTTCTGTATCACCCCTCTAACAGTCTCATCTCTAACTTCTGTATGACCCCTCTAATAGTCTCGTCTCATCTGTAACTTCTGTATCACCCCTCTAACAGTCTCATCTCTAACTTCTGTATCACCCCACTAACAGTCATCTCTAACTTCTGTATCACCCCACTAACAGACTCATCTCTAACTTCTGTATCACCCCTCTAACAGACTCATCTCTAACTTCTGTATCACCCCTCTAACAGTCTCATCTCATCTCTAACTTCTGTATCACCCCTCTAACAGACTCATCTCATCTCTAACTTCTGTATCACCCCTCTAACAGACTCATCTCATCTCTAACTTCTGTATCACCCCTCTAACAGACTCATCTCATCTCTAACTTCTGTATCACCCCTCTAACAGACTCATCTCATCTCTAACTTCTGTATCACCCCTCTAACAGTCTCATCTCATCTGTAACTTCTGTATCACCCTCTAACAGTCTCATCTCTAACTTCTGTATGACCCCTCTAATAGTCTCATCTCTAACTTCTGTATGACCCCTCTAATAGTCTCGTCTCATCTGACGCAAACTTCTGTATCACCCTCGAACAGTCTCATCTCTAACTTCTGTATCACCCCTCTAATAGTCTCATCTCATCTGTAACTTCTGTATCACCCCTCTAACAGTCTCATCTCTAACTTCTGTATCACCCCACTAACAGTCATCTCTAACTTCTGTATCACCCCTCTAACAGTCTCATCTCATCTGTAACTTCTGTATCACCCCACTAATAGTCTTGTCTCATCTCATCTGTAACTTCTGTATCACCCCTCTAACAGACTCATCTCATCTCTAACTTCTGTATCACCCCTCTAACAGACTCATCTCATCTCTAACTTCTGTATCACCCCTCTAACAGTCTCATCTCATCTCTAACTTCTGTATCACCCCTCTAACAGTCTCATCCCATCTCTAACTTCTGTATCACCCCTCTCAGAATGCCAGGAGACCGGTCGACGGCGAGTGGCTCTGTTGTGGGCCGTTTCCATGGCGTCGCCCAAACCACAGTGCAGATAACCAACCAGAAGGAGGCGGAGTCTAATTCTAAGAAGCAGGGAGGCTGTCGCGGTTGGTTTCAGAAGATGTGCCCCTGCTGCTGTCGACGCCAGAGCAGCTCGTATGACATCACAGACACTGTCATCACGGATGACGGGGTGAAACCAGCCACGCTCCCCGAGCCTCCTCAGCCCCACACTGGAGACAATGAGCTGGAAGGTAGGTTACATGAAGCAACAGAATCAGTCAAATTCATTAGTTCATAATAGTAACCCCATAGGACAAACCCCTGGCCCTATATATAAGCAGTAAGCACTAACCATTGCATTATCTTTTTAAATCTCTCTCTCAGAACTGATGTTGTCGGTGCGCTCGGTGGATCTACTGAGCTCTACGACGGGTCAGAACCGCCTGGAGCATCACACCAACCTTTACCATGGCAATGAGCTCATCATCCGACGTGGCCAGACGTTCCAGATGGAACTGGAGCTGTCGCGACCTTTCAACTCCAACACAGACAAACTCCACCTGGAGCTCAAGACAGGTCAGTTTGACTTTGAGGGCTCTCACAAAAAGGCTATTTTGTTATCCTTGGTACAGTACAGTATGTCCTTTACATGAAACGAGATATACTATCAAGTTGTAGGATGTGTCCAGCTGTTTCCTGGGTCCCCAGACACAAGAAAGGAAGGCACCTAGGCAGCTGTTACATTAGAATTAGAATTGTGAACATTATTTTCACCGCTTAAGACATACAGTGAACTCCAAAAGTATTGGGACAGTGTGATTTGTTTCTTATCAGGTGAACCGTGTCAGGTGATATCAGGTGAACCGTTTAGAAATATCAGTCCCCCCCCCAAATTTTAGCGTACCAAAAGTATTGGTACAAATTCCCTTGTGTATTAATGTAGTAAAAAGTTAAGTATTTGGTCCCATATTCCTAGCACATAATGACTACATCAAGCTTGTGACTCTATAAACTTGTTGGATGTGTTTGCTGTTTGTTTTGGTTGTGTTTCACCTTTACTGTAAATAAGAATAGAATATGTTTCTAACCATTTATAACCATTACAGATAATCCTGAATGAATAATGATGAGTGAGAGAGTTAGACGCACAAATATCATATCCCCCCAACAAATGCCAACCTCCCCTGTTATTTTAGTGGTGAGAGGTTAGTATGTCTTGGGGGTAAGATATTTGTGCGTCTGTAACTGTCTCACTAATTTTTCACGATTTATTCAGGATTATCCGCTAGCCGAGCCCCTAGTTGGTCTTTATGACTTTGGTAGTATATTATGGCTAAAGCTCCCAAGTAATGCCATTACTCTTACTCCACCACATATTGCTGTTTTAATGTGGCCAGGAGTTTTTCCTGATCTTGTGAAACTGACCAGGAAGAACTCCTCTTCGTTCATACCAACTGCTGCAGAGGTGAAGGGTTCAAAGCCCTTGTTACTCAGGCTCTCTATATATAGCCCAGTTTCCTGTCAGTCATATGGGCAGGAAAAACATCTTTAATTCACTTTCACAACTATGATTCATTCTAAGAAGAGGAAATCATATGATATGAAAGAAGGATGCTCTATAGTTGTTGCCTTGAATGACTTCCTGAGTGTGTCTGACAAAACCTTGGAGGTCTGAAAGAGAAAAAGATCTCCTGCACACTATGTGTATTTGCAAAATGACACATGCAATTTTTCCGTCATAAGGAATCCAAACTATGGAGACTAATAAGGATTCAGCGGCTGTCCTTACTAACATTGCTAGTAGAGAGACAGTGTTTGGATAGATTACCTCTCAACAAGCGCTTAGAGAGACAGAGAGAAACCCATTAGCTTAAAGCAAAACACCAGCCTAGAGATGTGATAGGCCTACGCACACAGGCACACATACTTTATGAGGTCCTATATGTTTGTGACGACGTTCTGTGTCTATGCTCTCAGTGGACTTTTCACAGTACTACACTGTGTTTATCTCAGCTGAACTGAACTGTATGACAGTGACACATTTGTGGTATACACTTGGTTTGGCCCTGTCACACTCTGGGACAGCAGACTATGAATTGCAATGATGTGGACACTGGTTTTTCTCACTTTTCTGCATATAAGACTACACATTACCATTAAAGATAGACCACTGTCATTCCACTATCTTACCTTATTTCGTATCTTTTAAGGTAAATTCAACTAAAACGTTTCACTGGTTTGCAAGTACAGACAAGCAAGCACACATGTACATACTCATTCACTCTGTATAAATAGTCAACATTGACATTTGCCAAGTAGAGTGTGATGGTATTGGAATGGCCATCTCCATGGTTACGAGAGGAATGTGATTTCCTGCCTCTACAATAGAATGTGTGTGCCAGTCATGTGCAGCTGTTAAGGGTGCGTGTGTATGTTTGAATCTATGCACATTTAAATGTTGGTTTAGTGTGTTCCTTTTGTGACTGAAGAGTGAGCCCTTTGACATGTTCAGGAAAGGTAGGAATGCAATGTGGGTTGGCTCAGTTTCCATCAGAGATAAGAGAGCAATCCATATCTATCTGGGGTATGTTCAGAAATTAAATCTGGAGTGCCAGAGTGCGCTCTGGGCATTCGTAAATTCAGAGCTTTGTCAGATTGTAGGTTTGTAAATTCAGAGTGTTTCGCTCTCTGAGCATTCAGAGCGCACACTGGACGCTCTGGCTGAGGATTATGGTTGATCCAGGTGTTCTGACCTCACAAAGGCAGTCAAGCACCCAAGCTAACTTTGGCTAGCTTGCTAGCTACTTCCAGACAAAAATGAGAGACCATCTCACTCTGATAATTTTACTCGTCCTATCAGAGCTGGTTAGGCTGTTTTCATGTTATCCAGAGCATTGTGACTGTAACTTTACCAACACCAGCCATATTCACCAGGCGATGAACGTTTGTAAATTCATCAGTTATTCTGCGCTCTGGCACACTCAGACGAGAGTGCTCTGATATTGAAGTAGATAGCCAGAGTGCATTTACAAACGCACCCCTGTACATTGCGTAGTTTGTTGAGGTGGGTTTCAGGCACCACTACACTGTTATTATACCGATATTACACTGTTATTACATTGCTATTACACCGACATGACACTAATTGGTACCGGAGTGCCAAGTCTAGGACCAAAAGGCTCCTCAACAGCTTCTACCCCCAAGCCATAAAACTGCTGAACAATTAATCAATTCACCACCGGACAATTTACATTGACCCCCCCCTCCCTTTTGTACACTGCTGCTACTCTGTTTATTATCTATGCATAGTCACTTCACCCCCACCTACATGTACAGATTATGTCAACTAACCTGTACCCTCACACACTGATTTGGTATCGGTGCCACCTGTATATAGCCTCGTTATTCTTATTGTGTTACTTTTTATTATTACTTTTTATTTTAGTCTACTTGGTAAATATGTTCTTAACCAACAGTGCAGTTCAAGGAGAGTTAAGGGCTTGTAAATAAGCATTTCCCGGTTAAGTCTACACTTGTTGTATTCGGCACACGTGACAAAGTTTGATTTTGATTTGAATTACACTGTTATTACACCAATATTACACTGTTATGACAATGCTAATACATCAATATTTCACTGTTATTACAACAATATTATGAGTTATTACATAATATTACACTGTTATTACATGGATATTGCACTGTTACGACACTGCTTAAATCACCCTGAAGCTTTGTTTTACTACCCTGATAATTGTAAACTAATCATTTATTCATTTGTCTGACAGGACCCGTCCCCATGGTGTCTAAGGGCACACACATCATAATTAAATTGGTGGAGGAACTGGAGGACCACAGCTGGGAGGCTAAGATCGTGAAGCAGAACGGCAACAGGATCAAGCTGTCTGTAAACTCGCATCCCAAAGCCGTGATTGGCCAGTACAAGCTCACTGTGATGGTGAAGTGCCCTAAGCAGGAGGTGGCCGTCACACACGACCCCAGCAAAGACGTCGTCATGCTGTTCAACCCATGGTGTGAAGGTATGGATGAGTGGAGTGTTATGAGACAGCAGAAGAAGAGAGGAGGTAGATAGAGAGACAAAATGTCCAAACAACACCCACCCGTGCTCACCAAAAGTGTGAAACAAGTGGGACAAAAAAAGATATTGCATTGAATCACAATTCAGCTTCGATGCTGTATATAGGTCTAGTATTTCAATGTTGTTGTTCCATTTCAATAGGGAGAGCCAAATTCAAACACCAGGGCCAAGTGTGACAGATCCCAGAGCAGACACAGAGGAGGCTGGTTCTGGCACTACAATTTATCCTCTTGGTCTCTCAGAACAGCACTAATGTAAATGTACACATAGGCAGGGCACGTAGCTCACTGCCCAATAACGTGTTGCTATCCATCACAAAAAGAGTCACTGCTTGACCGAGAACACTTGTTTCATTCTCTGGCTGTGAGTCAAGACCACACGTCCATTTGCTTGGGACTCTGGTCTTTGCCAATTGATGTTGACCTGCTTTACCGTTGTCTCTAACTGTTCAATCAAAACCTGTATTTCGAGGTCTCTGGAATTAAAACACTTTCAGGATGTGCGTTTTGATTCATTGAAACTAAAGATGTACATGCACATACTTGGTAAAATGAACATAAATTGAAACTGGTTATATTGATTTAAATATGCTTTGTTTCATCTGATTAAGATGTTTGTTCTGCCTTCTGGAAAGGGTTTTGATTGAATTGCGTGATCTGTCTTTAATTGTACTGTTTGGCAGGTAGCCAGCCCAATCCATCCTTTCCTGTCATAAAAGTTGACATTCCACAATTACTGTACAAACCGCATTAGGACCATATGATGGAAGCACAACAGCTGGTCTCTCTCTCTCATTCTCTCTCTCATTCTCTCTCTCATTCTCTCTCTTTCTCTCTCTCTTTCTCTCTCTCTGATTCTCTCTCTCTGATTCTCTCGGAGCGCTTGTTGAGAGGAAATCTATTCAATGCAGCCCTATTCCCATAAATGAGCTAGGCCCCTCTGAGAGCTCCAGACATTGTGTTAGTAACAGTTAACCCTCTCCTGGCTACACTGACTCTCCCTGGTGTTTATCAAAATAGTAATTTAGTACTTAAGACAGATATGACAATGTTGTGGACTGTGAATGAAACAACATTTCTTAAATGTCATGCAAAAACATACACATTTCACCTGTAACTCCAGGAGTGAATAAATGTATACCTAATCTTTGTCCCCTGGTTCTCTCTCTCTCCTTAGTTGACACAGTGTACATGGATGACGAGGAGGAGAAGAAGGAGTATGTGCTGAATGACATAGGAAGACTCTACTACGGTACAGAGAAACAGATTGGAGCTCGCACATGGAACTATGGACAGGTATTAGACAGGGAGGAAATCAAGTGTGGTTGGATTGAAATCTTTCTGCAAACCCCAGTCATTCTGCAAACCCCAGTCATTCTGCAAACCCTAGTCATTTAAGAAGCAGCCTCTGTTTATTCCTTGTTTTGACCTCCACCCTCTCTCCCATCTCACTGTGTCTGTTTCCTCCTGTTTGTGCTGTTCAGTTCCTTGAGGGGATGCTTGAGGCCTGTCTCTATGTGCTGGAGAAGAGTGAGATCCCTCCGTCTGGTAGAGGAGATTCTGTCAACGTGGTCAGAGTCATATCTGCCATGGTGAGTTACTGGTCAACTTATTCAGTAGTGAACGGACAACATGCTTCTCATACTCCACATACTTTCAATGTATTTATGCCTGTCAAATCATGTGTCATATCATCTTTATGAACGATTGATCTGAATTATGCTGATCTCAATTTCATTACCATTACTGTATTATTGTAGAAAAAAAGATGTGTTCTCAATTAACTTACCTTTTTAAATAAACCACCTGCTATACTTTATCTTACTGTAATCATCATAATATTTATATATTCCTTAATTCCATTAGTTTACTTCTTGGTTGTGTATTGTTGTGAATTATTAGATATTACTGCACTGTTGGAGCTAGAATTTTGTTGCACCCACAATAACATCTGCAACTGACCAATACAATTTGATTTGACTCGTTCTAATTCTCTCTCTCCCTTTGATGCATCAGATCAACTCCCCAGATGACAATGGGGTCCTGGCAGGAAACTGGTCAGGGAACTATGTGGGAGGAGTTTCCCCTACAGCCTGGAGTGGCAGTGTGGACATTCTGATGAAATACCACAAGGAGGGAGGCCAGCCTGTCAAATACGGACAGTGCTGGGTCTTCTCTGGCATTACCACCACAGGTGTGTGTGTGTGTGTGTGTGTGCCCGTACTAGTTTCTACACATGTGTTTTGCATACATAGACACAGTGGCAATATGATGATCCACACAGGCCCGTATGTTGTAGTGATGCGCGGGTTTACTCATAACCCGCAGTCCCCTGGTTATAGCGGGTGGGTTTAGGGTCATTAAGTATTTTGTGGATGAAGGGCGGGTGGGTTGAATAAAGAGGAAGCAAGCAAAGAAAGCAAGGTTTTTCTTTCATTATTTTAGGCTATCTGGTATTAGTGCGTAAGCCTAAGCTTTAAGGTCAATAACTGTACACTCGCCCAATAGCTTACATGCTAATCATCAAATGCTTTTGCGAACGAGCAGAAAAAGTATTTGGGCCTGAGCTACAGACATTATATTGGTCCCCTAAAACAGGACTAGTAAAGGCCCAGTGCACTACATTTTAACACATTCTTTTGTAAGACTTTAATTTTTATTCAGATTTTTTAGGGGATGCTGCAGCACCCTCAGCACCCCTACTTCCAGCAGCTATGTACACGGTCCATAAACATCTTTGCTCTGCAAAAGAAACAGAGATGACAGAGAACTTGATCGATTTCAACTAGATAGAATGTGTTTCAATCGATTAATGACATTCTGTTGAGCAAGGGTTTATTTAGTCTTCTAGGGCAACATATAATGACAGAAGAGAAGCTGCATGTATCTAATGATTATAAACAAGTTAACTAATAAATAGCCTACCAAAATGTCAGAAATGATAAGCAGAAACATATCAATATCAGGCAGGGGAAAAATCCTCCAACCCCTGTCAAAAAATCATTCCCCTTTGATGGGTTATTAGCAATTGCGGGCGGGTGTTGGTGAACAAAGAGTTGACCTGCGCACAATTAAGGCTGTGTGATGTCTCCTGTTTGCTTGCTTTTCATATCTATGGTCACTTGACTTCATATACACTCTTTTTTTTTTACCTGGTCTCGCTCTCTCAACCCCCCTCCCCTCTCTCTCCATCTCTCAGTGCTCAGGTGTCTGGGTATACCGTGTCGTAGTGTAACAAACTTCCAGTCTGCCCACGACACAGATGTCTCACTCACAACAGACGTGTATCTGGATGAGAATATGGAGCCGCTGGACCACCTCAACTCTGACTCTGTTTGGTGAGTTGTAATCCAAATGAAGTAGAGCCCGGTTTTTCCTGGTCAAGTGCATCTAACCTGCCACAGGTTAAGAGTTCTCCACTTCAATCCAGGCCACATGAGTGTATATTTGGCTTTGCTCTAAATACACAGAAATGCCTTGCTACAAATCATACTCTATAAAAAAAACACCAGGCTGGAGTTATAGAAATAAATGTCTTCGGTAAAACGCAATTCAAATGGTATTTATCACATGCGCCGAATACAACAAGTGTAGACTTTACCGTAAATTGCTTACTTACAAGTCTGTAAACAACAATGCAGAATTTAGTAAAAAAGTAAGTAAGAAAATATTTGCTAATTTATTTGAGAAAAAATCAAATAAAGTAATGTAAGAAAAAAAGTTACACAATAAAATAACAATAACAAGTCTATATACAATGTGTAGCGGTACCGAGTCAATGTGCGGGGTACAGGTTAGTCCAGGTAATTGAGGTAATATGTACTGCACATGTAGGTAGGGGTAAAGTGACTATGCAAAGATAATAAACAGTGAATATCAGCAGCGTAAAAAAGGGGATCAATGCAAATAGCAGTCTTATGGCTGTTAAGGAGCCTTGTGGACCTAGACTTGGCGCTCCGGTACAGCCCATGACTAGGATGGCTGGAGTCTTTGACCCTTTTTAGGGCTTTTCTCTGACACCGCCTGGTATAGAGGTCCTGGATGGCAGGAAGCTTGGCCCCAGTGATGTACTGGGCCGTAAGCACTACCCTCGGTAGCACCTTGCGGTCAGATACTCTTAACTATGTAATCCTAAAAACCCCCTTCTCTGTGTAGGAACTTCCATGTATGGAACGACTGTTGGATGTCCAGGCCAGACCTTCCTCCTGGTATGGGTGGCTGGCAGGCACTAGACTCCACCCCCCAGGAGACCAGCCAGGGGACCTTCCGCTGTGGCCCCGCCTCTGTCACCGCCATCCGCACCGGCCAGGTCTACCACAAATATGACACGCCCTTCGTCTTCGCTGAGGTGAGCTCTATGGGAAGGAGATGGTTGAAGATCTATGATCAGTTGTGAATACTAATAATAAAATATGCCATTTAGCAGATGCTTTTATCCAAAGCGACTTAGTCATGCGTGGCCCTGGGAATCGAATCCACAATCCTGCCGTTGCAAGCACCATGATCTACCAATTGAGACATACTTCATCTTACACATCACAGATCTCAAATTAGAGAAGAAATGGCTAAACTGACCTTGGATACTTCCTATCTTTTATCAAATATTACACACTTTCCCTGTTTCTCCATGAATGAATGGTGCTGATCCTGCCTGTCTGTGTCTCCTCAGGTGAACAGTGATAAGATCTACTGGCAGAGGAACCTGGACGGTACCTTCACTCAGATCCACAGTGAGAAGAAGGCTGTGGGACACTTCATCAGCACCAAAGCTGTGGGCTCTGATGAGCGCGCTGACATCACACACCTGTACAAACACACCGAAGGTACAGTGATGTCATCATGCACTTCAATACACTGTCAGAGGGTCGCTTGGTAACCGTATTTACACATGGAATAACACTCTGGTTGTAAGGGTGACATCACTCACCTGTAAAGACAAGACTAGGTAGCCTAGTGGGGGTTGGCAGGTAGCCTAGTGGTTAGAGCGTTGGGCCTGTAACTGAAAGGTTGCTAGATCAAATCCCCGAGTTAACAAGGTAAAAATCTGTCATTCTACCACTGATCAAGGCAGTTGTTCAGGGGTAGACCCCACTGTTCTTAGGTCATCATTGTAAATAAGAATTTGTTCTTAACTGACTTGCCTAGTTAAATAAAATTAAATCATCTGAGATCAGGCTATGACACTTGGTCAAAAACAACAACCCTGCAATGAACAGCATTTTCAATATAGACATCAGGGATAGTCAGATAATCACACTGTCATTACCTGGGATAATGAGGTTTTTGATTGAAATTAGCACACAAACAATAATCTCCTCTCTCTGATCCCCCCCACTAACCAGAATCAGAGGAAGAACGCATTGCTGTGGAGACGGCCAGTCGCTATGGCACCAGGCCTGATGTGTACTCCACGCCGATGGCGAAGGACGTGAGCGTGGAGGTGAAGATGGAGGGGGAGGGGCCTCGTATGGGGGAGGATGCCCAGCTGACCATCGTGGTGACCAACCTGAGCTCCCAGCCGCGCAGAACCACGCTCCACAGCCAGGTGGCCGTCATGTACTACACCGGGGTGCTGAAGGGAACCGTCCAGAAAAACAAACTGCCTGTGGAACTCATGCCCAATGAAGGTGAGTCGGCAAGGGGAATAGTTGGAGGATGTTGCCCCTAACTGCTACAGGGTCAGATAATTGTAATCTGATCCTAGACCTGTGGCTTAGAGCAACTTCTATCTCAACCCAACTGAGGCCAGCAGCATTCCCCGCTAGCACCTTTTCAGCTCAGTAACAATATTGTCTCCACTCTGCATTTGCTGTTACCACATGTGTATCCTCAATCCTCTCATCTGACCCCTGTACTGTAGAATGTGTAGTAATCTCAATTTCTCTTCCTCCTCAGTGAAGACCATGCAGTGGGTCCTACCCTACCAGAGCTACCAGAACCAGTTGGTGGACCAGGCTGCTCTGATGCTGACTCTGTCTGGACGGGTCTCTGAGACCCAGCAGGTCCTTGCCACTCAGACCAACTTCCGGCTCCGCACACCGGACCTCAACATCGAGGTAAGACGCAACTTAGCTTTAGCACAACCTGTCACTGGATTCCTATGAGGTTCAAATTGGAATTCAAAAAGTTATATTTGAGCAACAGTACTGTATACAGTATGCTGGTTATGTTCAGTTCTTTATTTAAATATACAGTTGAAGTTGGAAGTTCACATACACCATAGCCAAATACATTTAAGCTCAGTTTTTCACAATTCCTGACATTTAATCCTAGTAAAAATTCCCTGTTTTAGGTCAATTTGGATCACCACTTTATTTTAAGAATGTGAAGTGTCAGAATAATGGTAGAGAGAATGATTAATTTCAGCTTTTATTTCTTTCGTCACATTCCCAGTGGGTCAGAAGTTTACATACACTCAATTAGTATTTGGTAGCATTGCCTTTGAATTGTTTAACTTGGGTCAAACGTTTCAGGTAGCCGTCCACAAGCTTCCCACAATAAGTTGGGTGAATTTTGTCCCATTCCTCCTGACAGCACTGGTGTAACTGAGTCAGGTTTATAGGCCTCCTTGCTCGCACACGCTTTTCAGTTCTGCCCACAAATGTTCTATCGGATTGAGGTCAAGGCTTTGTGATGGCCACTCCAATACCTTGACTTTGTTATCCTTAAGCCATTTTGCCACAACTTTGGAAGTATGCTTGGGGTCATTGTCCATTTGGAAGACCCATTTGCGACCAAGGTTCAACTTCCTGACTGATGTCTTGAGATGTTGCTTCAACTTTGGTGTGAAAAGTGCAAATCAATCCCATAATTTTCCATCCTCATGTTGCCAACAACATGATGCTGCCCCACCCCCGTGCTTCACGGTTGGGATGGTGTTCTTCGGCTTGCAAGCCTCGCCCTTTTTCCACCAATCATAACGATGGTCATTATGGCCAAGCAGTTCTATTTTTGTTTCACCAGACCAGAGGATATTTCTCCAAAAAGTATGATCTTTGTCCCCATGTGCAGTTACAAACCGTAGTCTGGCTTTTTTATGGCAGTTTTGGAGCAGTGGCTTCTTCCTTGCTGAGTGGCCTTTCAGGTTATGTCGATATAGGACTCGTTTTACTGTGGATATAGATACTTTTGTACCTGTTTCCTCCAGCATCTTCACAAGGTCCTTTGCCGTTGCTGTGGGATTGATTTGCACTTTTCACACCAAAGTACGTTCATCTCTAGGAGACAGAACGGGTCTCCTTCCTGAGCGGTATGATGTTTGGAAATTGCTCCCAAGGATGAACCAGACTTGGGGAGGTCTCCAATTTTTTTTCTGGGGTCTTGGCTGATTTCTTTAGATTTTTCCATGATGTCAAACAGAGGCACTGAGTTTGAAGGTACACCTTGAAATACATCCACAGATACACCTCAAATTGACTCAAATTATGTCAATTGGCCTATCAGAAGCTTCTAAAGCCATGAAAAATTCCAGAAAATGATGTCAAGCTGT
This sequence comes from Oncorhynchus tshawytscha, assembly GCF_018296145.1. Classification (NCBI taxonomy): domain Eukaryota; kingdom Metazoa; phylum Chordata; class Actinopteri; order Salmoniformes; family Salmonidae; genus Oncorhynchus; species Oncorhynchus tshawytscha. The sequence goes on from NC_056438.1 coordinate 68,034,525, forward strand.
TTAAAGGCACAGTCAACTTAGTGTATCAAAACATCTGACCCACTGGAATTGTGATACACTGAATTATAAGTGAAATAATCTGTCTGCAAACAATTGTTGGAAAAATTACTTGTGTCATGCACGAAGTAGATGTCCTAATCGACTTGACAAAACCATAGTTTGTTAACAAGAAATTTGTGGAGTGGTTGAAAAACGAGTTTTAAAGACTCCAACCTAAGTGTATGTAGACTTCCAACTTCAACTGTATATATCAAACGCAATGCAATGCCATAGAAATTAAGTAGTACAGATGTCTTGACTAGCGGCCATGGTACAGACTGCATATAGATGTCTGGACTAGCGGCCATGGTACAGACTGCATACAGATGTCTTGACTAGCGGCCATGGTACAGACTGCATACAGATGTCTTGACTAGCGGCCATGGTACAGACTGCATACAGATGTCTTGACTAGCGGCCATGGTACAGACTGCATACAGATGTCTTGACTAGCAGCCATGGTACAGACTGCATACAGATGTCTTGACTAGCGGCCATGGTACAGACTGCATACAGATGTCTTGACTAGCGGCCATGGTACAGACTGCATACAGATGTCTTGACTAGCGGCCATGGTACAGACTGCATACAGATGTCAGTGCCCAGATAAACAGCAACACTGAAAGTATGATGTTGTGTTTGTTTCCTCAGCCTGAAGGGGATGCGGTGGTGGGTAAGGAGATGGCAGCCAAGATCACGTTCACCAACCCTCTGCCACATAAACTGAGGGGTGTGGTGTTTAGGGTGGAGGGACTGGGCCTGCAGAAGGTCCGCGAGGTGGTTGTGGGGTAAGATCATAAAATTTAAGGATTAGAAAACAAGTAATTTAACATGATCTCTATGGGCAAGACCCTGTAACCATCTCAATGTACAGATGAAGGATCTCAATTTGAGCAAGTTTGCTACTGCAGGAAAATAATCCTGCAGCAACAGGAAATGTGAATTATTATTATTATTATGTGGATTATATTTAGGGGTTTGTAGGGGTTGATACTTTTTGCCACTTACAAATGGAAATGTAAAACTTTAAAAGCATTTTTAAAACTCAAACAAACTACATGTTTGCATTTCCTGCTTGGCAGGAAAATTCTCTGATCAAATTTTATCCTTGCCTTTTCTCAGTCAATTACGCTCACATCTGTCTCTGTATTAAACCCCTCTTTGACCCTCTTCTAAGTAATATTAACCCCCTTTCTCTCTGTCTCGCTCTCTCAGTGATGTTGGAAGCCATTCCACGGTGACTCTGACAGAACACTTCATCCCTACCCAGGCTGGGCCCAGGAAGTTGGTAGCGGCTCTGGACTGTAAACAGCTGACACAGGTGCACGGCGTTGCTGACATCGACGTCCAGAACCAATGAGCGGGAGCCTGCAGCTCTCTCCTATCCACTTACCTGGCCTTTAATTCAAGTCTCATCATAGAAAATGGGAAACCTTTTATTCAGTTCTCCCAAGGCATAAGTATTGTTTGATATATTTCATGCTGTCATGTAATTATGGAAATATCCTGATCTTTGGATGAAGTTGTAAACGATTGTTAACAAGCGCTAATCGTTTTGATACTCACGTAATATCCTAGAACCACCAGTGCACTTTGTTCTGAAATGGATTTGCTGTTACTGTAAGGGCTGTCCACACCTATAAAGAAGAAACATCAAACTATTGTTGGGGCCATTGAAATAGTTTATGAAAAATCCTGTGGTAAATGTAATTATCTAGCTGTACATTATCTAATATTACTGTATTTTTTAACAAACAATGTCATGGTGCTGTCATCAAAACATTTGATAAATGCATTATACTATTCCATTATGTTAGTGTTCAAGTATTTATGTTATCAACATAAATGGATAAAGTGTAACGTATGTAGCATAACATGTCTGTCAAATTGTATTTTATATGGCTTATTTGAAGGTGAAGCCCTAGTTTGATTTTATATGAGGGTTATGCCTAAAGATGACCTTCTCAATGTGTTTATGTGAAATAACTAAAGTCAGTATTATGGCCCATTCATTGGTCATTGTGCTTCCTGCCTTAAACTTTTCTTATGAAACAAAGCCTTTGTTGATCTCGCTCTGCTCTCCTAATGTTAGGGAGCTTTTTACTGCACTTAAAATACAAGGAAGTAAACTGTTTTAAAGAGTTACATTTTATTGTATTAATGTATCTTTTTTTATGTATTGTCAATGTATTTGCTAATAAAACAACTACAGTGATGTTTCCTATTGAGTTATGTGCATGACCCCCTGGAAGACAAGCCCCGACTGAATGGAAAGGTGTGAGATCAGAAAGATGCCATTATTCACTGTAGCAACTACATATTTATAGTAGCAGAACTTTCCATCTGCAGCAAAGTCTCTTTGTTTAATCCAGAAGTCTTGGCTTATGCATTAACCTGTTATCTATGCAACTTGTATGGCTTCAGGCAAAGGTGTGTCTTGCACCCTTTATCCTGTGGAAATGGAACATTTCATGCATCTAATTGAATGTCTACAGTACATTTATAAGTTGATATGATTGGGATCAGTGTGGCTCATTCTCACACCCCTTATTGTACTCTGCACTGCACCACTCCTTTTCCGTGCCAAAGAACTCAGTGGAAACACCCTAAACCTACTGCACAGGACAGTACCTTAGGTAGCAAAATGCTGGCTTCTAGTGGTCATATGAATACATATTACCATGCATTTCAAGCTTACAGAGCAGTCATGGTAACAAGATCCTTAGCTTAGCTTCTGGAGAGCACAAATCTAACTATATACTTCACCCTTTTTAAATAAGCAACATGAGGTGCATAGCAATTACCGAAAAATGGATAGTAATGGTTGAATACCCTCGACATGGAGAGACAGACGCATGACGAGATCAAAGATAAGCATTATTTTAATCATATACATTTCTATTGAATCCATGTGGTAGTATAAAATACAGGTATTTTGATAGTGAAGATCAGAGGTCACAGAGAACATTACAATCACATATTTACTTTCCAACTCAGGCACATGATAAAAGCATGCTGCAGTGGCATTTACCATAGTTACAGAAAGAAACATAACTATATACCCTGAACATTGAGTGTTCCACCCGAACTCTTATTGCATTGACTAATTCATTCAAATAACAGAATTGTGAACTTCGCTTTAGTCAGAAGGCTGCAATATGAACTAAATGACCATGGATAACTGTGTATAACATATAGCTAGATCCTAGAGGTTTCCCAGACTACATGGAAAAACTCCTTGCCATACTTATAGGAACAGTACTGATAAAATACAACTGAATAAGTGAATGAATAGTAAACACTCCATTGTCAAGGCCTTGTCTATCATCCCAACCTGGACAGGGGAACTTCAGTGCAGGGTCTGGGTTCCCTGACAGTCATTAGTCATTGGAGCAGAACCAGGAGTTCACCAGACCATGAAACCTGCCCAGGACTTTTCCTGGTCAGGTCACATGGCCAGTTCCTGGCCCTAAGCGTTCCAATTGGTCCTGCATGGCTCAGTTGTTAGAGCACGGTGCTTGTAATGGAAGGATTGTGGGTTTGACTCCTGGGCCACCCACATGTAAAATGTATGCACGGATGACTGTTAAGTCGCTTTGAATAAAAGCATCTGCTAAATGGAATACATCATAACCACTTAGCCAACTAGTGTCCACTGATCAGAACGTAGTGGAATAGGCCCATCTTATAAAAAATCTCCCACCAACATTGGAGCCATTTCTGTGGCACTAACGAGGTACAGACCAAGACACACATTATGACATCTTGGTTTGTCAGTCATGTATGCTTTTTCAGTCTACATCGTTACATATGTTCTGGACCACTCTGTTGAACTCCATTGGTTGGTCAGCATATACATGGTGAGACGCATCTTCTATCATCTGAAGAGAGATGGAGACAGGAATGATCACATGGGTATCGTATTATGTCTTGTTGTATGATACAGATTTAGAGGATAAAATGTATGTCTAAGACCTCAAAACTTAAATGAAATAAATTCCCCCCTTCCTCACCACAGTGCGTGTGGCTGTCTGGACCCTAATCTGGGCCACGTTGTCCCCTGAGGCGCTGTCCACCCAGGAGCGTGAACCGTATAGCATGGTAAGAGGCATGGAGGGGGGCAGCAGGTGAACCCGCTGTAGCATGGGCCTCTTGGCCCAGCCCAGGGACTCTGACATGGCCCTGAAGCCTACCTCCCCACTGGGTATAAAGGGAAGAGAAGGAGGACAAAGAGGGTTAAGAGTGACAGAGGGAAGAGGATAATGGAATAAAGGAAGAGGTTTGAGGAGAAATAAATGTTGTCATTCTGTGGAAAATTCAGGCTAGTAAAGCCAAGTAAAGGCCATGTCCCTATGGGATCAGGAGAATGTGAACGCAGTATGCAGTTTAATAGTGGTGATATGTAATGCAAGCCAAGGAGTGACTCTACGTACCTAGGGGTCTGAGCATTACAGTGGTAGATGTACTCGGTCATGGTGTCATCATCAAACAAGTCCTCAAATTTCCTCTTGAAATCTGGACGCAATCTATTTACCAACCCTGGACCTGACAGAATGAAAGGAAAAGAGAAAAAGGGAACAATGGAGGTATTGATAAAATTGTGAAAGCTTTGAATAAGTGATCTGAATGTGAATAAAGTGTCTCTCACCCCATGGACCTGCTGCTCTGATGACAGCCAGAGGGTTGAACAGTGAGACGACTGAGGCCACAGCCTTGACCCAGCGTGGCAGGGGCGGCCTCTTCACAACTTCTGGCCCCTGGCCCGCCTGGGTCTCCACCCCTGGCTGTGGGTGTTCAGGGAAACCCCACGGGTCCACCAGGATCAGGTGACTCACCCTAAAGAAGGGGAGACACAATCTAAGTTATTATTCCATTACTATAATAAAATTGGTCATAGAGTTTTTCCTGACCAGGAATCATGGTACTAATGATTAATAATAAAGTGCAGTGTAGATCAATTTTTTAACTGTCACCGTACATATGGAGACATCCTGTACGTCAATCAATAGCTTTAAGGCAATACCATCATAAATACTATGACATCATCATAAATAAAAACATGGCCTCTCACCTAGAAGGGTGCTGGATGGCGTAAGATGTTGCCAGGTATCCCCCTAGACTGTGTCCCAGTAAAATCATGTTCTCCAGGCCTACAGACTCCCTCCAACGCTCCATGGAGTTGACAAACTGCTCCTCGGCCAGGGCAGCATCTGTGGGGAAGGGGGGTCGGGAGCTCCGGCCAAACCCCAGGAGGTCGAAGGCGTAGACGGGCCGAGAGTGACTCAGAGCATCCAGGTTACGAATCCACAGACCCACTCCTCCGCCAAACCCATGGACCATCACCAGAGGAGTCTTCTTAGGGGCTATGGGAGGGAGGGAAGGCATAGAAAGAGAGACCAACAGAAAGGAAGAGTGAGAAGCAGACCGAGAGACAGACGAGAAGTTAATACCAAGACAAAAGCTAATTCATATGTCAAAAGCCTAAAGGGACAAGGAGACGGTGAGAATACCTTGCTCAAGAGGTTTGTGGGGGGTCTTGTTGGTCAACGTGAGGGTCCAGATCCTGTCCTGGTTGGGTAACGTGACAAACCTGGACCACACTTCATTCTGTATACCTGACACACACACACACACACACACACACACACACACACACACACACGAAGTGTTATTATATAAACAAGAAGTCAACCATTTAGCTCCTCTGAAAAGATAGAAAGAATTTTCGTTATTAACATGGTGTTACAGGAGAGGATCTTGGCCTCTGTGCTCTTCAGGAGGGACATGGAAGTCGGACGCCAGGAAGGCCACCAGCCCCACCCAGAGTATGGCCTGGAGGGAGAGAGATGATAGACATTGTGTTACTATAGCCATCAGGAACATGAACACTGTACTATGACACTAACGACATGATCACTACAGTGCAGACAAAGGTCTAAGCGTTAGCCTATCAAACACACATGAAGCTAGTACTCCTTGAGACCTCAGACAGTTATACAACCAGTAGTTCTCACCACGTGACCTGACCAGGGAAAACTCCTGACCCTATAATTAAAAAACAGCTGACACAGGTGGGGGGCAGTAATTAAAGTAATGCAGGGGACATGATGAAAAGTGCTGTGTCACTCACTGTTACTTGTTCCCCCCCACACAGCGTCGCTGCTGCACTGCTCTTCAATGAACACAGATCGAACCTACGTTGCTGTTATGTAGCCTAGTCTCAATGTCATAGTTGGCCAGCCACCATCATCATCATAACAAAACTTGTTTTGACAGACATTATATAGCCAGACCATTTAAAGGTGGTATAGCATCAACACATCAAAAGATTATGAAAGCAGTAGGATATGTCTGGAAGGATAGTTAAACCACATGAGTTACAACTTACTCTGTCTCAGTTTCGTGTTGCATTGGCGCTACTGTGGGATCCATAGCATGACATATTCTGATAACGATACACAAGCTGTAGCAGTAGCCTAACAAACGTCAAAAATTAGTAGGGATTTCCTCTGTTTGAGATTGCGACTCGTGTATAGTGCCAAACATCCGTGTTCAATGTTTTGTAACACGAACATTCCTAAGTCAGCTGACCCAGAAGTGGGTGGGGTTTCGTCCACAGACGTTATGATTCGTTAAACTGGCTGTCATTTTTCTGCTTTGTCCATTATGACCAGCTTCGTTGGCTTTCTTGCCAATCGTTAATATTCGTCGGCTAGTTATACAAGTTATACAAGCCTACAATACAAGCCTATAATATACAAGCCTATAATGAGGACAAACAGTTGATGTCGGAAGTTTACATGCACCTTAGCCAAATACATTTAATTTAATTTCATTCGTTTTTCACAGTTCCTGGCATTTAATCCTAGTAAAAATTCCCTGTCTTAGGTCAGTTAGGATCACTACATTATTTTTAAGAATGTGAACGGTCAGAATAATAGTAGAGAGAATTATTTATTTCAGCTTTAATTTCTTTCATCACATTCCCAGTGGGTCAGAATTTTACATACACTCAATTAGTATTTTGTAGCATTGCCTTTAAATTGTTTAACTTGGGTCAAACGTTTCAGGTGGCTTTCCACAAGCTTCCCACAATAAGTTGGGTGAATTCTGGCCCATTCCTCCTGACAGAGCTGGAGTAACTGAGTCAGGTTTATAGGCCTCCTTGCTCACAAACGCTTTTTCAGTTCTGCCCACAAATTTTCTATAGGATTGAGGTTAGAGCTTTGTGATGGAAACTCTAATACCTAGACTTTGTTGTCCTTATTCCATTTTGCCACAACTTTGGAAGTATGCTTGGGGTCATTGTCCATTTGGAAGACCCATTTGTGACCAAGCTTTAACTTGACTGATGTCTTGAGATGTTGCTTCAATATATCCACATAATTTTCCTGCCTCATGAAGCCATCTATTTTGGGAAGTGCACCAGTCCCTCCTGCAGCAAAGCACCCCCACAACATGATGCTGCCACCACCGTGCTTCACGGTTGGGATGGTGTTCTTCAGCTTGCAAGCCTCCCCCTTTTTCCTCTAAGCATAACAATGGTCATTATGGCCAAACAGTTCTATTTTTGTTTCATTAGACCAAAAGACATTTCTCCAAAAAGTACAATCTTTGTCCCCATGTGCAGTTGCAATGTGCAGCAGTGGCTTCTTCCTTGCTGATCGGCCCTTCAGATTATGTTGATATAGGACTCGTTTTACTTGGATATAGATACTTTTGTATCTGTTTCCTCCAGCATCTTCACAAGGTACTTTGCTGTTGTTCTGGGATTGATTTGCACTTTTTGCACCAAAGTACATTCATCTCTAGGAGACAGAACACGTCTCCTTCCTGAGCGGTATGACAGCTGCGTGGTCCCATGGTGTTTATACTTGCTTACTATTGTTTGTACAGATGAACGTGGTACCTTCAGGCGTTTGGAAATTGCTTCCAAGGATGAACCAGTCTTGTGGAGGTCTACAATGTTTTTTCTGTGGTCTTGGCTTGGTTCTTTTGATTTTCCCATGATGTCAAGCAAAGAGGCACTGAGTTTGAAGGTACGCCTTGAAATACATCCACAGGTACACCTCCAATTGTGTCCTATACGTGTGTATATGTGGCAGGGAAGTCAGGCGCAGGAGAATCGAACTTGGTAAAATGGAGTAGCTTAATAACTTAAAAACATAGCTCCAAAACCATGACAATAATCAAAACAAAGTGGGTACGAGGACCCGACGCGCACCAATACAAACAACACGATAAATGAACAACAAACAATCTCTGACAAGGACATGAGGGGAAACAGAGGGTTAAATACACAACAGGTAATGAATGGGATTGGAATCAGGTGTGTAGGAAGACAAGACAAAACCAATGGAAAATGAAAAATGGATCAATGATGGCTAGAAGACCGGTGACGTCGACCGCCGAGCACCTCCCAAACAAGGAGAGGCATCGACTTCGGCAGAAGTCGTGACAAATTGACTCAAATGATGTCTATCAGCTATCAGCTATCAGAAGCTTCTAAAGCCATGACATCCTTTTCTGGAATTTTCCAATCTGTTTAAAGGTACAGTCAACGTAGTGTATGAAAACTTCTGACCCACTGGAATTGTGATACTGTGAATTATAAGTGAAATAATCTGTCTGTAAACAATTGTTGGACAAATTACTTTTGTCGTGCACGAAGTAGATGTCTTAACCGACTTGCCAAAACTATAGTTTGTTAACATGAAATTTGTGGAGTGGTTGTAAAACAAGTTTTAATGACTCCAACATAAGTGTATGTAAACTTCCGACTTCAATTGTATTATATGAACACATTTTCATAACTGTTTAGGCCTTCCTTTGAGTCAATATTAGCATGGACCTGACTTGTGTCAAAAGAAGCATTATTTCATAGTGCAAAGTTAGTAGCATTTAGGCTCAGCCTAAAATAAGCCTAAATCTGCTACATATTGTGTGTCCACATGTGGATATTATCTAATGGTCTTGCCAGAAGTTAATGCTTCCTGTCCATGTCAACAGCTTTGGCCTCTAACCCACACTTCAGCCCTCCAACATACATTTGAGTCATTTAACTAGGGTTAAGTAGGGTTAAGTGTGTTGCTAATGGGTACATGGGGATTCGAACCAGCATGCACACACACACTAATGTTTATCTGTTGTTGTGACTCACTCACACCTGGTCCAAAGTCACATGTCTAAAATATCAGCTAGTTTCATTTTCAGCGTGTGTGTGGGGGGGACTGTGACTGTGTAATAGTGAGGGGAGTATCATGATGGTTATAACGTGATATGAGGCCCACCTTCCACCCATGGTCATCACACACACACATCATCATCACACACACACACATCATCACACACGAACACACACACAAACACATCATCACACACGAACACACACAAATCTATTAGCCACTTACCTATGTCGGTGGGGGGTAAACAGCTCCAATAACAACACCTGAGAACTAGTTCATGTCTGCCCTCCTGCCCACACGCACAGCAGGTTGTTTTAGGTGCGCTTGAATGGCCAACTGCACCATGGGAATTTACCCCATTACACATTCAAGAGCGTTAAGGTACACCTCCATCTCTCTTTTGCTCTCTCTCTGACACACACACGTACACACACATGCACACACCATAACACCACTCAATGAGAGAAACTAGTGAAGACTAATATAATGTTTTTGCACATTTTATTACAAAAATGTTGAGCCATAAAAAAAACTACATAAATACCATAACAGCAGTGAATGGGGGCAAAGCAACAAATATTCCCCCCCCCCAAAAGATTTGCTCTTGTGCTCCTTCTGAACAACACCATTTTTTAAAACTTTGGCAAGTAATACAGTTTACAAAACACAGTTCACTCTGTTTGGTACAGATTGTAGTTTTGGAAACAGAAAACTGTCTGGAGATCAAATGTTCATTGATGAGAAAATTTGCAGAATGTCGGCCAAAATCCATCTCGCTCCATCTTCTCCCACTGCCCGGCCACTGGGCTTCCTCTGATCACCATATTTGATAGCGAGTGGAAACGCCAAATGGATGCTTCACATTTATACATGCAGTGAAATATTCATCTCATTATTCTATCTGTGCTATTGATACACTCGCACTGGCCGTGCCAGTCCACCCATTATGCCGGCTTCCACTAGTTGGGTGGAAGGTGGGCCTCATATCATGTTATAATCATCATGATACTCCCCTCGCTATTACACAGTCCCCCCCCACACACACACACACTGAAAATGAAACTAGCTGATATTTTAGACATGTGAATTTGGACCAGGTGTGAGTGAGTCACAACAACAGTAAAACATTAGCGTGCTTGTGTGTGCACGTGCGTGCGTGTGCGTGTGCGTGTGAGTGAATGCTGATTTGAATCTCCGAGCCGACTTGGTGAAAATCTGTCCATGTACCCTTGAGCAACGCACTTATCCCTAATTTCTCCTGTAAGTCGCTCTGGATAAGAGTGTCTGTTAAATGACTAACATGTATGTTGGACAAATATTTACCTCAAAAATCTCAGGACATTAGAAAGAACGACTGACCAGCAGACTTCTCCTTACTCTCTCTCTCTCTCTCTCACACACACACACACACACACACACACACACACACACACACACACACATAATATTAGGCTATAGTCTATTGTCTCTGTTAACTGGAGTGCAGACTAGATGACTCTGACTCTGTCGTTGTGGACGTCATGGCGCCTGTTCGTCTACGTGGGACAATCTTCAGGCTGGAGGTGCGTGTAAGTGTGAGGGCGCGGCGAGCAGAACTCTTGAACCCCACTCCAAGGAACGCATAGAGCAGTGGATTCAAGCAGCAGTGAGCGTACGCCATTGGTTCAGACACCGCTAACCACACCCCCAGGCCTGACTCCAGCGTACAGCCTCGAGGGATCAGCTCCAAGCGGAGGAGAGCATCCACGGCGATGCCAATGCAGTACGGCAGCCAGCAGAGGAAGAAACAGAGAACCAGAGCTACAGTGGTCCGCACCGCCCTCCTCTTCTGTCTCTGGCCCCCCAACGGCCCCCGGGTCAGCCTGGACACAATCACGCAGTAACACACCAGCAGCACCAGGCCCGGCACCACCAGCCCCACCAGCACAGTCTGCAGGTGGAACAGGGACACCCACAGTGGGGCGTTCTCCGGCGGGTAGAGCCTCGTGCACACCATCTCCCCCTCCCCTGCCTCCTGGGTCCGAGCGAACACCATATCAGGGATGGCCAGGAGACCAGCAGGCAGCCAGGCGCCAGCGTACACCAGCCTGTGTGCCAGCAGCTGCCGGGTGTGTGTGGTGCTGGTTACCGTGGCTTTGACCACTGCAAGGTAGCGGTCCAGACTGATGAAGGCTAGGATCAGCACACTGCCATATAGGTTCACTGTGTAGATGACGTGCACGCCCACGCACATGACCGCTCCGACTCGCCAGTCCCCGAGCGCAGCATCTACAGCCCAGAAGGGCAGTGCCAGAACGAAGAGCAGGTCAGCAGCGGAGAGGTGCAGCCGGTAGCGGTCCGTTAGGCTTAGACGGGCCTTCCGCTGGCAGCCCAGTACGAACACCACCAGGCCGTTCCCAGTGATCCCCAGGGTGAAGATGAAGCCGTACACCACCGGGAGGAAGATACGCTGCACACTTGGGCTCAGCAGCTCACGGTCACACGGCTCCTCAAATCCAGTGCCGAAATCCCCCAAGCCAGAACCAAAACCGGAACTTGTGTCATTGTAGTCATTATCCGATTCTGATATCACAAAGTGCTTTAGAGAGAGGAAGAAAGAGAGGATAATTGAGTAAACTTGCAAATACATGTGCAAAACTCTAAGAACAGATTCTACAATCTGATAAGTGAATAACATGATAACTGAGATTAATGTTCCAGTAATATAAAGTCCCATAAAAGTTTGTTAACATGGTCTAAATACTGAATGAAACCGTACCTCATAATAGGACATGATGGAGCCAGCTTACTCTCTGTCTCCGTTCTTTACGGCCCTTTTCTCTTTTTCTTCTCAGAGTGGAGTATAGTTTTGTACCCGGTGAGGTTAAATAGCCGTGCCAACACCGCTCCCTCACTTGCTCCACCCTCAACCCACACGCACACACACATCTGTGTCCCGTGGAAACGCTTTTCCTGTTTTCGAGGTGTCAGCTGCTGAAAGTGGCTATATCACAGGATATTGAGTGTGTGTGTGTGTGTGTGTGTGTGTGTGTGTGTGTGTGTGTGTGTGTGTGTGTGTGTGTGTGTGTGTGTGTGTGTGTGTTTGTGTGTGCCTTTGTTTATTGTTTAGGCTCCTAACATAAAATCTGTGAGAATAATATTGTTGGCAATAGCATGATGATATAACACTGTTGTCTACTTGAGAGTCAACCAAAGTAAAGAGGAAATGTTTTAAACACATTCTCACTGTACAGATGTACTGCGTGTGTATATGGGGGTACAGCTGCACTGTGTATGTGTGTGTGCGTGTTTGTGCGTGCTTTTGTGTGTGTAAGAGAGATCAACAGAGAGAGAGAGAGAGAGAACTGTTTTAGTGTTGCACCTCTTAGTCCCTTTTACACAGAGCTGAACAGTCCTGCATGAGTAGCCAGAGTTTCGGCTCTGTGAGAGAATTTTCACACTTGCGTCATCTGATATGATATGGTTATGAATATGTGCAGTGGTGGTAAAAGTACCCAATTGTCCTACTTGACTAAAAATAAAGATACATTAATAGACAATGACTCAGTGAAAGTTACACAGTAAAAGTTCCTCAGTAAAATATTACTTGAGTAAAAGTCTAAAAACTTTTGATTTTAAATATACTTAAATATCAAAAGTAAATGTAATTGATCAAATGTACTGATGTATCAAAAGTAAAAGTAAAAGTATAAATAATTTCAAATTCCTTATATTAAGCAAACCAGACGGCACCATTTTCTAGTTTTAGAAATGTACGGAGAGCCAGGGGCACACTCCAACACTCAGACATAATTGACAAACAAAGCATTTGTGTTTAGTGAGTCTGCCAGATCAGAGGCAGTAGGGATGACCAGGGATGTTCTTTTTATAAGTGCGTGAATTTGACCATTTTCCTGTCCTGCTAAGCATTCAAAATGTAACGAGTACTTTTAGGTGTCAGGGAAAATGTATGGAGTAAAAGGTACATTATTTTCTTTAGGAATGTAGTAAAAAGTAACAGTTTTCAAAAATAAAAATAGTAAAGTGAAGTACAGATACAAAAAAATGACTTAAGTAGAACTTTACACCATTGATTGTGTATGTGTGATATTATAGTCATGAATGTCACATGCTTATCTCATCCCATTCTCTGTTCAGTTAAATACCTGCTGGTCTCCCACAGGTCCTTTCATCCTAAACGAACACTGTGTCTTATTACCGTGTTGCCTCTCAGTGCGCCAGTCTATGCTCCACATGCTAAAGATTGGTGCGAGATCTGGAGGCGCAGGGTGCCTTTGCTGCATTCTGGGTGCTCAGTCTACCCACAGCAGGGGGCCGGATTATAATTCCAAATCATTCGTAGACTGCAAATTGACTGGAAGAATCCCAAACAGATGTAATGTTTGACTAAACCATATTGATTTCAAATCTTGCCTACATTTGTATACAATCACGTCTCTCTTTATAATGCGTGTGTCACGTTCTGACCTTTATTCATTTGTTTTGTCTTTATTTAGTATGGTCAGGGCGTGAGTTGGGGTGGGCAGTCTATGTTAGTTTTTCTATATTTTCTATTTCTGTGTTTGGCCTGATATGGTTCTCAATCAGAGGCAGCTGTCTATCGTTGTCCCTGATTGAGAACCATATTTAGGTAGCCTGTTTTCCTTTGTGTTTTGGGGGTGGTTATTTTCAGTCTTTGTGTGTCTGCACCAGATAAAACTGTTTCGGTTGTCACTTTGTTGTTTTGTATTTTTGAAGTGTTCAGTTTCTTCTTAAAAAGATGAACACTAACCACACTGCGCTTTGGTCCTCTCCTTCTTCCACCCAAGACAACCGTCACAGAACCACCCACCAAAAAAGGACCAAGCAGCGTGGTAACAGGCAGCAGGAGCAGAGCTATAAGGAGGAATGGACATGGGAGGACATTCTGGACGGCAAGGGTTGCTATACATGGGAGGAGATCCTGGCTGGAAGGGATCGTCTCCCATGGGAACAGGTGGAGGCAGACAGGAGAGCAGAGGCAGCAGCTAAAGGGAGCCAGCGCTTTGAGGGAACACGGCTGGCAAGGAAGCCCGAGAGGCAGCCCCAAAAATGTCTTGGGGGGGGCACACGGGATCATGGTGAGTTCAGGTCGGAGACCTGCACCAACTTCCCGTGCTTACCGGAGAGTGAGAGGGAGGGCAGGCACCGTGTTATACCAGCTCCTCGTATCGGCCGGGCTAGACTGGGCATCGAGCCAGGTGCCATGAAGCCGGCTCTATGCATCTGGTCTCCAGTGCGTCTCCTCGGGCCGGCGTACATGGCACCAGCCTTCCGCATGGTGTCCCCGGTTTGCCAGCACAGCCCAGTGCGGGCTATTCCACCTCGCCGCACTGGCCTGGCTACGGGGAGCATTCAACCAGGTAAGGTTGGGCAGGCTCGGTGCTCAAGAGCTCCAGTGCGCCTGCACGGTCCAGTCTAGCCGGTGCCACCTCCAAGCACCAGCCCTCCGGTGGCAGCCCCCCGCACCAGGCTGTCTCTCTGTCTTCTCCCTACAGGTGCTCCCGCCTGTCCAGCGTTGCCAGAGCCTTCCTCCTGCCCAGCGCTGTCAGAGCTGCCAGTCTGTCCTGAGCCGCCAGAGCCTCCCGTCTGTCCTGAGCTGCCAGAGCCTCCCGTCTGTCCTGAGCAGCCAGAGCCTCCCATCTGTCCTGAGCCGCTAGAGCCTCCCGTCTGTCCTGAGCCGCCAGAGCCCCCCGTCTGTCCTGAGCCGCTAGAGCCTCCCGTCTGTCCTGAGCGGCCAGAGCCTCCCGTCTGTCCTGAGCCGCTAGAGCCTCCCGTCTGTCCTGAGCCGCCAGAGCCCCCGTCTTTCCTGATCCGCCAGAGCCGCCAGTCTGTCCTGAGCCTCCAGAGCCGCCAGTCTGTCCTGAGCCGCCAGAGCCGCCAGAGCCGCCAGTCTGTCCTGAGCCGCCAGTCAGCCAGGAGCCGCCAGAGCCGTCAGCCAGCCAGGAGCTGCCAGAGCCGTCAGTCAGCCAGGAGCCGCCAGAGCCGTCAGTCAGCCAGGAGCCGCCAGAGCCGTCAGTCAGCCAGGAGCCGCCAGAGCCGTCAGTCAGCCAGGAGCTGCCAGAGCCGTCCTTCACTCCGGAGCTGCCGGAGTCTCCCGCCTGTCCGGCGCTGCTGGAATCTCCCGTCCATTCGGGACCCGTGGCGAGGGTCCCCAGTCCGAGGTCGGCAGCGAGGGTCGCCGCTCATAAGAGGCCACGGGGGCGGTTGAGGAGGCGGACAAAAACTGTGGTGAAGTGGGGTCCACGTCCCGCGCCAGAGCCGCCACCGCAGACAGACGCCCACTCAGACCCTCCCCTATAGGTTCAGGTTTTGCGGCCAGAGTCCGCACCTTTGGGGGGGGGGGAGTACTGTCCCGTTCTGACCTTAATTCCTTTGTTTAGTCTTTATTTAGTATGGGCAGGGCGTGAGTTGGGGTGGGCAGTCTATGTTAGTTTTTCTATATTTTCTATTTCTGTGTTTGGCCTCATATGGTTCTCAATCAGAGGCAGCTGTCTATCGTTGTCCCTGATTGAGAACCATATTTAGGTAGCCTGTTTTCCTTTGTGTTTTGGGGATGGTTATTTTCAGTCTTTGTGTGTCTGCACCAGATAGAACTGTTTCGGATGTCACTTTGTTGTTTTGTATTTTTGAAGTGTTCAGTTTCTTATTAAAAAGATGAACACTAACCACGCTGTGCTTTGGTCCTCTCCTTCTTCCACCCAAGACAACCGTTACAGCATGGGAATAATTAGGAACACATTTTTTTTTTTAATCACTTTGAGCTGATTTCCTGGTGTTTTTATAGTCTTTTATGTCCAACAATGAAAATTGCACACACAAAAAATAATATATATACAGTGCATTGGGAAAGTATTCAGACCCCATGACTTTTTCAAAATTTTGTTGCATTACAGCCTTATTTATAAAAAAATATTTTGGTATAACCTTTGTTTTAACTAGGCAAGTCAGTAAAGAACAAATTCTTAATTAGCGCAAACTGGCTCTAAACAGAATAGAAAGGGGATTGGCAGGTCCCGGTGCACAACTGAGCAAGAGGACAAGTACATTAAAGTGTCTAGTTTGAGAAGCAGACATCTCATAATTCCTAAACTGTCAGCTTCATTAAATACTACCCACCAGCCAGTTTGCGCATTTCTGTGAAGGGAGTGGTACACAGAGGTGTACGAGATCTTCTATTTCTTGGCAATTTCTCACATGGAATAGCCTTCATTTCTCAGAACAAGAGTAGACTGATGAGTTTCAGAAGAAAGGCCTTTGTTTCTGGCCCTTTTGAACCTGTAATCGAACCCACAAATGCTGATGCTCCAGATACTCAACTAGTCTGAAGAAGGCGATTGCTTCTTTAATCAGCACAACCGTTTTCAGCTGTGATAACATAATTGCAAAAGGGTTTTCTAATGACCAATTAGCCTTTTAAAATGATAATCTTGTATTAGCTAACACAACGTGCCATTGGAACAGAGGAGAAATACCTTATTTACATAAGTATTCAGACCCGTTGCTATGAGACTCGAAATTGAGCTTAGGTCCTGTTTCCATTGATCATCCTTGAGATGTTTCTAAAACTTGATTGGAGTCCACCAGTGGTAAATTCAATTGATTGAACATGATCTGGAAAGGGATACACCTGTCAATACAAGGTGACACTGCATGTCAGAGCAAAAACCAAGCCATGAGGTCGAAGCAATTGTCCGTAGAGTTCCCGAGACAGGATTGTGTCTCGGGAAGGCTACCAACTTTTTTTTGCAGCATTGAAGGTCTGCAAGAACACATTGGCCTCCATCATTCTTAAATGGAAGAGGTTCAGAACCACCAAGACTCTTCCTAGAGCTGAGCAATCGGGGGTGAAGGGCCTTAGTCAGGGAGGTGACCAAGAACCCAATGGTCACTCTAACAGAGCTCCAGAGTTCCTCTGTGGAGATGGGAGAATCTTCTAAAGTGGCCAGACGGAAGCCACTCCTCAGTAAAAGGCACATCACAGCCAGCTTGGAGTTTGATAAAAAGCACCTAAAGACTCTCAGACCATGAGAAAAAAGATTCTTTGATCTGATGAAACCAAGATTGAAATCTTTGACCTGAATACCAAGTGTCATTTTCTGGAGGAAACCTGGCACCATTCCTATGGTGAAGCGTGGTGGTGGCAGCATCATGCTGTGGGGATGTTTTTCAGCGGCAGGGACTGGGCGACTAGTCAGGGTTGAGGGAAAGATGAACGGAGCAAGGTACAGAGAGATCCTTGATGAAAACCTGCTCCAGAGCGCTCAGGACCTCAGACTGGGGCGAAGGTTCACCTTCCAACAGGAAAACGATCCTAAGCGCACAGCCAAGACAATGAAGAATGGCTTTGGGACAAGTCTCTGAATGTCCTTGAGTGGCCCAGCCAGAGCCCGGACTTGAACGCGATCGAACACCTCTGGAGAGACCTGATAATAACTGTGCAGCGATGCTCCCCATCCAACCAGACAGAGCTTGAGAGTATCTGCAGAGAAGAATGTGAGAATCTCCTCAAATACAGGTGTGCCAAACTTGTAGCTTCATACCCAAGAAGACACAAGGCTGTAAATCGCTGTCAAAGGAGTTCAACAAAGTACTGAGTAAAGGGTCTGAATTCTTACAGTTGAAGTCGGAAGTTTACATACACTTAGGTTGGAGTCATTAAAACACTTAGGTTGGAGTCAACAATTCCACAAATGTCTTGTTAACAAACTATAGTTTTTGCAAGTCGGTTAGGACATTTACTTTGTGCATGACACAAGTAATTTTTCCAACAATTGTTTACAGACAGATTGTTTCACTTATAATTCACAGAATCACAATTCCAGTGTGTCAGAAGTTTACACACACTAAGTTTACTGTGCCTATAAACAGCTTGGAAAATTCCAGAAAATTATGTCATGGCTTTAGAAGCTTCTGATGGGCTAATTGACATCATTTGAGTCAATTGGAGGTGTACCTGTGGATGTATTTCAAGGCCTACCTTCAAACTCAGTGCCTCTTTGCTTGACATCATGGGAAATTCAAAGAAATCAGCAAAGACCTCAGAAAAAAAATTGTAGACCTCCACAATGTTCATCTGTACAAACAATAGTACGCAAGCATAAACATCATGTCCGTCATACCGCTCAGGAAGGAGACCCGTTCTGTCTCCTAGAGATGAACGTACTTTGGTGCGAAAAGTGCAAATCAATCCCAGAACAACAGCAAAGGACCTTGTGAAGATGCTGGAGGAAACAGGTACAAAAGTATCTATATCAAAAGTAAAACGAGTCCTATATCGACATAACCCGAATGGTTGGTCAACAAGGAAGAAGCCACTGCTCCAAAACCACAATAACAAAACAGAGAGATCCTTGATGAAAACTATGGTTTGTAACTGCACATGGGGACAAAGATCGTACTTTTTGGAGAAATGTCCTCTGGTCTGGTGAAACAAAAATAGAACTGCTTGGCCATAATGACCATCGTTATGTTTGGAGGAAAAAGGGCGAGGCTTGCAAGCCGAAGAACACCATCCCAACCGTGAAGCATGGGGGTGCCAGCATCATGTTGTGGGGGTGTTTTGCTGCAGGAGAGACTGGTGCACTTCACAAAATAGATGGCATCATGAGGACGGAACATTATGTGGATATATTGAAGCAACATCTCAAGACATCAGTTAAAGCTTGGTCGCAAATGGGTCTTCCAAATCGACAATGAGTCCAAGCATACTTCCAAAGTTGTGGAAAAATGGTTTAATGACAACAAAGTCAAGGTATTGGAGTTTCCATCACAAAGCCCTGACCTCAATCCCATAGAACATTTGTGGGCAGAACTGAAAAAGTGTGTGAGAGCAAAGAGGTCTACAAAACCTGACTCAGTTACACCAGCTCTGTCAGGAGGAATGGGCTAAAATTCACCCAACTTATTGTGGAAAGCTTGTGGATGGCTACTTGAAACGTTTGACCCAGGTGAAATAATTGAACGGCAATGCTACCAAAATACTAATTGAGTGTATGTAAACTTCTGACCCACTGGGAATGTGATGAAAGAAATTAAAGCTGAAATAAATAATTCTCTCTACCATTATTCTGACATTTCACATTCTAAAAATAAAGTGGTGATCCTAACTGACCTAAGACAGGGAATTTTTACTAGGATTAAATGTCAGGAATTGTGAAAAACTGAGTTTAAATGTATTTGGCTATGGTGTATGTAAACTTCCGTCTTCAACTGTATGTAAATGTGATATTTCAGTTTATTAATTTTAAAACATTTTCAAAAACGTCTAAAAACCTGTTTTTGCTTTGCCATCATGGGGTATTGAGTGTAGATTGATGAGTAAAAAAACAATTTAATCAATTTTAGAACAAGGCTGTAACGTAACAAAATGTGGAAAAAGTCAAGGGGTCTGAATACTTTCAGAATGCACTGTATCTACTGTATATAATTTATATTTTTTTGCACAGAAAACTTTGGGGGATGGACAAATAAAACCATCCGTGGGCTGCCAGTTGCGGAACCCTGGTGTGTGTTTGCGGTGTAAACAGTGTGTGTGTGATGTTCGTTACAGGGGAGCCATATCCTGTACAGACATAGACTCAGACAACACTGACTGATGTCACCTTACTGTTCTCTTTCACGCTTAACCCCACTCTCTCTAACTTTCTACACCCTCACACATCTTTCCTTTCCTCATCCTATATACTCTCTCTCTCTCTCGTTCTCTCTCTCTCTCTCTCTCTCTCTCGCTCTCTCTCTCGCTCTCTCTCTCTCTCTCTCACTCTTTCTCTCCTCTCCCTTTCATCACCCATACTGACTCTCCCTCTCCTCTCCTCAGAGGCCTAATTAAAGACCTTCTGTACTTATCTTCCCACTTTGCAGCTACTCTCCTTTCTCATGTACAGTGGCTTGCGAAAGTATTAACCCCCCTTGGCGTTTTTCCTATTTTGTTGCCTTACAACCAGGAATAAAAATAGATTTTTGGGGGGGTTTGTATCATTTGATTTACACACCATGCCTACCACTTTGAAGATGCAAAATAATGTTTTTTTGTGAAACAAACAAGAAATAAGACAAAAAAAACAGAAAACTTGAGCGTGCATAACTATTCATCCCCCCAAAATTCAATACTTTGTAGAGCCACCTTTTGCAGCAATTACAGCTGCAAGTCTCTTGGGATATGTCTCTATAAGCTTGGCACATCTAGCCACTCTAATTTTTTCCCATTCTTCAAGGCAAAACTGCTCCAGCTCCTTCAATTTGGATTGGTTTCCGCTGGTGTCACGACTTCCGCCGAAGTCGGTCCCTCTCCTTGTTCGGGCGGCGTTCGGCGGTCGACGTCACTGGCCTTCTAGCCATCGCCGATCCACTTTTCATTTTCCATTTGTTTTGTCTTTGTTTTACACACCTGGTTTCCATCCCCCCAATTACTTTTTTCATTATTTAACCCTCTGTTCCTCCATGGGTTCTTGTGAGTGATTGTTTGTATGTAGGAAGGTCCGTTAATGTGGGCTCTGTTTTTGTATTGCATTTATTTATGTTGAGTAAAATCAGTTTATTTACTCATATCTGCTGTCCTGCAGCTGACTCCTATACACCAGCTACACACAGACTTCCTTACAGCTGGTACACAGCAATCTTTAAGTCATACCACATATTCTCAATTGGATTAAGGTCTGGGCTTTGACTCGGCCATTCCAAGGCATTTAAATGTTTCCCCTTAAACCACTTGAGTGTTGCTTTAGCAGTATGCTTAGGGTCATTGTCCTGCTGGAAGGTGAACCTCCATCCCAGTCTCAAATCTCTGGAAGACAAACAGGTTTCCCTCAAGAATTTCCCTGTATTTAGCACCATCCATCATTCATTAAATTCTGACCAGGTTCCCAGTCCCTGCTGATGAAAAACATCCCCACAGCATGATGCTGCCACCACCATGCTTCACTGTGGGGATAGTGTTCTAGGGGTGATGGGAGGTGTTGGGTTTGCGCCAGACATAGCATTTTCCTTGATGGCCAATAATATCAATTTTAGTCTCATCTGACCAGAGTACCTTCTTCCCTAAGTTTGGGGAGTCTCCCACATGCCTTTTGGCAAACACCATACATGTTTGCTTCTTTTTTTCTTTAAGCAATGGCTTTTTTCTGGCCACTCTTCCGTAAATCCCAGCTCTGTGGAATGTACGGCTTAAAGTGGTCCTATGGACAGATACTTCAATCTCGGCAGCTCCTTCAGGGTTATCTTTGGTCTCTTTGTTGCCTCTCTGATTCATGCCCTCCTTGCCTGGTCCGTGAGGCCTGGAAGGTTTGTTGTGGTGCCATATTCTTTCCATGTTTTAATAATGGATTTAATGGTGTTCCGTGGGATGTTCAAAGTTTCTGATATTTTTTTATAATCCAACCCTGATCTGTACTTCTCCAAAACTTTGTCCCTGACCTGTTTGGAGAGCTCCCCCCTTGCTTAGTGGTGTTGCAGAATCTGGGGACTTTCAGAACAGGTTTATATATACTGAGATCATGTGACAGATCATGACTGTGACTTTATTTAACTAATTATGTGACTTCTGAAGGTAATTGGTGGCACCAGATCTTATTTAGGGGCTTCATAGCAAAGGGGGTGAATACATATGCATGCAGCACCTTTCTGTTTTTTAATTTGAAAGTTATTTTTTAATTTCACTTCACCAATTTGGACTATTTTGTGTGTGTCCGTTACATGAAATCCAAATAAAAATCTATTTAAATTACAGGTTACAATGCAACCAAATAGGAAAAACGCCAAGCGGGTGAATACTTTTGCAAGACACTGTAGACTCCAAAAGATTGAAGTGAAATATTGTATTTTGATAACAATTGCAGTTGGTGCCGTTTAAGATGAGGGAGGACAATTTTTGTTGTTGTTGAGCATGGCTTTATTTCTATTACAGTATATTGGATGACTGTCATTCATATTCCATTCACCCAGTTAAATGTAACATTGATAGGTTAAGGCTATTACATGATACATTAATATTTCCTATACCCATTATGAGTTTGCTACAACCTAGCCTATGAATTAAAGTTTACAATGTAGTTGCACAGATCAATCTTTTTTTTTTTGTATTCTTGGTGACAGACAGTGACACATTCAATACCACCTTGAACACTCTTAACTGCATCTAGCTGATCTAGGGTGTAATCATTAGTCCAATAATTGCAAACAAGAGTTTCTATTGGACAAATTCAGGTATATTTATCCTCGTTTCTTTCCATTTGCTTCTGTTTAAGAAACATTTTCAACAGAATCGGCACAACGAATACACCCCTGATCACACGCTAACACAGTTCACTTTCATAGCAGCCACATACAAATAGCATGATCAATTTGCTCATTTCCATTACTTTTCTAAAACTATGCGCTCTCCTCTTCTCTTACCTTTTCCCTTCGCTTGTGGACTTTTTTTCCCCGTCAATCCCAGGAGAAAGAGACGGAGGTTTCGCAGTGGCTAATCTTCCTTTGCCATTGTAACTATTGGCCAATGTACAATCGCTTGAAAAAAGTGGATGAACTACAAGCACATATATCCTACCAAAGGGACATTAAAAATGGTTAAATCTTATGTTTCACCGAGACATGGCTGAACGACAACATGAATAACATACAGCTGGCGGGTTATACACCGTATCGGCAGGATAGAACAGCAGCCTCTGGTAAGACAAGGGGTGGCAGGTCTATGTATATTTGTAAAAACAACAGCTGGTTAATAATATCTAAGGAAGTCTCAAGGTTTTGCAAGCCTGAGATAGAGTATCTCATGACAAGCTGTAGACCACACTATCTACCGAGAGAGTTTTCATCAATATTCTTCGTAGCTGTCTATTTACCACCACAAACCGATGCTGGCACTAAGACTGCACTCAATGAGCTGTATACGGCCATAAGCAAAAAGGAAAATGCTAATCCAGAGTCGGCACTCCTAGTGGCCGGGGATTTTAATGCAGGGTAACTTAAATCCGTTTAACCTAATTTCTACGAGCATGTGCAACCAGAGGGAAAATAAACTCTAGACCACCTTTACTCAACACACAGAGACGCGTGCAAAGCTCTCCCTCGCCCTCCATTTGGCAAATCTGACCATAATTCTATCCTCCTGATTCCTGCTCTCAAGCTAAAAGAGGAAGCAGGAAGCACCAATGACTCTGTCTATAAAAAAGTGGTCAGATGAAGCAGCTAAGCTAGAGGACTGTTTTGCTAGCACAAACTGGAATATGTTTAAGGATTCTTCCGATGGCATTGAGGAATGTAATATTTGTGTTGTGGAGAAATGACCAGGCAGGAGATGGGAGTACAGTTAGTTTTCGTTTAGTCAAAACCCCTCGTGCTCTACAGTTCCCGGCACCCCAGTGCGCATGTGCATTTCCTATTAGGTGTAGTAACGTAACACAGCCGCAATGCATTACTGCTTAGTAACAGCACAGTAACTAATATAAACAGATGTAGATCCCAGATACTACACTCCTCCCCCATAGTGTTTAACTCCCAGAGAACACGGTAAATATGTTAGGGAACTACTAATGCAATATCTGAACAATGCATTCTTAAACATTTTTCAACTACTGGGTTGAAGCAGACTTTTCAGAGCCACAAATCCAGGGGATTATTCTGCCCCGAAGATGGAGTTTGTGTCCTAATAACTAACCCAGGTAATGTCCTTTTTCTTTCCTTTTATCTAGGACATATTAAAGTGTTTGTTTGTTTTACTGTCTGTTACCTCCTTAACCAGCTCAACTCACAGGTCAAGCTTTTGAGGTGCTCTTCGCTTTCGAATAGGATATCTCCGCTCCTCCTGGGCTTCCTGTGGTGGGCCAGGTTCGGATGGAATGTCAGGCTCTGTCTCTCCCTTACGTCCACAGTCAGGAGAATAGTCCTGGGGGTCGTTATTGTTCTTGTTCTCTCGGCATGTCTCTGCTGGTGCGTTGGACCGTAGCAGATGATCCACATGAACGTTGACCTGGCGATGACCAATTTGAACTTGGTGAGTCAAAGGTCCTCTGCGCTGCAAGATCACACCTGAGTTCCACAGGCGCTTGGGGTGTCTGAAATCACGTACCATCACTATCTCTTCCTCTTTGAATTCTCTGACAGTCTTTGAGTGTCTGTCATGAGCTTTCTTCTGCTGTAGCTGGTGCTTTGCCACAGTGCTTGACAAGTCTGGATTCAACAATGTCAGGCGGGTACGTGGTTGGCGTTTCAGAAACAGTTCAGCTTGTGTACATTCCGTTACTGTGTCTGGGGTGTTACGGTAAGTAAACAGGAACCGGGGAAGCCTTTGGTGGATGGGCACAGACTGAACCTCGAGTCTAGTCCATGCCTTCTTAAAGGTTTGCACGGCTCTCTCCGCTGCTCCGTTTGATTGCGGATGGTAAGGTGGTGACAGGATGTGCCTTACTACGTTGTTCTTGAGAAACATTTCAAAATCGTTTGATGTGAACGGAGGGCCATTGTCCGATACGAGCTCCTTGACTAGTCCAAAGGATGCAAACAGGTGTCTGAGAAGATTGATGGTCTTCTCAGCTGTGGTCAGTTGAGTAGGGAACACTTCCATCCACTTGGAATGGACATCGACGACAACAAGGAAATGTTGCTTGTCAATTTCGGCGTAATCCACATGGATGCGTTCCCAAGGTGTAGCAGCCCAGGACCATGGATGAAGAGGTGCAGCAGCAGGCTTGTTGCGAACAGCTTCACAAGGTGAGCAGTGGCCTACATGCTGTTGAATGTCCTGATCCAGTCCAGGCCACCACAGATAACTGCGAGCGAGTGCTTTCATTTGAGTGATCCCTGGATGTCCCTCATGCAGGTCAGATAGCAGTCTCCTCTGGAATTTGTGAGGTACCACCACCCTTGCACGGTAGTCTCGATAGTGCATCGGCATTTGCGTGATCACTGGATCGTCTGTACTCAATCTCGTAGTCGTAGGCTAACAATATCAGAGCCCAACGTTGCATTCGAAGTGCAGCAAGGGTTGGCATAGCTGATTTTGGTCCAAGGATGGCCAACAGAGGCTTGTGATCTGTCAGCAGTTGGAACTTCCTTCCGTAGAGGTATTTGTGAAACTTCTTCACTCCGAATATTATGCTCAGGGCTTCCTTCTCAATTTGAGCATAGTTTTTCTCACTTGGTGACAGAGTCCGTGATGCAAATGCAATGGGGTGTTCTTCACCTGATGGTAGAACATGTGAAATGATGGCTTCTACTCCGTATGGAGATGCATCACACGCGAGTCTCAGCTTCATCTCTGTGTTGTAGTGGGCAAGCCACTTGCTCTTTAGCAGACTCTGTTTGCAAGTCTTGAATGCTTCTTCGCATTGTGGGGACCAATTCCACTTTGTATCGGCCTGCAGCAGTTGGTGAAGCGGATGCAACAATGTGGACAAGTTTGCCACAAACTTTCCGTAATAGTTCAGGAGCCCCAAAAATGACCTCAGCTCTGAGATATTTGTGGGTGCTGGTGCGTTTACGATTGCTTCCACCTTGCTGTTGGTTGGGTGCAGGCCTTGTGCATCAATCTTGTATCCGAGATACTCCACTGAGTCCTGGAGGAACTCACACTTGCTGCGTTTCATTCTCACTCCATATTTCTCCAGTCTTGACATCACTTTGTCCAGCACTACAAGGTGCTCTCCAATGGTTGGTGCTGACACGAGGATGTCGTCCATGAAGAACACAACATGGTCTATACCTTCCAAGATCTGATCCATTGTGTGTTGGAATATCGCTGGAGCTGTCGAGATTCCATAGGCCAAGCGATTGAATCTGAATAGCCCCTTGTGTGTATTGATGGTCAGATACTGTTCTGACTCCGGATCCAGCTTCCGTTGCTGATAAGCGAATGCCAGGTCCAGCTTACTGAAAACCTTCCCACCAGCTAGAGTGGCAAACAGATCTTCAGCGTTTGGTAGTGGATATTCCTCTGGTAGTATGCAGCGATTTACTGTGACCTTGTAGTCACCGCACATTCTGGCGGTCTTGTCTTTCTTTGGGACTACAACAATCGGAGCGGCCCAGTCGCTCGTGATTATGTTATTCCTCGCTCCAGTTCCTTTCTCGTGATTATGTTATTCTTCTGCATAGGGAACCGGCGGTCCAGTTCCTTCTCTACTGCTTCCTTAAGAGCATAGGGAACCGGACGTGGTTTGTTTGAAAGACAGGCTTGGTTCCTTCTCTACTGCTTCCTTAAGAGCATAGGGAACCGGACGTGGTTTGTGAAAGACAGGCTTGGTTCCTTCTCTACTGCTTCCTTAAGAGCATAGGGAACCAGACGTGGTTTGTTAAAGACAGGCTTGGTTCCTTCTCTACTGCTTCCTTAAGAGCATAGGGAACCGGACGTGGTTTGTTAAAGATAGGCTTGGTTCCTTCTCTACTGCTTCCTTAAGAGCATAGGGAACCGGACGTGGTTTGTTAAAGATAGGCTTGGTTCCTTCTTGCACTCTGCCTTCTGCTGTGAAGTCTTGTATTTCACCAGAGCCATCTTTGAAAAGTTCTTTGTGCGTCTCCAGCGTGTTAGTGAGTGTAGCCTGACTCACTGGTTTGTCATTTCTCAGACTGAAGATTTCTCCCCAGTTCAACTTGATCTTTTGTAGCCAGTTTCTGCCAAGCAAGGCTGATTTTTCTCCTTTAACAATGACAAGCGGTAGCGTCCACTCCTTCCCCTCATACCGGACTGGTACCTGGATCTGCCCTAACACAGGAATAGTGTCACCAGTGTATAAAGAAAGGCGGATGGACGCGGGCTGAAGAGGGCACTCTTTCAGTTTTTCTTTGTAGAGTCTCTCTGGAACCAGAGATACAGACGCTCCGGTGTCCAGCTGCATTTTTACTGGTTTTCCCGCTAACTCCATGTTGAGATAGATTCCATCTTTTAGTTGTTGAGCTGTGTACACTGTGAACAGTTCCACTACTGTTTCAGTTGTACCTTCCTCTTCTTGTGCTGCGTCTGACACTTTGTGCGCTCTTACTGTGCGTTTTGAGGCCTTACACACTCTCTGTAAATGTCCAACCTTTCCACAATTGTGGCACTTTTCATTTTGGAATCGACATTCACTCTGCTGGTGATTATCTCCCCCACATCTGTAGCAACTTGAATTAGACCTTTGAGATGTGGGCTGCTTTGTTTTTGTGTAACCTTGAGGACGGGACTGACATTTTTTAGACTTTTGTGAGCTTTTTTAACCACGTGCATCGCTGACCTTGTGAACACCTTTCTGACGTTCTGCATGTCCCGATAGCTCAATAGTATCCCTGTGGGCATGCTCGAGTCCAAGTGCTATATCACAGGCTTTCTTAAAGGTCAGGTCCTTCTCTGACAGGAGCCTTCTGTGATATGCTTCACCTGTGAGACCACATACAAACTTGTCTCGGAGAGCATCATCAAGAAATCGTGCAAACTCACATGTACTTGCCAGCCTTTTCAAAGCAAGGATGTAGTCAGCCACGGTTTCCCCTTGACTCTGGTGACGTTGGTAATATCTGAAACGTTCTGCAATGAGAATTGGCTTTTAGGCTTGAAATACCTTGAAAGAGTTTCAGTCAGTTCTGCATAGTTCAACTCCACTGCTTTTATTGGTTCAATGAGACCTTTCAGCAATCCATACTCAGTTGGACCCAAAACACTGAGAAATACGTCTGCTTTCTTTTCATCTTTGATTTCATTTGCAGCCAGCCAACGCTCAAAACGCTCCAAATAGGAATCAAAATCCTCTTTTGTAGCCTCAAACTCTGGTACTCGACCAATGGTTGCGATTTTCACAGTTAATTGTTCAGTTTCCTTATTCCTTGTATTCCTTCATTTTCATCTAATTCTTCACTTCAGAAGTTTCTGCAATTACTTCATTCACTGCACTCATTTGTAATAATGTACACACCGTGTTACGTTCCTTCTTCCTTTTTTTTCTTGACAATATTTCTCCACTGAGATCGCCTCATTTCAATGGGTTCAATGACAGTTTTTTTTTTACCACCAGAGGGCAATGTCGCTATTCTGGACTCCAATAGTCTTGCTACTTGGCAGCTCCTGAATACTGTACTAGCAGTGCTAGCAGTGCTTAGCCTTCTCTACTGGCGAAAGAAAATAAAAAATAACTGACGAATTACATAATTATTTTGAGTTTCATTACTCACGCAACATTCTTCCCTTCAAGCAATGTCCATTTATGTAGTTTAATCACCTCGTCGCCACTGTAATATTTGTGTTGTGGAGAAATGACCAGGCAGGAGACGGGAGTACAGTTAGTTTTCGTTTAGTCAAAACACCTCTTGCTCTACAGTTCCCGGCACCCCAGTGCGCATGTGCATTTCCTATTAGGTGTAGTAACGTAACACTGCCGCAATGCATTACTGCTTAGTAACAGCACAGTAACTAATATAAACAGATGTAGATCCCACATACTATAAGGAGTATATCACATCAGTCACTGACTTCATCAATAAGTGCATCGATGACGTCGTCCCCACAATGACTGAACGTACATACCCCAACCAGAAGCCATGGATTACAGGCAACATTGCACTGAGCTAAAGGGTAAAGCTTCCGCTTTCAAGGAGCAGGACTCTGACCCGGAAACTTCTAAGAAATTCCACTATGCCCTCTGATGAACCATCCATCAGCAAAGCGTCAATACAGGACTAAGATTGAATTGTACTACACCGGCAAGGCAGGGCTTGCAAACTATTACAGACTACAAAAGGAAGCACAGCCAAGAGCTGCCCAGTGACACAAGCCTACCAGACGAGCTAAATTTGAGGCAAGTGACACTGAAACATGCATGAGAGCATCAGCTGTTCCGGACGACTGTGTGATCACACTCTCCGCAGCCGGTGTGAGTAAGACCTTTATACAGCTCAACATTCACAAGGCCGCAGGGCCAGACGGATTACCAGGATGTGTGCTCCAACTGGCAGGTGACCAACTGGCAGGTGTCTTCACTGACATTTTCAATATGTCCCTGAGTCTGTAATACCAACATGTTCCAAGCAGACCGCAATAGTCACTGTGCCCAAGAACACAAAGGCAACCTGCCTAAATGACTACAGACCCGTAGCACTCAGGTCCGTAGCCATGAAATGCTTTGAACGGCTGGTAATGGCTCACATCAATACCATCATCCCAGAAACCCTGGACCCACTCCAATTTACATACCGCCCAAACAAATCCACACATGATGCAATCTCTATTGCACTCCTCACTGCCCTTTCCCACATGGACAAAATGAACACTCATGTGAGAATGCTATTCATTGACTACAGCTCAGCGTTCAACACCATAGTACCCTCAAAGTTCATTACTAAGCTATGGATCCTGGGACTAAACACCTCCCTCTGCAACTGGATCCTGGACTTCCTGACGGGCCGCCCCCAGGTGGTAAGGGTAGGTAACAACACATCCTCCACGCTGATCCTCAACATGGGGGCCCCTCAGGGGTGTGTGCTTAGTGCCCTCCTGTACTCCCTGTTCACTCATGACTGCACAGCCAGGCACGACTCCAACACCATCATTAAGTTTGCAGATGACACAACAGTGGTAGGCCTGATCACTGACAACAACGAGACAGCCTATAGGGAGGAGGTCAGAGACCTGCCGTGTGGTGCAAGGACAACAAACTCTCCCTCAACGTGATCAAGACAAAGAAGATGATTGTGGACTACAGGAAAAGGAGGACCGAGCACGTCCCCATTCTCATCGACAGGGCTGTAGAGGAGCAGGTTGAGAGCTTCAAGTTCCTCTGCTTTCAAATCACCAACAAACTAACATGGTCCAAGCACACCAAGACAGTTGTGAAGAGGGCACAACAAAACCTAATACCCCTCAGGAGACTTGGCATGGGTCCTCAGATCCTCAAAATGTTCTGCAGCTGCGCCATCGAGAGCATCCTTACGGGTTGCATCACTGCCTGGTATGGCAACTGCTCGTCCTCCGACCGCAAGGCACTACAAAGGGTAGTGCGTACAGCCCAGTACATGACTGGGCCAAGCTTCCTGCCATCCAGGACGTCTATACCAGGCAGTGTCAGAGGAAGGCCCTAAAAATTGTCATAGACTCCAGCCACTCTAGTCATAGACTGGTCTCTCTGCTACCTCATGGCAAGCTGTACCGGAGCGCCAAGTCTAGGTCCAAGACGCTTCTTAACAGCTTCTCCACCCAAGCTATAAGACTCCTAAACATCGAATCAAATGGCTGCCCAGACTATTTGGATTGCTCTTTTACGCTGCTGCTACTCTCTGTTATTATCTATGCATAGTCACTTTAATAACTCTACGTACATGTACATCTTACCTCAATTACCCCGACTAACCGGTGCCCCCGCACATTGACTCTGTACCGGTACCCCCTGTATATAGCCTCGCTATTGTTATTTTACTGCTGCTCTTTAATTATTTGTTACTTTTATTTATATATTTTTTTAGGTATTTTTCTTAAAACTGCATTGTTGGTTAAGGGCTTGTAAGTAAGCATTTCACTGTAAGGTCTACCTACACCTATTGTATTCGGCGCATGTGACAAATAAAGTTTGATTTGATTTGATTTGCCTCCATTCAGCCACAAGAGCATTAGTGAGGTCAGGCACTGATGTTGGGCGATTAGGCCTGGCTTGCAGTCGGCCATCCAATTAATCCCAAAGGTGTTCGATGGGGTTGAGGTCAGGGCTCTATGCAGGCCAGTCAAGTTCTTCCACACCAATCTTGACAAACCATTTATGTATGGACCTTGTTTTGTGCACGGGGGCATTGTCATGCTGAAACACGAAAGGGCCTTGCACAAAGTAGAAACACAGAATCGTTGAGAATGTCATTGTATGCTGTAGCGTTAAGATTAGTTAGGGGCCAAGCACGAACCATGAAAAACAGCCCAAGACCATTATTCCTCCCCCAACAAACTTTAAAGTTGGCACTATGCATTGGGGAATGTAGCGTTCTCCTGGCATCCTCCAAACCCAGACTCGTCCGTCGGACTGCCAGATGGTTAAGAGTGATTCATCACTCCGGAGAAAACATTTCCACTGCTCCAGAGTCCAATGGCGGCGAGCTTTACACCACCAGCAGACACTTTGCATTGCGCATCGTGATCTTAGGCTTTTGTGCTCTGTTCAGCCATGGAAACCCATTTCATGAAGCTCCTGATGAACAGTTCTTGTGCTGATGTTGCTTCCAGTTTGGAACTCGGTAGTGAGTGTTGCAACCAAGGACAGACGATTTTTACACGCTACGTGCTTCAGCACTCAGCGCTCCCGTTCTGTGAGCTTGTGTGGCCTACCACTTCGCGGCTGAGACGTTGCTGCTCCTAGACGTTGCCACTTCACAATAACAGCACTTACAGTTGACTGGGTCAGCTCTAGCAGGGCAGAAATGTTATGAACTGACTTGTTGGGAAAAGTGGCATCCTATGACAGGCCACATTGTAAGTCACTGAGATCTTCAGTACAGGCCATTCTTCTGCCAATGTTTGTTGCATCGCTGTGTTCTCAGTTTTTTACACCTGTCAGCAACAGGTGTGGCTGAAATAGCTGAATCCACTCATTTGAAGGAGTATCCACATGATCCATGTGAGCCATGAGCCATGGGGTGGCAGCGTAGCCTAGTGGTTAGAGCGTTGGACTAGTAACCGGAAGTTTGCAAGTTCAAACCCCCGAGCTGACAAGGTACAAATCTGTCATTCTGCCCCTGAACAGGCAGTTAACCCACTGTTCCTAGGCCGTCATTGAAAATAAGTATTTGTTCTTAACTGACTTGCATAGTTAAATAAAGGTAAAATAAAAATAAATGTTGCGTATCGGTCCTCTGACTACAGCATGGTGCTACCTTACAGAGTGTTGTTGAGGCTACTGTAGACCTAAACAGTGATTTAATAAATTATTTTGTGTCATGTATATAGTTTTATCAAAAAATTATTACTTTTGTTTCACTATTTTAATTTTTATGAAATTCTCTGAGGGGGATGGTCCTCCCCTTTCTTTTCTGAGGAGCCTCCACTGTTTGATAGTTATCAGGCCTTGTTACATAGCTATGAACACCACCATAGTAAGGACTCAGGCCACCAACACTTACAGTATAGGGGCATAAACAGTAAAATGCAGAAAAGCACACATTCAGAAGCGAGCAGGTGACCAGCTGGTTTAGCGCCATTCTTTCAGCTGTGTTAATTAAAGACCGCCCCACCCGAAACACACACACACAGAGGAGCAAGAAAATAGTCTTTCTGCACATAAGCAGGATGTTGGTGTAAAATAAAGATAGAAAGAAACACAGTAGGGAACAATAGGTCTCACAGTACTGTTACTACCGCTGCTGCTGCTATTGCAGTCTCAAGCAGTTTGAAATTTGACCCAAGTATGTTATTTGGGAAGAGAGGTGGTCGGTGAGTGACAAGAAGAGTCCATTTTCCCAGGCCCTTTCAAGCACTTCCCATACACACACACACACACACACACACACACACACACGGAAGTGGCAGAAACAGAAGTAGGAAGTTAACTGCCTCTCCCAGCATTAAAACAGAGCCTGTTTGTCTCAGCTTCCTGACGAAGAGAGGGAGAAAGAGGAGGATGAAGAGTGAAGGAAACAGAGAGAAGAGAGAAGGCAAATCAACACTCCTCAAAAGTACCCATACCACAAACTCACCCCTCACCCACACACACTCTTATACAAACAAACATACACACACACACACACAGATGCAATTGGCATACCCCACATCAAAAACTTCCCACTTCCAAACCCATGCAGCTGCTAATGGGTCAGTGGCACGAACAGGGGTTTGGTGATACACATAAACACACAAACACACATTATTATCATCTATTTATAGAGTATTCAAAACAGGAAGGACTTCCTCTCTATTTAGGAAAAGCAAACAGCTGGGAAAGATTTCTCACACAAACATTCCTGTACACACGCAGACATACACACACATGTAAAGATATGTCTACCAGTGTTGAAACACAGGCACAAATGCCCTCTGTTTATCCCTCATTCTTCTCATCACTCCTCTCGTCTCTACTCTACAGTGCATTCGGAAGGTTTTCAGACCTCTTGACTTTTTCCACATTTTGTTATGTTACAGCCTAATTCAAAAATGTATGAAAAGTATTTATTTATCTCATCAATCTGTACACAATACCCAATAATGACAAAGCGGAAACATAAGTATTCAGGTCCTTTGCTATGAGACTCAAAATTGAGCTCAGGTGCATCCTGTTTCCATTGATCATCCTTGAGATGTTTCTACAACTTGATTAGGAATTCAATTGATTGAACATGATCTGAAAAGGCACACACCTGTCTATATAAGGTCCCACAGTTCACAGTGCATGTCTGAGCATAAACCAAGCCATGAGGTCGAAGGAATTGTCCGTAGAGCTCCAAGACAGGATTGTGTTGAGGCACAGATCTGAGGAAGGTTACCAAAACATTTCTGCATCATTGAAGGTCCCCAAGAACACAATGGCCATTCTTAAATGGAAGAAGTTTGGAACCACCAAGACTCTTCCTAGAACTGGCTGCCCGGCCAAACTGAGCAAACGGGGGCGAAAGGCCTTGGTCAGGGAGGTGACCATGAACCCGATGATCACTCTGACAGAGCCCCAGAGTTCTTCTGTGGAGATGGGAGAAACTTCCAGAAGGACGACCATCTCTGCAGCACTCCACCAATCAGGCCTTTATGGTCGAGCGGCCAGACGGAAGCCATTCCTCAGTAAAAGGAACATGACAGCCTGCTTGGAGTTTGCTAAAAGGCACCTAAAAGACTCTCAGAACATGAGGAACAAGATTTTCTGGTCTGATGAAACCAAGATGAAACTTTTTGGCCTGAATGTACAGCGTCACGTCTGGAGGAAACCTGGCACCATCCCTACGATGAAGCATGATGGTGGCAGCATCATGCTTTGGGAATGTTTTTCAGTGGCAGAGAGATCCTAGATGAAAACCTGCTCCAGAGCGCTCAGGACCTCAGACTGAGGTCTTCCACCAGGACAACAACTCTAAGCACAAAGCCAAGACAACGAAGGAGTGGCTTCGGGACAAGTCTCTGAATGTCCTTAAGTGGCCCAGCCAGAGCTCGGACTTGAATCCGATAAAACATCTCTGGAAAGACTTGAATATAGCTGTGCAGCGACGCTCTCCATCCAACTGGACAGAGCTTGAAGAATGGGAGCTGCAGAGAAGAATGGGAGAAACTCCCCGAATACAGGTATGCCAAGCTTGTAGTGTCAAACCCAAGAAGAATCGAGGCTGTAATCGCTGCCAAAGGTGCGTCAACAAAGTACTGAGAAAAGAGTCTGAATACTTATTTAAATGTGATATTTCAGTTGTTTTTTTATTGATACATTTGCAAAAAAATGTAAATAACTTTTTTTCTTTGTCATTATGGAGTATTATGTGTATGTAGATTGATGAGGGAAAAAACAATTTAATACATTTTAAATAAGGCTGTAATGTAACAAAGTGTGTGTGTGTGTGTGTGTGTGTGTGTGTGTGTGTGTGTGTGTGTGTGTGTGTGTGTGTGTGTGTGTGTGTGTGTGTGTGTGTGTGTGTGTGTGTGTGTGTGTGTGTGTGTGTGTGTGTGTGTGTGTGTGGCATGTGTGGTAGGCTACTGCCTACAGATGGTCTGGTCAAGTCGAGGCCGATAGTTTCCTGTTGGTGAGACTGAACAATCGTGGGAAAGTCAGAAAGAAATGGGCTTCATCTTAACAGTATAAAGGGGCTTCCTCTCCTTTATATGCTCTGGTGTGAAAGAACTGAGCAGGTAAAAGCAAACAAGCACCTGGTAAGTATCCACCATATTGCTTATCACCGGTCCGGTGTTTTCAGAACAATGTACGTGAAGGACATGGGAAAAGGTGTACATGACATCCCAATACTCCAAAGGCTGTCTCCTCTCCCTTCAACTGCATCAATGATATGAAAGACCAGGATTGGTGAATGACAGGTAGACATCATCCATATTCGTGTTGGCTACTGCTTATGAAGAAGAGATGAGAGAGGAGGGCACTTGTCAGGGTGAACTGGCAAACTATGGTCCTTGTCCTTCCTCTGTTAAAACCACAAATTCCCAGTTTTTACAAAACCTTATCACTCCAAGAATATGACAATGCTGCACTTGAGAACATGCTCTATCAGTTCAACAGCTACATCCGGTGGAGAAACCTGGAACGTCACCCCACCAACATTCTGGATGTAGCTACCACTAGTACGCTCTTTCATTTTATGGGAAAATACACAAAGTTGCTTCTAACACGGTAACGATATTACACTTTATTAACTGTCTAAGGTCCGTTTTTCGCGTTCCTCCTTTATACTAGGAGTGGGAAGGGAAGCTGGTCCTAGATCTGTCCACGCAGTCCGCTCGTCACTAGTTACCACACCCACAAAGTCATAATTATGGCTAAACCCCACCTATTTCTACAAGGTAACTCTGATTTTAAACCTAACCCTAACCTTAATCCACAATTTAAACCACACGGATAATCTTATCCCTAACCCCAATTTTAAATTAAGACCAAAAAGCACATTTTTGTTTTCATGAATTTTTACGATATAGACCATTTTGATTTTGTGTCTGCGGTAACTAGTAACAACCGCAGATGGTCATAAAGCATACATTTTTCTAGCATGGAAGCCATGGAAGGAGAAAGGGCGATATAAATTTGCATACCAACTTTTGATTGGCTATAATTCTTCATACGTTTGCATGGTTCAAGATACAACGATGTAATTGGTCGACTATGTCGCGCCAAAAGTCACATGGTCCTGGTTTTCGCGCGAAAAATGCACTTTCTTTCCCACAGCGTGCGTTGTACAGTCAAAAGGAGACGGGAGTGACTTTAGAACTATTTCACATATTAATATTTTAGTTTTAATCCAGTGAAAATATGGATCTTGTACAGCCGACTCAGGAGAATGCGGGACAGATGGTGAAGGACGAGTTGGCAGAGAAATGCCAGAAGCTTTTCCAGGCTTTCTTAGAAGAGTAGGTGAAATAATGACATGATGATGTTATTGTTCTTGGTACATTGTTAGCTAGCTAGCTAATAGCTATTGGATAGCTATCAAACTGTAACATATAGCTAAACGTCAATGTTATGGCTGGATTTACTTTATTAATAGTGTGCTAACTAACTATTTCAATCGTATTTTACCAAGTTTTTGGAACTGTTGAAACCTAGCTAGCTGGCTAGCTTACAAGCTAGTTGCAGTTGGCTAACACAATGTGCATGTCTAACATATCCAGTCTAGCTTCATACAAGTCTTCTATAACCACAGTTATACATCAGTTATACACAAAATGGGATGCATACAACTAATAAATATGTTGTATTTCTGTGTGTGTAGGTACCAGACAGCAGACGGTGAGGTGAAGTATGTCCGTGATGCTGAGGAGCTGATCAGGCCAGAGAGAAACACTCTGCTGGTCTCCTTCACTGATCTGGAAGGATTTAATCAGGAACTGGCAACCACCATCCAGGAGGAGTTCTACAGGTAGCTACAGATCTACAATCATATTTAAATCCCTCAATCCATCAGAGGGGCACGACACTCCATAAAACTCTTAACAGAGCACTTAGAACTGGAGGTCGACCGATTATGATTTTTCAACACGATAACCGATTATTGAAGGACCAAAAAAAGACGAGTATTGGACGATTTTTATATGTATATTTGTAATAATGACAATTACAACAATCCTGAATGAACACTTTTATTTTAACTTAATATAATACATAAATAAAATAAATTTTGTCTCAAATAAATAATGAAACATGTTCATTTTGGTTTAAATAATGCAAAAACAGTGTTGGAGAAGAAAGTAAACGTGCAATATGTGCCATGTAAAAAAGCTAATGTTTAAGTTCTTTACTCAGAACATGAGAACATATGAAAGCTGGTGATTCCTTTTAGCATGAGTCTTTAGGTTGTAGTTATTATAGGAATTATAGGACTATTTCTCTCTATACCATTTGTATTTCATTTACCTTTGACTATTGGATGTTCTTATAGGCACTATAGTATTGTTAGCCTAATCTCGGGAGTTAATAAGCTTGAAGTCATAAACAGCGCTGTGCTTCAAGCATTGCGAAAAGCTGCTGGCAAACGCAGGAAAGTGCTGTTTGAATGAATGCTTATGAGCCTGCTGCTGCCTACCACCGCTCAGTCAGACTGCTCTATCAATATCAAATCATAGACTTAACTCTAATATAATAAACACACAGAAATACGAGCCATAGGTCATTAATATGGTCAAATCCGGAAACTATCATTTCAAAAAGAAAACGTTTATTCTCTCAGTGAAATACTGAACCGTTACGTATTTTATCGAACAAATCAAAATCAAATCA
Source organism: Oncorhynchus tshawytscha (assembly GCF_018296145.1). Lineage (NCBI taxonomy): Eukaryota > Metazoa > Chordata > Actinopteri > Salmoniformes > Salmonidae > Oncorhynchus > Oncorhynchus tshawytscha. Next base: position 68,072,110 of record NC_056438.1, read on the forward strand.
GGTGAACAGGTGGCATCCCTAAGTCTAAATATTGCTGTTACATTGCACAACCTTCAATGTTATGTCATAATCATGTAAAATTCTGGCAAATTAAGTACTGTCTTTGTTAGGAAGAAATGGTCATTACACAGTTCGCAACGAGCCAGGTGGCCCAAACGGCTGCATATACCCTGACTGCTTGCACAGAACACAAGAGAAGTGACACAATTTCCCTAGTTAATATTGCCTGCTAACATTAATTTATTTTAACTAAATATGCAGGTTTCAGAAAAGATACTTGTGTATTGATTTTAAGAAAGGCATTGATGTTTATGGTTAGGTACATTGGTGCAACGACAAGCCTTTTTTCGCAAGTGCGCTTGTTAAGTCATCACCCGTTTGGCAAAGTAGGCTGTGATTCGATGATAAATTAACAGGCACTACATTGATTATATGCAACGCAGGACAAGCTAGTTAAACTAGTAATGTCATCAACCATGTGTAGTAAACTAGTGATTATGTTATGATTGATTGTTTTTCATAAGATAAGCTTAATGCTAGCTAGCAACTTACCTTGGCTCCTTGCTGCACTCGCGTAACAGGTGATCACCCTGCCACGCAGTCTCCTCGTGGAGTGCAATGTAATCGGCCATAATCGGTGTCCAAAAATGACGATTACTGATTGTTATGGAAACTTGAAATCGGCCCTAATTAATCGACAATGCAGATTTGTCGACCTCTACTTAGAACCTTTGTGTGTTCATGTTATTGATGATCTTAGCGTTACTATGTCCAGCTAACAAGCTCTCTATTCTTCTTTCTGCTTCTACCTCTCCTCCACTTCAGAGTGTATCCCTTCCTTTGTCGTGCGGTGAGGAACTTTGCTAGGGATCATGGGAATGTCCCAGTGAATAAGGAGTTCTACTTGGCCATTCAGGACCTGCCCACCAGACACAAGTAAGAGACACATACCTGAAGACAAATGTTTCAAGTCACACAAATGGTGTTCTGTTCTCTAAGATGTTTTGTGTGTGACCTGACAGTGTTTGTTTTGTGTTATAGGATCCGTGAGCTGTCCTCCCTGCGTATCGGCTCTCTGGTGCGGATCAGTGCACAGGTAGTGAGGACGCACCCCGTACACCCAGAACTGGTGAGTCACACACCGTAAACCCACAGCTTGTGAGTGAGGCCAAATAATGCTTCCTAAAAACTCTTGAGATGTATGACATCTGTGTCTGATCCTCTCTGTTTTGCCTCCATCAGGTGAGCGGGACGTTCCTGTGTCTGGACTGCCAGGGGGTGTGTCCGGACGTGCCCCAGCAGTTCAAGTACGCACCGCCCACCGTCTGCAGGAACCCCGTCTGCAGCAACCGCGCTCGCTTCCACCTAGACACACACCGCTCCAAGTTCATCGACTTCCAGAAGGTAGACATTTAAATTTTTTGTCATTTTGCAGATGCTCTTATCCAGAGCGACTTACAGCAATTAGGGTTAAGTGCCTTACTCAAGTGAACAACGGCAGATTTTTCACCTAGTCGGCTCAGGGATTCTGTCAGATATCATCTAAATAACTTTGTCACCTCAACAACTTGGTCCCTTCAGAATAGTAGGAAGGCACGCGTGTGATTGTTTGTGTGTCAGTAATGTTACGTGTGTGTGTGTCTAAGTCTGAAACTTGTGTGTGTTATGCGTTTGTATGTCTAACCTCTGTGTGTGTGTGTGTGTAGGTGCGTATCCAGGAGACCCAGGCAGAGCTGCCCAGAGGGTCCATCCCCCGCTCTCTAGAGGTGATTCTGAGGGCTGAGGCTGTGGAGACGGCCCAGGCCGGAGACCGCTGTGATATCACTGGCTCACTGATAGTGGTTCCCGACGTCTCCCAGCTCAGCACCGCAGGTATGTACACACACACACACACACTGGCATGACACGTACACAGGTCATACAGACACACAACAGGACTAATTTCCCATCTCTCTAGGTGTGCGAGCAGAGACCAGTTCCCGTGTAGGAGGGAGACAGGGTTATGAGAACGAGGGCCTTCGCGGTCTTAAAGCCCTGGGTGTCAGAGAGCTGTCCTACAGACTGGCCTTCCTCGCCTGCCATGTGGCTCCTACCAACCCCAGGGTACGACACACACACTCACCCAACCATCGAGACACATACACACCCAAACATCGACACACACTCACTCAACCATCGAGACACACACACACCCAAACATCGAGACACACACAAACTCTCATACTACTTCAGGCTACAAACTATTATACATGTAATGCATGCATGTACAACATTTGTTTGAAGGGAATTGTAATCGTGTGTGTGTGTGTGTAGTTCGGGGGGAAGGAGCTGCGTGATGAGGATCAGACGGCAGAGAGCATCAAGAGCCAGATGTCAGTTCAGGAGTGGGAGAAGGTGTTTGAGATGAGCCAAGACAAGAACCTCTACCACAACCTCGGCACCAGTCTGTTCCCAACTATACACGGTCAGTGCTACACTGTTACTACTAATATACTACTACACCACTACCATATTACTACAACAACCTCAGCACCAGCTTGTTCCCAACTATACACGGTCAGTACTACACTGTTACTACTACTATACTACTACACCACTACCATAGTACTACAACAACCTCAGCACCAGCCTGTTCCCAACTATACACAGTCAGTACTACACTGTTACTACTACTATACTACTACACCACTACCATATTACTACAACAACCTCAGCACCAGCTTGTTCCCAACTATACACGGTCAGTACTACACTGTTACTACTACTATACTACTACATCACTACCATATTATTACAACAACCTCAGCACCAGCCTGTTCCCAACTATACGTGGTCAGTACTACACTGTTACTACTACTATACCACTACCATAGTACTACAACAACCTCAGCACCAGCATGTTCCCAACTATACATGGTCAGTACCACACTGTTACTACTACTATACTACTACACCACTACCATATTACTACAACAACCTCAGCACTAGCCTGTTCCCAACTATACGTGGTCAGTACTACACTGTTACTACTACCATGTTATTACCACAGCCTTTGCATGTGGTATTCTGTGTGTGTGTGTGCAATGTGTGTATAATGTGTGTGTGTGTGTAATGTGTGTTTGTGTAGGTAACGATGAGGTGAAGCGTGGTATCCTGTTGATGTTGTTTGGGGGTGTTCCTAAGACCACCATGGAGGGAACGTCTCTCAGAGGAGATGTCAACGTCTGCATTGTCGGAGACCCCTCTACCGCCAAGAGCCAGTTCCTCAAGTAAGACCTCCACACCCTGCACACTATACACTCCACACTGTCTACCTACATGTACAGTGCCTTGACTTAGGCTATTCCACATTTTGTCAATTAGGTTAGTATTGTGGAGTAACTGCAATGTTGTTGATCCATCCTCAATTTTCTCCTATCACAGCCATTAAACTGTTTTAAAGCCACCATTGGTCTCATGGTGAAATCCCTGAGCGCTTTCTTTCCTCTCCAGCAACTGAGTTAGGAAGGACACCTGTAGTGACTAGGTGTATTAATACACCATCCAAAGTGTAATTAATAACTTCACCATGCTCAAAGAGATATTCAATGCCTGCTTTTTTATTTTGATCCATCTACCAATAGGTGTCCTTCTTTGCGAGGCATTGGAAAAGCACCCTGGTCTTTGTGGCTGAATCTGTGTTGAAATTCCATTCTTGGCTGAGGGACCTTACAGATAATTGTATGTGTGTGGTACAGAGAGGAGGTAGTCATTCAAACATCATATTAAGCACTAGTTTTGCACAAGTTTTTTGAGTCCATGCAACTTATTATGTGACTTACTTCTGAACTTTGTTTAGTCTTGCCACAGCAAAGGGGTTGAATACTTACTGACTCAAGACATTTCAGCTTTTCATTTGTGATGAGTTAAAAAAAATTGGGGAAAACACAATTCCGCTTTGACAGTATGGGTATTGTGTGTAGGCCAGTGACCAAATATCTCAAGTTAAAACATTTCAAATTCAGACTGTAACACAGCAATATGTGTGAAAAGTCAAGGGGTGTGAATACTTTCTGAAGGCACTGTATGAGACTCCTCTGTCAAAAATCATTCCTCAAGTGAATCCCCCCACCCTTTAGTCTCCGCACTTATGCCTCTACTCACAATACCCATCTACCCTCACAAAACCACTGACACATCCCCATTATACCCACACTACACCTGTACACTCTCAGCCTCCTAGCCTTACACACTGTCCCCTATACCCACACTACACCTGTGCACTCTCAGCCTCCTAGCCTTACACACTGTCCCCTATACCCACACTACACCTGTACACTCAGTCTCCTAGCCTTACACACTGTCCCCTATACCCACACTACTACTGTACACTCTCAGTCTCCTAGCGTTACACCTCCCCTATACCCACACTACACCTGTACACTCTCAGTCTCCTAGCCTTACACACTGTCCCCTATACCCACACTACACCTGTACACTCTCAGTCTCCTAGCCTTACATACTGTCCCCTATACCCACACTACACCTGTACACTCTCAGTCTCCTAGCCTTACACACTGTCCCCTATACCCACACTACACCTGTACACTCTCAGTCTCCTAGCCTTACACACTGTCCCCTATACCCACACTACACCTGTACACTCAGTCTCCTAGCCTTACACACTGTCCCCTATACCCACACTACACCTGTACACTCTCAGTCTCCTAGCCTTACACACTGTCCCCTATACCCACACTACACCTGTACACTCTCAGTCTCCTAGCCTTACACCTCCCTCTATACCCACACTACACCTGTACACTCTGTCTCAGGCATGTGGAGGAGTTCAGTCCCAGGGCTGTGTATACCAGTGGGAAGGCCAGCAGTGCAGCAGGTTTAACAGCAGCTGTGGTTCGAGACGAGGAGTCACATGAGTTCGTCATCGAGGCCGGCGCGCTCATGCTCGCTGACAACGTGAGTGTGTGCGAGCTGAGGATGATGCGTGTTTGTTTGTGTGTGTGTGTGTGTTTTGTGATTAAAGCGGTGTGTATTTCTCTTTATCGACAGGGTGTGTGTTGTATCGATGAGTTTGATAAGATGGAGACCAGAGACCAGGTGGCCATCCACGAGGCCATGGAGCAACAGACCATCTCCATCACTAAAGCTGGAGTCAAGGTACACACACACACACAACATCACTAAAGCTGGGGTCAAGGTACACACACACACACACAACATCACTAAAGCTGGGGTCAAGGTACACACACACACACACAACATCACTAAAGCTGGTGTCAAGGTACATACACACACACAACATCACTAAAGCTGGGGTCAAGGTACACACACACACACCATCACTAAAGCTGGAGTCAAGGTACACACTCACCATCTCCATCACTAAAGCTGAGTCAAGGTACACACACACAACATCACTAAAGCTGGAGTCAAGGTACACACACACACAACATCACTAAAGCTGGTGTCAGGGTACACACACACACACACACAACATCACTAAAGCTGGAGTCAAGGTACACACACACCATCTCCATCACTAAAGCTGGAGTCAAGGTACACATACACCATCTCCATCACTAAAGCTGGAGTCAAGGTACACACACACCATCTCCAATACTAAAGCTGGAGTCAAGGTACACACACACACACACACAACATCACTAAAGCTGGAGTCAAGGTACACACACACCATCTCCATCACTAAAGCTGGAGTCAAGGTACACACACACACAACATCACTAAAGCTGGTGTCAGGGTACACACACAC